>NC_068945.1:12245909-12551590 GCF_026419915.1 Harpia harpyja | reverse complement strand
ATGAGGGGTCCTGGTGCAATATGCATACGAGTAAGCAAAATGTTCTGGAATGAGGCTTTCTGGTGAGCACTGTGTGGTCGCACATGCAGGGTGGAGTTGATTACAGGGATACACTCCAGATCTAGGGAATTTTGGAATAAATGAATCTCTGAATTGACAATAAAGTTAAGTGCGTTTCTACAGGCTTTCCCTTGCTTCCAGTCTCGGTCAGTGTAGTAGATTTGATTGAGTTTAAGGTAAACAGAGCTGTTCCGTACTTTATTTCAGATGATGGTTGTTCTGGGAAAGCCTGTGGCCAATGGTTGAATGGCCAACATTGTAAATCACAAGAAAATGGCAGCAATGCAAAGAATAAAGTGTATTGATTACAGGTGCATTTAATCTATCTTTTTGAGAGACTCATGAAAAAACTATCCAGACAGTAACTGCTAAGACCATGGCCCTGTTCTTTAATCTTTTTAGAAGCTCCAAAATGGCACTGTGGCATAGATGAGACATTTGTCCATTGACGCTCATCCTTCCATTCAAATGTATTGCTACATAAAAGGGGGGGTGTGTGTAGGTTTCTGGAGGAGAGAATGACTGGTATTTGTTCTTTAACCAGAGAAGCTAAAAGCTGGGAGGGCAGAGCATTGTCTGTGTAAATGGAAAGAACAGAAACCAGCTGGAAAAAGAGGTGTTCGTTTCCAAACCAGGTCAAATGTACAAAAGCTCATATTACATAGTCTTACGTATTTGCTTGTCTGTGCTAAACCATTTAGGATTTTTAGGGCATATTTGGCATGCAGGAGTGGGGTTCCTCTGTGAGTACCTGCATTTGCTGAATGCTTGAGCAATAATCACAAAGAATTAGTAGGAATGACCAAAAATGCACATATATGGGAGAAGCTAGAATTAAAACCTTAATGAATCTGGAGGATTTGAACACTGTTATAAAAGTACATTTGTTATAAAACTTTGCATTTTTGGAACACTATTTTCCGTAGGAGGTAAACTCACTGTTTAGTGAACTTAATTTTCAGAGCATCCCAGCAATGTAATATGATGTGGTAGAATCTGAGTCCACTTCTTTTGCTGCCTCTTAGAAAGCTGACTTTCAAATCTTATGTTTGTTTTGTTCTTAAAGAGAAATATTTTATTATATATCAGCTGATTCACTACCATGCATTTATGCTTTGTATTGTTTCTGTTGCTTGCTTATTCTTCAAAGCATCTTCTAGCTTTAAAGAAGATTCTTCAGACCTCAAGTGATATAGATCTTCATCCTCCCATTACAGCTGATTAAAACAAAGGGAGAGGTTAAATGACCTGGTCAGGGTTATGCAGTGAATCAGTGCTGCAGTTGGGAATGGGAGAGAGGGGCATTTCCCATAAATTTGTTTTAACCGTTAGGCTGCTGCTGATGAGCTATGGAATGAGATGCTACAATCAAAAGCGTGTCCCTGGTATTTTTTGTTTTGTTTTTGTTTTTTCTCTCTGCCTGTGATGATAGGTGCTTTTGCATTCCTAGTCTGTGGCTTCTTAGTCCCCAGATCAGTTTTAGGGAGCTAAAGACAAGCTGTGCTGCTGGGCTGGACAGCAGAGGTGGATAATGAAAGGGAAGAAGGTGACAGAAGGCTGACCACCTCCTGGATGCCACCGTGTGGGCCCAAGTGCTTTAGAGCATGAGGCAAAAACCTTTCCTATTTGAATACTAGGTGATAGTAATGTTTTGCCTCCTATGTTTGATCTTGTATTTGAGCTAGTAATCTTGTGGGGGTAAGTGGTATGCGCTGGAAAGCTTTGTTGGTGGTTGCACTCCAGCAAAGCTGGAGTGAAGAATTCATGGACGATGGGCAGGATATGGTCCACAACTTGTAGAGCCTGTGGCCACATTTCAGTCCTTTTCCCTGCTGCTGTTCAATTTTGCTCTGGGATGTGTACGCAGATGTGTGGCTCACGGAGCGTGTTTGAAGGGCCCAGGCAGCCCTCAGCCCGTGACCTTCCCTGGGATGGGGAAGATGTGAGGAACAGAGCGGGGGGGTGATGTGCCAAAGCTGATTGCAGATCTGGAGAGTAAACCCCTCATCTTCCGTGGTTGCTGAGAAACCAAATTGTTACAGTGTGTAATGAATTTGTGTGTTTACGCAGGAGCCCTGAAGTGGGAGGCTGATACTGAAGGTGGCATAAAGCACCCTCCTTGTCTCTTCTAGGGACTGTGTCAGCTTACTCCCAAACCCTCTGGCTTAAACTGGCAAAAAAATTGATGTAAGGATTCCTGAATTCTAGTCTTCCAATTAATCTCAACATTTCATACCTGATGCTGCTTCAGGTTGAAAATATTGCTGTCTGAAATAATACATTGCCTGATTTTGATTAAATTTTTTTTTGAGGTCGAGTCAGTTTTGTTTCCTTGATTCAGTCTAATCCTGTTCCTATGATAAATGGCTTTTCATGTAGTGGGTGCACTGATTACTCCATGGCACACATCTGCTAAAGGATGCCATTGAAAGTCAGGCTAATTTGCTGGGTAAGTGGCAGATTTCTGATTGCAATCTCCTTTCAATACAGAAGATGACTTAAACAAGACAATAATCCTCTGTTTGTTTGGGTTTTTTGTTGTTGTTTTGTTTTGGTGGTGGTTTTTTTTTTTTTTTTTTTTTTTTCAAACCTTGGGTTTGGATTTTTTATCCATCTCTGTCTTCAACCCGCTAGTCTAATTTTTCCTGCTCTCTAGGCACACTTTGGTTTCTCTCTTTTCATAAACAGTTATCAAATATGATTACTAGCAACTTTGCTGTAGTACACTTTGCACATAACGTCGACACAATTGTGAACTCAAAAGCTTCACCACATGCAATTATAGGATTATGTAGTCTATTCTGGCTTCAAAACACAAACCATCTATACTGGATTCTAAAATCCACATAGAAATGGCAATTTTGGAAATAGCTGTCAAAGAAATGGTTTGCTGAATTTTTGAATTATTGCTAGAAAGTTTCATATGGAAAGGGGTGTCCTATCTCTCTGGGTGTTATACCTGCTCCTCTGTGTTAAATGTGTGCATAGGGACAGAGAGTCTCAGCATGACATTATTGTATTTTCTAATAAATGTCAAATGTTAAGCCCTCCCTTTTTTCTTGTTTCCTTCTTTTTTCTTGTTTCCTTTTTTCTTTTTTTTCTTTAATAAACAAGACACAAAATGTTTTAATAGCTCTTAGGCTAAATCAGCGCTACAAGCTTTCAGAATTTAGGGATGGAACTTTATTTTCTCCTTTATTAATGCTTACAAGCCTCTGTATACATATAGCTGTTACAGCTAAAACTGCTTTTATTTAGCATAGCCTGTTTCACTGTACAAACCAGTCAAACTGCATGAACAAACCCACCTTCTGGTGCCTGGGAGCTGCACTTGGAAGGCTTGGCTGATACAGTTGGAGCATCAGATCCCACCTGCTCTGTCTTAGCACTTTGCAAGCCTTATTTTCAAAGTGGGTAGGTATGGGGAGTTCCACTTTGGGGATGCATGAACTGAGAGAGGAGATACACTGAAACGTGAATAAGTTATGTGAATGATGTTGCTCAAAATGGAAGCTGGGTCTTCTAGCTCTGTCTAATGCTGTGACCACTGTATCATACAGCCTTCATATATAAATTTATCTGTATTTTACATATATACATAAAATATGTAAAATGCTTCCTCTGAAGATTTGCTTAACCAGACAAAGCTATTGCTGTTTATGGGTACAGAGAAATAGGATTGACAATAAAGTGAGCTGAAGACTGGGCAAAGCTTCCCATCCTTACTTTTGCAAATCTACGGTAGCCATTGGGATGTTCTTTTTAGCCTGATATAGCGTGTGCTTTGCCAGTGATGCAGCACGGATTTCAGACACAACTGCATCCCAGAGGAGAGGCCTCTGAGGATACCTCTTCACTCTTACTAGTGCACTAGAGGTAGTGCTGAGATGGGGTGCCTGGCAGAGCGAAATAACTGTATGGATGAAATACAGATACAGTTAGGTTAAATTGATCTCATTCTTGCTTATTAGAAGAGCTATGGATGGAGAAAATCTTGAGATTTTTGGTAAACTGTGCTTTTTTCTTTTTGACATCTAGCAATCTGTTTTTTAGAGAAGAGCTGATTAGAATATACAATTGATCAGGTACTTGTACTTTCTCATTCCTGGTCACTTTATGAAGAGCAAGTTGAAAGCTCTGTAGCGTTCTTTGTACTTTCTTATGGGTTTATTTTGAAGGTTTTTTCCATTGTACTTCTATTTTTTTTTTTTCCTTTTTCCCATAATAAAGTTTGAATTTGGAAGTGTGTACGAATTTGAAGTAGCAGAGTTAATGATCGTCTCATCTGGCTTTCTAAAATAGTGCAAGGCACTGAGTCATTTCTTGCCACTAATAAGTTGCGTCATTTTGCCAGGATCAGAATGTTCCAGTCTCAAAGCAAATAGTTTTAACAGCGAAAACTCAGTTGTTACCATATATATATATGTGTGCGCATGCGTATATACACACACACTCTCTCTCTCTCTTTCTCTCTCTCTCTCTAATATGTCTTCTTATCCAAAGAATATGGTTGATCCTACTATGTGGAGGGGGCAGTGAATTAATAATCACCATTTCTTTCCGCTCTACCTCAGCCTTCAGTTTCAGCAAGGCAGGAGATAAAAAATTCATTCAGACCATAGTGTTTTTAAAGGTGGTGTTTATAAGCATGAATGAGGAAAAATGTGGGGACATTCTATGGAGGGGGAAAAAAAAAAAAAGGTAGAGGGAATACTAAACTTGTCAGATTAACTTTTTATTGTGGTTTTATTTCCAACATGTTGGATGTATCATCTTTCATATCCAGTCTTGAAGTGATTTCTGTCATATTTGTGAGTTCTATTGCAACGCTCTAAGGTAAATTCTGCAAAAAGCTACGTGTTCCTCCTCCTGGTTTCGTGCAGATGTTTGCTGGGCTGAGCCTTTGATATGTTGATTTTGCAGACTTTATCAAACAGGAATGAAAAGCACCATTTTTACACTGATTATTTTATGTCTGTTTATCTTCTCATCCTTTGCCAGCAAATCTGGTCCGTTTTGCCATCAGGATTTCATCAGGCTAAGTCAATGTTAATGTTTTAATGGCCCCACTGGTAGGAAATTCCCCTCAGATGGGAAAAGCAGACTGCAGGGGGAAGCCAGCAGACTGGTACGTGTGCAGGCAGTACAGATGTGCAGGGACCCATGGCCGGAGAGACTCAGGTGCTGGGAGAGGCTAGGAGGGGCTGGGCAGCTGGGGCTAAGGCAGGGGCAAGCCTTGGCAATTGCCCAGAGATGGCTCTGGTTTATTCCCAATAATTGTGCTAAACCCCTGGTAGGAGACTGTAAGTGCCAGCACACTGAATCTCATCTGAGAGGAATCAATTTGTAGGGCTTTGGGAGCCTGGATCTCATTGCACTGAAGCAGTCAAACCCCAGGACTTCTGTGGCTTTGTTCCCCGCATCTTTGGTGATGCTGATGTGAGCCTTATTCTGTTTCTACTTTTGTTCCTGACTGAACAGAAAAGATAAATGGTCTGTGTACAGGAGAAAAACACCAAACTGTGATGCTGAGATAATTGCTAAAAACAAATGAAGGAGTTTTTTTTTAATTGGCTGTTTCAAATCATCTTAACAATGGGTTATGATTATTAATGAATTAGCAGGAAAGTCTCCAGTAGCTATTCTCATTATGATAGTGTTGAGAGAGGTTGAATGCTGAAAAATTAATGGAGCGAGAGGTTGCAGAGGATATTGGTGGTGGTTTTGGAGAACAGGAGCTGAGCAAGAGGGCAGAGGTTGATGCTTGTGAGGTTGCTGAAAGCCCTGTACTGTTGAGATAGTTTTAGTCTTCATGCTGACCTGCAGCTGCCATTGGTTGTACTTTCTACTTATGGAGGCTCTTTAAAAATAACATAAAAAAGCACCTGACTTGTATAGCAGGATCATAGCAGGGTGGCTAGTGACCTGCTCCTTTAAGAAGATAGTCTAAATGCTGGGTTTCAAAGGAGTGTAATGTGGTAACTGGTACAAACATTTAGTATGAAGGGGAAGAGAATCTAGATATCTTTTTTTCCTCCCTGTAATAATTCCGTAAGATAAAAATAGTGAACAATGGGTTTAAAAACCTCTCAATTTAGATAGAGACTTACTATGTGATAAAGTTCCATGGCCGCAGAGTGGGTGACAGCAGGTAAGGAGCCATGCTTTTATTTCAGCATCCTTGCTCTCTTACCTTAGCTCATATGGTGTTTGCCTGACACTCACACAAACTGT
Organism: Harpia harpyja; assembly: GCF_026419915.1. Lineage (NCBI taxonomy): Eukaryota > Metazoa > Chordata > Aves > Accipitriformes > Accipitridae > Harpia > Harpia harpyja. The sequence continues at coordinate 12,545,296 of NC_068945.1, read as the reverse complement.
CTGCACAAAGCTTATAAGGAACAAACCTCCCCTGTTTTTTCTGGTCCAGCATGGACTACCTGCACCTGTAATCAATGCATGGAAAAGTAATTTGATGGTACATTTCTTCACTGTGATGTCTCAAACAGCTGAGCAGCCTGGGTCAGCAACAAATTGCCATGCTTTGTGGATCAAGGTAAGAAGTCCAAAGGGAACGTGGCCTCTGAGGTGCCAGGCTTGCACAGCTGTTTTGGGTCACTGGAGGTCATACGTGCCTGATGTATTCTAGCAGAGCATCATCCTGCTATCCACAGGAGCTAGAATATGTTTGATCTGCCCCAGCATGACTGGTCTTTTGCACTGATGCTCTTTGTAAGGGTCTTATAAAAGCCTTCAATGGTAACAAAGGATTTTGAGGAGAATAAGTCACTCTCTCATAGGTAAAGCTGTTGAAGCCCCAAAGACTTGACAGATAGATTCAGGTTAGATATGCAACCTATATTTTGCATGGTTGTTTGATCAGGCATGTTTTCCAGCTGCCTCAGCTGCAAAAATTGTGATAGTCACCTGAAATTTTCCTTTAAAATGAAAGCAGGTATTTCCCCATTTTTACCTCACACTAGGCATCGAAACTTCTAGGGGAAAATAGGAAATATCAAGAGATTTGGGGTAGGACTGTGACAGCTGGCTATACTTTGAGTGGTTCCATGCAGAAGTACAGAACCCAAGCCATGCTCTGCATTATCTAATAAAATGGAAATGTGTAGTATTTATTTTTAACTATTTAAATTATCTGAAAATAGATACAAGTTCTGCGTAATTTGTGTGTGGTATCTTGCTAGTGACTTTTGGTGGTGGCCGCCTTTGTATGGCAAAACGCATTAATTTTATGATAAAGGATCATGAAGTATTTATTTTTAGATGAGTTTCTTGCAGTCACGTAAATCCTGTTTTCTTGCTGTTTGTGTAAATGTGTATTTTGCCATGTCCTCTAAGAGCTTTTGAGCCCATTGGCTATTTGCAGCCAAATTTCTCAGAGGATATAGAGAGGTGAAAGGAACTTATTTCCTGCAAGTTATGTGAAAAAGCTGGCTGGGTGAAGGAGCGAGAAAGGGACTCAATTCAGTTCCCTCCCTTTCACAACTGAAGAGAAAAACCTAAGATGACCTCAGCTTGAATTTCACATGCGAACATCAGCATGGGGCAGGGATGTACATGTACCGTGGTCAAGGAGTAAAGCTTGGGCTTTACCACTGGCACAGAACAGATACAAGAGGTTGCAGACAGGCTTCCCTAGGGAAGCACTCTCTCTTAGCATTGGGGGAAACTACTTGCCCAGCTGAAATGGTATGATGAGAGGTAGAAAACCGTGTCCTGGTTCTGAAGCAGAACAATGTTTGGAAACAGTGAAGTTGTGCAGAATCCCATGTGGCTGTTGCTGAGTTAGCAGGAAGTACTTGCAGTGTTATCATTATAGTGGATATACACACTTGACCCCAAAATATTTGTTTTCAGAGGGTATCCTTTCACTGTCTTTGTGGCAAAGTGCAGGAAGTTATTTATTGTACAGCTGGTTTAAATTGAAACTTTTGAGGATAATGGGACAACTCTCCATCTCCTCCCATCCCCCTACTTAAGTTTTCATGCAAGAGCACATTTTCCATGACTCCATTATTGTTTGAACATCAGGATATTGCATAAGTCTCTCTTGGGGCAAACAGAATATGCAGAAGCAGAAGATGACCTGTGCCCACCCACAAGGGCTATTAAATGCAGCTTCACATATAGTGTCAACAATGAAGAATATTACAGGGGAAAAAAAAGTGTGGGCATTTGAATGTTTTAATTAGTGGGGGCGGCAGTATTCAGATCCAGGTTCTCACGCTAGTTTCTGCAGTGACGATCTGCATGACCATGGGTATATCTCCTAACCTCTCCATTCCTCTATCTCCTGCTTTGAAATAGCTTTCCTTTCTCCTCATGGTAAAGTGCAGTGGACAGGGGAGGAGAGGATAGGGAAGTGCAGTTCAGGGTTGGGGGTTTTTTTTGTTGTTGTTGTTATTTGGGTTTCTTTTTATTCCTGTGCCTATAGAATCTTAGATGAAGAAGTCATTAAAGAAAAATGTAAATAAACAGGCTAAGCTGTTAGACAGCTTGTGCAAATTACACAGTTTACTTTGGGGAAGTAGCTTTGGTGGCAATATCATATGACAGGCTTTATCCTAGACAAGAAAAGATTAATGCTTGGTAAATTTACATAACTGCTACTGAGGGCAAGCATTCCTGGGTCACCCCATGTTCCTGTCAAAATAATCTGGAGTTTTGAGCATTGCACAAATTGAGGAAATGCAGTCCTGTGCTCTGTGATCTCTGGTTCAGTGTTGCGGTTGAAGTCAGTGGCCCAGTTCATTTGAATGTTAAGACAAATACCTTAGGGTTTTCCAGAATCAGGGATTAAATTTGCGATGTATTTTACAGACTGCTTGTGCTTAATTTCCCCTTTTCTGCCTGAAAAGCCACCATCTCTGGGTTGAATGAAACAATTCTCAAAGGACCTGTAGCAGTGCTGGAGGTGCACAGGACAGGACGAGCAGGCTGTGGCCTCTGATCTCAGTAAGGCCAGACCATTGGAGAAGGTGAAAATACAAACATGCGCTTTTCATGTAGATGTGCGTGTGCGTTCAATCCCTATGAGAGAAAATGGTACCTCTGCTCCTTGCTCATAAATGCAGAATTAACCTCTCGCATGTCTTGCATGTTTTCAGATCAGTAGCGCATGAAGGTGGAGCTGCTGCTGTATCCTGTTGGAAGCAGAAAGGTAGCAGTGGAGGGGAGCTGAAGTTTAGTTTGGTCTCTTCTGGCAGGAAAACAAATCCCATGGGCGAATGGGAGGTCTTTTAGTTTTCTCTCTTATCCCATGTCTTTGTCACTTTTCTTCTGGAGAGCAGTGAGAAGTCTGTTGGCCCATGGAGCAAAAGAGGAGCACGTTGCATCCTTTATAACCTTCAAAATAGACAATAGAGGGGGGAGTGACAAATAAACACGGAGATGATTACACTCCAAAGGCTCATTTCTTTTCAAGTGCAAATGAAGGGGATCTGTTACCCAATAAGCCCTGGCACCTGCACAGCACTGAAAAGGCATATTTACACCATCGTGCAAGTCAGCACAGATAGTGAAGTATCAACAGGCACTTCATTTATTTTGTGTCTAGGTTCAGGAGGGAAAACAGACCTCTTAAAAGTCAATGTCTGTTTGCAACATTATCTTGTCATATCCTGTTGAAGAATGTCAATTGACAAATTGAGGGAAGATTGTCTCTTCCTCTTTTTGAAAGGTATCTCTCCTTAAGAGAAGGATAGTCTTGACTACATGGGGCAGAAGGAGTGGAATCTGGTACTATAAATCATTTACTTGAGACAAAATTTTGATAAGCATTATGGAGAAATCGCCTCACTGTTTTATTGTTCCAGTTAATGTGAGCTGGCACTCTGTGTTTATTGCCCCTGCAGTTAAAGTTTATGGAAGTTCCTCAAAGGGATGCCCCTGAATCTGGGACTTAATGACTACTCCCTCTACTGGTTTTACAGCTTCTAACTGGGAGCAGCTTAGATTAATCTCAGTTTTATTGCATGAATAGTCATATACAACCTGCATGTATCAGACCTCAAATCTACTGCTACAAATCTACGGTGTTAAAAGCCAAAAAAACTCGTAAGCCAATGTCACATCTTAAAGCTCAGGAGAGGAATTTGAAAATCATGATAATAAATGTTCTGAGGTTATTTATTTCTTTTAACTAAATATGCCTATTTAAAAAAAATAAATAAATCTTCAGGGTTTGTGTGTTTCAAGCTCTCTTCACACATGTCCCTCACAGGGCTAGGAGCTAGTGTTTTTGTTTTGGTTTGGTTTGGTTTTTTTCTACTCCAAGTGAAAGGGAAGATCTTCATGTAGTTCTGAGATTGCCGCCAATTAGTATTTTTGAGAGAGAACCTCAGCTATTGTAAGACTTACTGTAGACTTGCAAGCACAGACTGTTGAGCAAAATAAATTTTCAGCTTGATCTTAGGTTGCATTTTGGGACCAAAGAGTTGCAGATCTGAGTTGCACTGGAGTGGTGGTTGTTCAAAGAATGGAGCAGATCTTCATGACACCTGTCTCTATCCATACAAAATGAAAGGTGCCTTGTTTCAAATGGCAGCAGATCAGGAAGTCGAGGGTTTTAAAAGAAATTGCATCCTGCTTCATTCAAACTGAGCAAGGTTCATAAATGTGAGGGAAAGCTAAAAAAATCTGAAGTAAATTAAAGGTCGTCTTTTGTGGTTGTCTCGTAATGGAAGTGAGAACACTGGCATCTATGTGTTTAGGCACTGGTTGAATTTCTGAAGATGTAGAGCCTATGGCAGTCTCTGTGAAGGTCATACAAAAGTGAGTGTATGCTGTGCTTCTGGGGATCATGGCATGTTCAGCTGGCAGAGTTCCTTTCCTGATCTGCTCTAATGAGGTTTGCTTGGAATACTGTCTTGCTTGCTATTATTCTGGATTTTGTTAATATTGCCAGTACAGAAGAATTATAACAGCTTCTTTTGCTTCTCCTTATATTTCTGCTGGAGCCTTAAAGTCTTGTGTTAAGGCAGGGCTCAAAAATTTTCTAATTTTACTTCCCATATTTTCTTTTTTCCTTTTTTTTTTTTTTTTTTTTTTGACTGCTTTGATGGTAGGCTTTTATGGGGCACACCAAGTCTTTATCTTGGCCAAGCACATGGTGTACACCTTGTACCCTAGTGAGAATCATTAACTTGCAAACATTGTAAAAAATGTTATCTTCAACACAGATAGGTGAGCAGTCAGAAGGATGGAAACACTGTGAAAGAATGTTTTAAGTAGGTCATTGATAATCCTTTTTATGGGCATGCCTGAGTAAAACACTGAATACTTTGGCCTTGAACCAGAAGAGCTCTTAACTGTGAGTGTCAAGCCCAAAAGTAAAAAGTGAAGACCTGCAGTGATTGCAGTGAGGTTTGTTTCTTTGCTGACATTTGAGCACCTGCTTGCGTGGCGCTGTGGAATGTGGCCCCTCTTGGATAGAGCCTGTGGAGGTGTGGGATGGGAAATTGCAAGCTCCTCCTCAGCTCTTATCTGTTTGCCTTTCTGATGTTTGGCTGACCTCTGTTTTGCATATCCTAGATGGACTTCTTGCTTTGTCCCCATGTCCTAACTTGAATGAATCAGTCCTGGAAGTGGTGAAACAGTTTGGCGTTTGCAGACAGGGGCCTCGTTCCTGGTCATGCTTCAGTGGAGTTCCACAAAGGGTGAGGTTGTGCCAGATGTTTTCTAACATGTCCTCCTGGTAGGTCAGGGGATCTTCCTGTGTGCTCAATCTGTACTGAAGTTACTCGTGCCCAGATGCTTTCTTAATAGCATTCCTGTCATTTGTGACCTCATACCTACCTACGTTTGCTTTCTCAGTTTAAAAACACAAGAGGCTGAATATTTAGATTTTGCCACTTATTCTTCCTTGAGAAATAAATTATTTTGCCATGATGTGTACTAGTTGGCTCACTGAAAAGAAATAACTTAGATTTCCATGGTGGACTTGTCTGTTGGTTTGTTATAATAGCATATGATTTGTATCACTGTGCATATAAATAAATAAAAATTAAGCATGGAGTTTCTTATTCTAGGAATAAATGGACTCAGAAGTATCCAGAGGAAAGGAAATTTAATGGGAGACCAAGAAACAAATACAGTAGGCTACAGTGAAAAACCCCCTTCCTGTTGTCATAATTTTATTATTTGTTCAGTAATGGAAACACAATGTGGGTAAGTTTCCCAGAAAATCTCCAATTTCCTCATAGACTTTCTGTGAGGTAACTCATAGACTTGTCAAAATCTGACCTATTTTCATGCTGCTGTTTACGTGTAATCCTAAGTTTCTTCTCAGTAAAAGAAGTTATTTGGCTTTAAAACCTGATGAATTGAAAAAAATGAAGTTGGAATTGCTAACTTCATTGCTTGAATAAAGCAAACCTATCATGAACAGTATGCTGTCTGGTTTATATTTGTATGTATATAAACTAGATATAAGAAACAATTATAACGTAGTTACCTCTTTTTCAATGAAGTACTTTAGGCAACCAAAGAATTTAATGGCTTAAAAAAAAAAAAAATTACTTAGTTTGGGGTAGTTCTTCATGTCTTAGTAACAGTAATTAGTAATATGGAGGGAAAGTACAAAGTATCCGAACTCTAAAACTAGTTTTCTAAGAGAAGACAGAGGCACTCAATGAAAAAGAGAAGACTAATTGCTTAGTGAACAACTAGTAATTTATCTAAGTTTTCTTCTCAGTAACTGTTTGATATTTTTCCATAGCCATGAGTTGGCACTCTTAGGTCTGACTGTACCAAACATTTTTCAACATGCTGAACACAACACATGGCTGGGTGCAGAGCTGGCAGCCTCTAGCTGGGATTCTGCCGGCATGCGAGGCAAACAATAGTTTTCACTGAAAAATGTGGGCAAACCAAAGGTGAGAAAAATAGATGAACAGATTTTGTTGCTGTTGGAAGCTTACAAAATTGGGCGTTTAACTCCTTTGGTAAGGCTTGTGTTCCTTCATTTGATTGTAGGGAGTTGATGTTGATTATATGAATGGATTTAGGATTAGAGTCAGCTGCTGTAGAATCGGTCTGGTGTTTATGATAACTACACGTTAGGAGGTTGGACAAGATGTCCTCCTGAGGTCCCTTCCAACCTTAATTATTCTGTGATGCTATAAGCTATTAACTGCTTGTATTTAAAGCTACAGAACCTTTGCAAGCATTAAGAAGGTCTTTTGATGATTGCTAAAAAAGGTAAATAGGACTATTTACTGGTATTTTCATTATAGTGAAACACTTGAAGGTTGTGAGTCTTCTCTGCTAGTACCTCTATACTGCAAGTGTTACTAGTTTGTGACTGGTTAGTTTTGTTTGTTTCAGTAGGCCACTGGTGGATCTCTTCACTCCAGAGCTTAGACCTACTCGCTAGTTAGTGTCAGCTTTAGCCTGCCAAAAGAACACGCTCCTCTTGCTTAGAATAATAATACAGGGGGAATGTGTTGCAGGCGTCTATGTCAGAAAACTTGCTTGTGAAAACTGCTACAGCTTCTCATTTTATTGCAACTTGGAAATTCTCTAGAAAAGGTAGTTTGAGGGTGTATATTCCAGAACATGCTGCAAGTCAGTGGAGAATACAAAGAAGGAAATGTAGAATGAAAGCAGACAAGGTTCTAGTTGTTTTGATGACAACTGAAACAGCAATCAACAGTTTTGTTTTTTTCCATGACTAAAATACATACTCTTAGAGCTGTCATATAAGCATGTGATATGAGGGAGTCCATAAGCTACATCTGTTAGGTCCAGAGGCTCAAAAAGGCAGAACTGGTAATTGATTTTGCATGTGGTTTTATTTTTTTTTTTTGGAAAGGAGGGCTGAAATAGCTCCCTTAGCTCTTTGTACATAGGTTAAATGTGTTTGAGTGGGTCCCTGAGCTCTTTCGTGCTTGCCAGTGATTTTGCAGAACTTTATGAAGATGGGAGAGGCAGTTGTATGAATTAAGGCTTAAATGAAGAGCAGGGGTAAGAGAGAGATTCTTGTTATCATGACTATTACGTCTTACAAATGGACTCCAGTGATGTCAAGTAATAAATTCTGGGGGCTTTTCCTCCACTCAATGTTGATGCTGTTTGATCAGAAGACAACATAAGGGGAACATAACAGGAAAAGCACCTAGCAGGTTATGGTAGGATTTGTGGACACTAAAGCTGTTCCTGGGAGTGATGGATACACCTGTCCTTCCTCCTTATGCTTTATCTAATCAGAATTGAAATAAAATCAGAGGTGTGAAATCTGCATTGTTTTCTGTAAATTCTGAAAGCCATTCCATAAACTATCCAGGTGATGTTTTGGTCTGACACCTCTCAACCATACTGGTGTCTCTGGCGCACGTGCCCATTTCAGTATGTGACCACAGGAGAGGAAAGAAAATATATGTTCCTTGAAGAAAAGCTAAAAAAAAGCTGTATTTCAAAGTATCTGGTGAGATTACTAGAAACAGTTGAACGTAATTTTTAAATGGGCTTGATAGCATACTTGTAAACCACAGATTTGAAGTATTGTTGCTTCACGTTGGGCAACTGGAGATCTGGCAAACTAAATGCCCAAGAGAACAAATTGGCCAAGACAATGAGATTTGATCAACATTTGATAATTTATTCTTTGTACCGCAAGGATGCTTGTCTTCGTGATTTTTTTTTTTGTCTGTTCATATAAATAAAAATTCTTGTAATACATGAAGTATATCATCTTTATACTGGACTCATTTTTCCTCTGCCTATAGATATAAATAGAATAATGACGTCTTACTCTCTGGGCTCTGTGCATCATTCATACAGTACATCTCCTTTCTAGGGCACAAAGCTTGTCCCCACACACACACTTTTGTTCAACACTGTGACAGTACTCAAGAACATGGAATTTTTTGCAGCTGAAAGCAGTGCCTAATTGCAGGATGGCAGCAGGGTACAAAATAATGAAAATATAAATTTGATTCAGAATTGTAAGATATCCTAATTTCAGTAAAAATATGCTTACTCTTAGCAGTGACTCATAGATAGATGATGGTGAGTTTGAGGGGGCTATTTAATTTTATTTTTCCTGTGGTTGTTCTTGGGAAGTTTTACTGAAGGGTGTGGTAGATATTACACAAGAGCAATGAGTATATGGTAGAGTTGTCTTCAAAGTGAATTTTCATGAGGAAATCATGATATTAACTTTCATTTCATACAATCTGAACACAAATATGCTCATGTGATTCCAATGCAGTTGATGGGATATTGGTAGCTGAGAAATGAGTTTGCTGATGGGTATCTACCAGTTGTATCGTAGTGGGTCTCCCCATTGACCAAAGAAACAGGTTTGTGGTTTCCTGGTCCTTCCTGTGCATTGGCTGCTCCATACCCAGCAGAAATAGTCAGGTTTCTAGTAGTCTATTGGCATTTCTCCAAGTGAGAGATTAAATCATTCCGAGACCTCTTTTTGTGAGTACTTTGTAATAAAGTTGTCTTGGTATCAATGCTTTCTCCTGTATTTTACGTTGACAGCTGATTCTTCTTAGAGCAGGGGGTTGGACTGGGTGACCTCCGGAGGTCCCTTCTGATCAAAATTGTTCTGTGGTGCTTTTGTGTAGGGAAACTAGTGATGCCCAGATAGGGTGGGAGCACTATGCATACCTTAAGCACTTCTGCACAAAGCACAGTGATGCAGAAGTCTATGCTCCAAGACTAAAAGCTGAAAATCTTATTCAATAATGTGGTCCACACCATTAAGGAAGGTAAACAGGAGTTGGTTTTAACCAGTGGGTTAGAGCCAGCTGGGGGCCAGGCTGTTCTGCATCTACTGAAAGGAGATTGAAGTGGTGGTGGGATTTCAAAAGCATCAATTTTACATGACAAGTGATGCTTTGAGTATTGTGGTGCCACTTTGGTACATGATCTAGACACTACTTTTCAGCACAAAATGTTTTCCTGTGCCACAGTATACTTGAAAAGTGATTTATAACTTGGTAAGTACTTGTAGCCTTGTAATTAAAAAAAAAAAAAAAATTACTCTCAATTGCCCAAAGAAGCCATTTTAAGCTATCAGCATTTTTAGTAGTTGATTTTCTTTTTTACCCCACCCCCCCAACCCCCCCAGCCTCACCCCCTGCTAGCTGCAGGGAAAGTAATTTGATTGTGGTTTCTAAACAGAAACTTGGGAAAAAAAATTGGCCAGAAATAACACATCAAAAGGCAGTTGCCGTTTTGTTATGTGTTTATTAGGTAGCATCATCTTCCCTTTCCTGCTCCTCATTTGTCAGCTGAAAACTTCTTCAGGTCTCCTTTTAGAGGTGTGCCATTTTGGGCAACCAGTGGAGAAAAGAAAGAAAAGTTGCATGTGTCTCATTTCTCTTTTTAGCAGGAAATCAATGTGAATATACATTAGCCTAAGTAAACGAGCAGCTGTTCTAAAGCAAGGTCTTGACACACAAATACTGTAATGACATACGAAGACTAATATATGTACACACAGAGAAATGTCCATGTATTTCCCCCCCCCCCCCCCCCAGGGTCTACAGGGAAAAAAATCCTGCTCGTTACCATGGTCACTGTTTATAATGATAGCATTTGCCAAAAGTTACCACACTGCACTTCCTTTGGCTTGATGCTGCAAAGCCCGCTCTACCTTTTAAGTTCTGTTAAGATTTTGCAACAAGAGATCAGATATGGAGGATTTGATTTGTATTTTTTCTAACAACCATCAAAATCAGTAACAGAACTTCTCTATTTTAGTGATGTACAATCATAATCTGAGTGCACACTTTATTCTTAAGAGGAAACCATTGTGGTAATTTGCTGGCAAATACTTACAATAAGACAATCGGCAAAGTACTTTTATGATTTCTGTTAACCCAAAGGAAACCACAAGCCAGTCTGTCTTGGGTAGTTCTTGTGATTTTTCTCCTACCAGCAACTGATGCCTTTTTTCCCCTCTTCCTGTGATGCTACAGCACTTCACTTAGACAGCTTTGTGCCTGCAAACCAAGCATTCATGTTGGCTTATGTGAGAAGCCAGTTTCTGCAGATACTTTTTGGTGTATTGGAAAGTTATCTGATCCTTGGCTTTCCGTCTTCCTCTGTAAATCTACAGGTCAAATTTGTTCTTTTTTTTTTTTTTTTTTTTTAATACTGTATTTGCATAGACTTGAAGACTGGTGGCATTTCCAGAGATTCTGAAGCTGCAGCTTCCATTTTTTTTTTCTTTTTTTTTAATCTGATCTCTGCAGTTTTTAATACTATTTCTTTTAGCAACACTTAAGCTATTTAATACAAAGCTGCTTAGGTTTTGTATTACAGTGGTATGATACCGTCTTGTTTAATACAGACATCCAAATATATGACCAATGTAGATGGCTGGACCTTATTGCCTAATACGTTTTCCAGATGGCTTTGATGAACTGGGCAATTTGCACATTAAAGGATGATTTGAACCGCATTGTGGAGCATTTGTGTGTGCAGGCAATTCTAGCTATGGTAAAAGACGAGCCACGCATTTTGTTGATGGAGCTGTTCCATGCCAGCCAGAGTTGGAACACCTGGGAGATTCAGCCACTCCTGTGAAACTAGAAAAAGCAGTGCGACTTGTAAAAATGATAGCTGATGTTTTGTTCTTCCTCTTGGCCAATGCCAAGGGTAGCAGTGTTCAATCTGGGGACTTATTTTAATTCTCAGTCTTTCCATGCACCCCTCTCCATGCAGAAAACCCCTTGTCAGGAATACAGAAGTGGCTTGGGTTTCACTGGGTGGCAGTCCTGGTTCTGGGGTTTTACTGTTTTTCTTGTGAAGTACACTGGAAGGATGGCTTATTTAACTTTTTAAATTCACCCATGCAGAGTTTGAAGGCAGGCAAAAACCCCATCATCTTCCTCCTTTGGAAGTGCTTTGGCTGTCCGTTTTCTTTTCTCTCCCAGAAGAGGGATTTTTCTGCTCACAAACTGGATTTCACAATCACAGAATCCATTTTCCAGATGTTTGAGTATACTCTTTCCTAACGCTTCGAGTGCATTAACAAAAAAGCAGTACAGTTTGGAGAGCATGTTATAAAAAGATTCACCTTAACTTATCTATAAATTATTACGTCTGCATTGTAATACAAGTGAGCCAGTTTTTCTTGTAAAAAGGAATTTATTTGTTACTTAAGTTCTAATTTTTCCAGCCAATGGAGAAGCTGCATGACTTCCTTTTATTTTGGAGGGTGAAAATAATTTTGAAAGTTGCAGGGATTATTAGTTAAAATGCTGCAGTGAAAGGGAGTGGAATTGACTTTGCAGCTGATGCTGCGTTTATACAGAAATGTGAGGCTTTGTTTGTAATATCAGAGACAAATATCTTTCGTTCCCAAACGAAGATAACTTGCTGCCTCATTCCCTTACTAGTTTGTGGTGGTGTTTGGTGGTTTTTTTGTATTGGGCTTTTTACTGCCCCCCCCCCCCCCCATCACAGTATAACATATGGACAAAATATCTAGAAACTGAGTTTCTGAAACCATGATTTTTCAAAGTGCTTAGCTGGCTGTGGTTTCATAGTTACTTTAAGTTAATCTTGTTAAGTTCAGGTGGCTGTTGATGGAGGAATACTGCTTCCTCACCATTTTTCTCTGTTTTATACCAGCACTGCTATTAAATCAGTTGCACAGTAAGCTGTCAGGACCTGAACCTGTTGGAAATGTAGATTTTTTTTTTTTAAAATATTTTTTTTCCCTTGTTTGGTTTAAGCTTTGTCACCAGCCTGAAATTGAGTTGGATTTATATACTCATAAGACAGCACATGTATTCATCAGGGCACATTTGATCATTACAGCATGTCAGCAGGCTCTGCCTGTTGATACACAGGCAACATCAGTGTTTAGTGATTGTTGTAGTTTAACCCCAGCCAGCAACTAAGCACCATGCAGCTGCTCGCTCACTCCACTCCCAGTGATATGGGGAGGAGAATAAAAAAAAGAAAGAAGTAAAACTCATGGGTTAAGAACGATTTAATTTAATAACTAAAGTAAAAATAAAATATAACAACAATAATAAAATATAATGATAATAGTAATGAAAGGGAATATAACAACACACACACACAAAAAAAGAGAGAGAAATAAAACCCAAGAAAAGACAAGTGATGCATAATGCAGTTGTTCACTACCTGCTGACTGATGCCCGAGCAGTGATCTGCCCCTCCCGGCCAACTGCACCCAGTATATGTACTGAGCATGACCTTCTATGGTATGGAATATCCCTTTGGCTAGTTCGGGTCAGCTGTCTTGGCCATGCTCCCACCCAGCTTCTGGTATACCTGCTTGCTAGCAGAGCATGGGAAACTGAAAAATCCTTAACCTTAGGATAAGCACTACTTAGCAACAACTAAATCATCAGCATGTTATCAACATTATTCTCACTAAATCCAAAACACACTGTACCAGCTACTAAGAAGAAAATTAACTCTATCCCAGCCAAAACCAGGACAGTGATCGACCTCTGACTTTTCCTGTGGCCCTTTAAGCCTTTTTAAGGCTTGCTTCTGCCTTGGTTTTTATGTAATTCCTTGAAGTTAAGGTGAATGGAGGTATTTTTCATCTAGATCATCTTAACTGTTCGGTTTTCATCGTGGCTCTACAAGGAGTTGTATGTTGGCAGGGTAGAAAGGAGAGCTGATAGGCTGCAGTGAGAAGACTGGACTGAGGGTTAGGAGTCCCCTAAATAAGGCTTTTTTTTCATGGAAGAAAATACACGCCATGCTGTTGGTGCACATGGTGCTAGTGGGGAACTAGTGGCTGTGTTCATTTCTTCACCCTCTCCAGTCTGCCTCACACGGGCTTTCAGGGAAGCTAACGGGTACTATTGGGTGCTCAGCATCCACGAGAACTGGCTTGCTTATACTCTAATGATACTTAAATTTAATATGCTGCAGGTCAACTTTTGGATGTTGTGAGGTGCACTCTGGTTCTCTAACCAAAGACCATGGGCATTCAGAAAACCTGTATAAATAGTGGGTGTAGTGCCTGTAGCTTTCATGTTTGGAACTTGGGGGTCCCATTTTTATTTCTGCCCGTTATTTTTTTTTTTTTTCCCTTGGCTGTGTCTCTTGTTTATGACTGAAATGGAAAAAAACAACAAATGTAAAATCCTATATCCTGCTGGTACTGCTTTGCTGTTGAAGTAGCATCACATAAAGGCTTATGTTTAGATTTTTATGCCTACTGCTTCCTCACCATCATACTCAGCATGATTTTTGTAATGTTTCATGAACCTGGAATTTTGGGTTATTAAGGGTAAAAATGCTGTTCTGTGGAGTGTTTGAAATCAAAGTAGTAACATGAGGACAGCACCATGAACAGTGTGGAAAAGTACGGTTAGGATCACTGGTCTAACTTGTTGCTGAATCAGTCCTGATACTCTTTTTTTCCACCTGGCTGTTGTATACACCACTTGTAATCATGGCATTTAACGGGATTTGCAAAGACTTAATCTTGGAAACTCCCAAAGAAATCTAGACAGTCAAGAGATATCCTAAGAAGGTGCGTGAGAAAGTGTGAATTAAGGGATGTGAGATGAGGTGGTTTTTTGTCTCCCTATTTGCTGTCCTAAAGAAAGCACTTGAGCACTGATGTATTGAAGACTGATTTGCCATGTCATGACTCAGTTACTGCACTGCAACTTGGCTTGGTGGTTGCAGGAAACTGTTCTGTTTATTTCTATTTTAGCAAGACCCAGCGAGTGACCTAGATGTCACTACTCTATTTAGAAGTGGGTGGCCAATGGAAGATGAACTTTTGTTGGTCCAGTTCACTAATAGTACGGAGTATTTATAATCGGGTGCAAAAGGTGGGAACCCGTACTCCTGCTGCAGCCAGTGTGACCCTTCCCAGGGAGCATCAGCGTTGGCCGGGCTCCTGGGGAGAGCCGTGCGCTCCCAGGCGGCAGTCTGGTGAGAGAGAGACCTCTGCCAAGCCATAAGAGTAAGTGGAAGCAGCTGTGAAGCCCTGTCCTGTCAGCCACCTTGCCAGTCACTCAGCTCTTACGGGGCTCCCACCACAGTGTCGCACATACAGATAACCATACGGGACAAGGAAAACAAATTAGTTTCTTCTGCAAGAAAACAAGCCCATTTTTGTTTCTCCAGGCAACTCTTCTCCTGAACCAGCTATCTTACCAGAAGAAAATGATTTTTATTTCTCCCTGAAAACATAAAGAGAGGCTTCATAACTAACAAAGGGTAGGGCTTGAATGGCTGTCCCTCAAGACAGAAGAAAAAGGCTTTCTGTTACTCTTATTTATTACTTAGATTCTTTTCCATACCTTGCTCCAAGGGGTAGCATGGATTACATCGAAGTATGGAAGAGGTTCATTAATTAGGTGTTCACAGCATTTCAGTATTTCGTGCCTTCTCAAGATACTACAGTTTCAAATGTGTAATCTTTAACTGCTTGTTGTTGTAACAGAAATTTGATCATAGAATATGGTATTAAGGAAGAACAATAAAAATATATCAATAAATCTTTACAGAATTAATTTATGTCAATTACTGAATATTTTGCTCAAATGATGAAACCTGATAGTTTGTCTTCAGCAACTAGGGCCAAATATGGAGGAAATTCCTGCTTCTTAATTTCAATATTTTTATTCTTTGAAACAAGGTAAACGCATTACTAAATTTTCTTAGTCATAAGCAGATTTACTTTCTGTTGTGCTCTGGAGGATACAGCTTAAAGAAAAAAAAATCCCCTTTTTATGGTAGCTAAATAGCAAATATTCTTTTGAGTGTGAACATAGACTCCTGTTCATAGATACTACTTGGATGATGGCTTGAGTGTTCCAGGTGAAGACATCCAGGAGACCCAACTAGTGTGGTTAGGAACTGCTGTAGGCTGTTGGGAGACAGTGTCAACCACATGAACAGCTGTTAGATAGATCCTGTCTGTTAGTTATGAATTTCTAAAATTACGTTAATTCTATTATCTTGCTTTATATACAGAAATAGAAGTAGCATTTTATTTGGTCAAAAGAAACAAGCTTGAAAGTTTCAGGTGAGATTTGGTTTGCCTGGAAGAGCCTTGATAACAGGGAGCTACTGTAATCTGACTCAGCTCATGTCCTTGTATTTTATTCAGGTGTATTTTTATTTGGTGTAGTAGCAACAATAAAACCAATAAAAGCACACAGTAAAACAAAACTGAGCTTATTTTGGCTTGGGGTTGACTAGACATTTACTGCAACTGAATTTTTTATCTGACTCTGCCAGCTTTAAGTTTACCAGTGAACAACGGTCTGTAATTGTTTTAAGCTGTGACTTGATGGATATGTTTGTTTTAAAAGAAATAAGCAAAATTCTGCTATGTAGTGTATCCTAAATCAACTAGAATGTTGTTCTTTGTGATTGTTATAACAAAAAAAGGCCACGAAATGCAGGTTTCTGGTAGAACCTGTTCTTGTTTTTTGGTAGGCCATGAGTTACTAGATTTCAATGTTCTATGCCTACTTTGTGTTTTCTTCTATTTTTTTTTTTTCCTGTCCTGAGGAATGGAAAATAATCCCAATGCGTCAAAAATGTATCAAAAAAAGTGGTTTATGCTCTTAAACATTATTGTGCGGAAATCAGATCAGGAAAACATTTGATTAAGTGACTGTGTCTGGTTTTTGGGAGGATCCAGATCTGTAGCCATTAGGTGCCACGCTCATGTTCTTAGGTCACAGCCAGTGTTATATGAGAAAGTAGTATCGCATTACACTCTTATGTTCTTTTGGGCATGTGAGGAAATTTTTAAGAATTCTGTATTAAAACAGATTTAAAAAAAACACTTTTTATGGAAGTAGACATCAACACACCATTGTTTTATCTTTTGACTTACTAGCCTGATTAAAATACAACTTCCTAATGGTCAAAAGTACTGTACTTCCTTTTATGTCTTTACTATAAACAATGGGATTTCTTCTAGATCAATACCTGATAACTAAGCAAGCTTGTGAGTAATATTTCACCTCAGGGAAAACCTGTACAGAAGAATTTTCCATTGTATGGCTAGAAGGTACTTTAGAGAGGTTAATTCAACTAGATTTTTTGAAGTATATTTTAAACTCGTTCCTGCTTTCTTGTATTTTGGCAGTAATTTTTGTCTTAGGGCAGGTATTTAAAAGAAATCAATTATCATGCCGGTAAGCAGTAAATGAGTTAGTTCATGTAAGCTTTACCACAGTTCCCTTCATTAAAGTGAACAGGATGGCTCTTTCAATGCTGATTCTGGAGTACTCTATTAATATGCACGTACATTAACAATACAGACAGAATATTGACACCACATCTGTAAAATACAGGCCTATGTAACCATCAGCGTATTGTATTTCTGGTAGTTAAAACTTCTTAAGAAACATAAGCAATTGAATGGTATAGATAAAGCTAAATGTCAAATTGCAAGAAGGTTAAACATGTTTAGATTATCTATTTAAAATGTGCTTTCTTTATGTAGTGACAGTAAGGGTTTGGTAACACTTAGCACTATGTTATGTGTCTCTTACACTGCTTTTTGACATTGTCATCCTGGTTACCCTGTTACTGACTTTTTAATTAGTTTGGGTAAATGTACTTTTGTAATATGTGGTTGTTCAGAACAATATATACACCTTGGTGACCTCTAGGAAAATGACTTGCTGAACCAGGCAGCATAGGTGGTGCTTGGTGATGCCTCTCACCATTTTGTGCTCTTTCCCAGTAGGACTGCAGCAGGGCTGCAGAGACCTTTTCGTTGCCCTAATACTGCTGTTTGTGCACTCTTTCTCCTAGAAGAAAATCGTTGAAGAAGCGTCATATCATCTCACAATGTTAAATGCTGCTCTTTTTTGGCAGTTTGCCTTCTCAGGCTATGGGCCCTGATGAGAAGTGCAAGCGTGTTTGGTGAAGGCTTTCCTAGCCTGAATGAAGAGATCCCAACAGATCCCCAACGACATGTGTAGGCAAGGCAGTTTTTGTGAAATCTGTGCTTTGCAAATGAAGCTAAGAGGCAAGTTGACCAGCTACAGGTTTCTTTGTACATGATCCAAAGGTGAGTCTTCCTGTTCAGCAGCATCACTTATCCATTGGTTTTCCTGACCTAGCAGAGTTAAGATTCACGGTCTGGAAGCCCACTAGTGTTGGACTCCATTTGGCTGCATCTGTAGGGCCAGAAGAGATGCATCAACTTACTACTTTGAAGAGTTACATTCATTTCCAAACTGAACTTTTGGTGTGCATCTAACTTGTTAACTATTTTGTATTCTGCAACCATAAGATGCAGAGGGGAGAGCAACTTTTCCTCAGCGCTGCTTCTTTATGTTCTTCCTGCCAGGGCTTTTGCTTGCGATATTTCTTTGGCATCAGGGTTTTTGTTCTGACTTTAAAGCCAGAAGCCAGCGCTGCTGTGCAGGACTGTGGTGAGGAGCCAAGGCTGTTTGCGTGGGGCTGGGAAGCTCTGGGAGGGCAGTTCTGTGTTTCCACAGCTCAGTGGCTGTGAAACGTGCTCCTCTCTGACAACCACATCGGAACTTTTCCTTTTTCATCTTGGCTAAATAAAAAGCTTTAGTCTCCTCCTGGTTTCAGGCAGCCTTTGGCACACTGGACTGTTTTTTATTTGTGATTTTATGCTGGTTCTGACTGGGGCGCTCTTTATTGCTGTGTGGTTCTAGCAATCACATTTCAATTTGTTCTGTTGGCAAATGCTTAAGGCACAACAGAAATTTTCTATATCTGTGAATAGAAATATGTTGCTTTCCTTTATTTCTTAAACCTTTGGGATGATTTTCTGTATCTCGAAACTTGAATGGTTCAACTATGCACTCTATGTGTATGTGTTGATTCATTTTATCTTTTTGGTTGCCATAAATAGTACTTCTGTGTTTCTAGCACCACTTAGCAATGACAAACATGGTTTTGTTTTTGTCTAAGCTCCCTTTGTTTTTAAAAGAGAAGTTATAAAACCCACTTTCAAACGCTGAGGTAGAGAAGGATGATTATCAAAGAAAATGTGAAATTGTCAAGAGGTCAGTGAGGTAAAGGCGATGCGTGTATTAGGAAAGTATTGCAGCATATAATAGTTACTCTTTTCCTGGGAAGTCCACACTCTAAATCAGAAAAGATGGTATCTTCCATGATGTCCTTTGATCTTAAGTAAAAAGTGTAGATCTTCACTGCATGTCTTTTGATATAGAAAGGAATTAATGTCTTCTGGCTTAACGACTGGGACCCCTTTAGGTCCCCAGTTTGCAAAGATTATTACACTCGCATGCAGCACGTTGCTCCATTAAGTCAGGAGGATTTGCTTGCAACTTGTAAGGAGAGGTGTGCACGTGCAGTGGTTGCTGCAGGAGCAGCACTTGGAAAGGAAATTGCTGTCTGCAAGTTCACCAGAGCAGCATTCGGGACAGGGAATCACAAAAAAATTTTTTGTCTGCAAAACACTGTAAAGCTGTGTCCTTTTGTCCTGTTGGATAATCCTACCTTTAGCAGGAATGGCTGGAGTAAGCAGTGGTATTTTTAAAATGTTTGTCAGGTGTGGATCTTATTTGAGGATCAATAAGGGTTGATATTTTTATAGCTATTTGCAGATTTTGCATCCAGATTTTGCAGGATTGGGGGAAGATTGTGAAATTACTTAGAGTATGCTCAAAGTAAACAGTGCAACGTACTTGGGTTATACACATTAATAGAAATACTTAACTGATTGAAAAGACCTTAGCATTGTGTAATAGCAATGATATGTTAAATTCCAAGATCCCAAGGCGTGTAACAGTCATTAATTAACTGGGAACAATAACTTCCTTTGATGACAAGTAGTGTTTCCTCCTGATGAGGCACAGAGGATTAGATGCCTGTCTAAAAGCAAAAACATACTGTTCTTAAAAGATACTTTAAGTGCCTATTTTTTTCCTTTTTTATTCACGTTCATTTAAGGGTGTATATCGCATCACCTCTCTGCTTAATTGCCTCCTACTCTTCCTCTGCTTTGGTGAGAGGGCAGAAAAATATTTTGCTGGTGTGAATGAAAATTCAGTACAGTGTTGTTTTAATGAAAAATTGAAAGCAGACACTGTTGTAAGGAGTGAATTTTTATGGAAAACGCAATTTTTCTCATAAGAATAATTATAAAGTTCTTTTTTTAATATATAAATATATTCATTAGCATATAGTGCTTTTAGCCTAAAGGAAGGATGCCAACTAAAGTGCAAGAAGATACTGTAACGTTAGAAAAAACCCAGCTGATGAAGGTTTTGTTGGGAAGGGAAGAGAAAGATGACGTCCTTTCTCCCAGCATACCATTATGCTGTCTTTTGTCCCATGTGGCCCCAGGTCTAGTCCTTCTTTGTATGCAACTTAAAGTTTAACTAAACAAACAAAATGTTGTATATTGGATGTAGGCATTCAGTTCTCAGGATAACATGGGCTGGTCTCACAAGCATGAAGGGGTCAACACTGTGCAGCAAGAAGGAAATGCACTGCAGTTCCCCATTCCCTCCTCTCTGCAGAGGACAGATGGTTCTCGTGATTTACTTATTTTAATAGCCCTTCATGGGATGCTGAAGGAATGTTCCAGCTGAGGAAAGCCAGTGTAGTAACACCATGAATCAGTGTGCCAGACTGATTCCTTCGCTTCCCAGGAAAAAAAAAAATCCAATCAGTAAGTTCTGGTTTAGACTGGATAAAACAACGGCTGCTCCAGGGGCTGATAAAGTTTGGAGGCCTCTTTAATAAGGCCTATCTGAAAATCTGTTTTCTCAAATTATGTCCAAATACTCCCTGTGAGCTCCCAGTCCCACCCTTTTGTCCAGTGCTGAGCCCTATGCAGTTATGCAATGCGGCTATTAAAAACTGCCTGCGCGCCATTCCTACAGACATCAACCTGGATGTCAGAGGGCCAGGGCAGTGTTGCTCTTCCCGTCCCTGTAGCTGTTTGTGAACAAATCCCTCTGAAAATTGCCTGTTCTAAGGGGGATTGATATTAAGGATTTTTTGTTGCTGTTGTTGCTGGCTTGCCTTTTTGTTGTTGTTGTTTGGGGTTTTTTTTTTTTTCCTTCCCTCTAATCAGAACCAATCAGTAAGCTCTCCTTTTTGATTTAGGATTTCATGACAACTGGTAATTGTCATGTGTTGATCTTAAGAGATGCCTTTGCGAAATAGGCTGATGCCAACTGACTTGTTTATCAAAGGAAAAACGAGTGAAGTACTAGATATATTGAGTGATCCATCTCACATCGTACTGATGTTAACACATGCTAACAGAGGAATTAAATTTTGAAAGCCTAGTTACTAGCTACTGATGTACATAGTTAACTTAGCAAAAACAAAGACCAAAACACTCCTACTCCATAAAAACAAACTTCAGTGCTCTCTCCTCCTGGCAATCAGGAATTAATTTAGTTGACTGGAATTTTAGGAGGAAGTCCAAAGTCAGATCCAGAGCTAAGGTGGTGATCTTAAAAGCTCTCACAGAAGTTATATTGCATTTTCAGCTCTTGTCAAAGCTGTTTCTAGTGAGCAGGCAGTTTATTTAGGTCCTGTACACCTCTCTTCTCTAGAGAGTTGAACTGGTTAGTGACACTCTCCTCACAGGAGGGATACTGTTTCCTCCCCTTTGAGGCACCTCTTGGGTTTCCGTTCGTGTCTGTTGTCTCTCAGCCTCTGGCCATGCTTCACTGTAAAGAACTTGGCTTCATTTTCCTAATACGCTCCCTGTAGGTACAGGTGGGCTGCTGTTAGGACCCCCGGAGCCACCTGCTCTCCAGACTGAACCGGCCCAGCTCCCTCAGCCTCTCCTCACAGGGCAGGTGCTCCAGCCCCGGACCGTCGTGGCGGCCCTCTGCTGAACTCGCGACAGTTTATCCGTCTTTCTTCCATCAGGGAGCAACGGAACTGGACGCGGTCTTCCAGGCAGGATCTCAGAAGCGCTGAGCAGAGGGGACGATCCCTCTCCTCCCGCGAGCGGAGCTGCTGGCTGCGTCCCCGCCGGTACGTCGTCCCGGGCAGCCGCCGGCCGTCTCTGCTGCCAGGGCACTGCTGGCTCGTGCCCAGCTCGCTGCCCACCAGGCCCCGGGGCCTTTCGGCAGAGCTGCTCCCCAGGCAGGCGGGCAGGCAGGCCGGCCCGCCCCAGCCCGTGTGGCTGCTGGGGCTCGTCCTCCCCGGGGCAGGGCTCTGCCTTCGGCCCTGCTCAGTGTCACTGGGCTCCGGGTGGCCCCTTCCCTCGGCCTGGCTGGGTCCCTCTGGATGGCAGCCCCTGCCCCCAAGTGTATTGAACAATACCACACCCCCCCCCCAGTTGGTGTAATCTGCAAACTTGATAGTTCCCTCCATAATTTCCTTCAGGTGATGGGTAAAGAGATATTGGTCCTACCAGTTGTCCCTAATTATGAGCAAGTTAGCCCTGCCTTTAGGGAATCTGAAAGAAACTGAACCCCAGGTTTTCATGAGTACAATAGAGAAAGAGGCAGAGTGGATTGGAAATAAGCCTTTCAGGTTACTAAATTGCCCTTTTTTTTTTGCTAATTCTCTAATACACTGGTTACTTCCCTACTCATGCATACTAAGATTTGCAATGAATACGTGTGTCCTAAAAACCAGGATAGGATGGGAAGGATTGTGTACCGAGACTTGTTTGCTTTTGGGTTGTACCCTGGATTTGCTGTAGGCATACAGAAAAGCATGCAATGTGATGATTAGAACAGTGAAACTGAGATTGTAGAGCAAATCTCTAGAAATAAATGTGTTTGAAATTAATATTACCAAAACATAAAACTGTCAACCCTTCCCAGTTATTAATTCTTGTTTTCAGCCTTTGCGTTACATGTTGCAGGTATTGTAATTGAGTTGATGCTGGGGTAGCCAGATATATTGCATTTCTGACTCCTTGGAAAAAAAAATTGTGATGATAGGGGATTTGAATAAGATCGTTGGACCATAGCTGTGTGCTGCTGCAGTGCACTTATTTCAATACTCTGTAGATTTAGGACTAATTTAACATATGATAAAGGGAACTACCAGCTAGTGGAATTTGAATCAATGATGGCCTTTTGATACTGTGAGCAAAACCTGTAGCAGCAGGAGACACTTCTGCTTAGGATTGTTCTGAGGGGTGTATTTGGAAAAGAAAATTTATAGAAGCAATCAGAAATAGGTGTGTGTTGGAGGTGACAGGGGAAATACACTGTTATCTCCTCTTTGAGACTCTAAAATGAAGTGTTTAAATTTCAGCTCTAACCTGGGGAGTTCACATTATAAAATCTTTAAATATAATTTAGCACATGAATTGGGAGCTTCTGGCTCATGAAGGTTTGATTTGGCTGGGACTGGATCATTCTGTCCCCTGGAGAGACCATGTTTCCTCCATACCAAGGCTGAGGTAACTGGAGAATGTTACGGCAGGTTTGCAAGCTTGCAGCGCATTTTAACATTTGTACTTGTTTTCATGCAATACATTACCTTTACAAAAATAGCAAAGCCTTTCCTTCCTTTTTTCCTCATGTGTCTGCCTCATACAAGCGGTAGTTCTTTTATTTTCATGGAGAAAAATATAAATAAAGCTTCCTAGGCATAGAATGGAGAGGGAGAAGGAGGAGAGACAGGCGTGAATACTACTCCAGAAACTGATGACCTGTTCTTTTCCTTGGAGGTTTTTAAGGAGAACATGCATGTGTCTTGACTTCTAGTTTCTGGAGAACACAACTGGCACTGGGGAAATCTGGTTTGTTGGTGGCGTGACAGTGGGCAAGATGTTCAGGATGCGATTCACAAGGGTGCTGAAGTGCTTTGTAGATAGCTCTATAGGTGTTACTGGGCTCTCCACAAAGGGCTTGCTCTTAGCGTGCCCTGGGTGTTTCTGTTGTCTGAAGGTGGTGTTATATTTTTGTCTGAAGGACCTGTTACCCTTAAAGTGATTTTTTCTTGCTATGCTCCAAGTGGCTTCCCAGGAGCTTTCTAGCTCCCTTTCCATTTACTGATCTCTGTATCTTCAGCACTGAAATATTGAGCACCTTTTTAATTTTTGTGGCTTTCTCTTTAGTCCGCACAGTTGAATCTGTTCCCCATCATAAATGCCTGCTTTACATGTGAGAGACTAGAACCTGCTGAACTCCCTAAAGTCATTTTATGACTTCGGTTTAGCATGTAGCTTGCTCTTCTGCGTGGTTAGACAGAAGGAGCAGCAGCGTTACCTACTACTGTTTCCTCATGTAGCTATTTCCTGACTTTCTGTATGCTTCTTTTAAGCTGTCTGTTTTAACCCTTGATCTTTGAAATCCTCATTTTCCACCTCTTCTCTTTTCCTTACCCAATAAAAGCTCTGCTTTCTCTTTTTCTACCAAGAGATATTTCTGCCTTTTTCCTACCACATCTTGCTGACTATCTGAAAATTTTTACGCACAAGGTTATCTCCATGCTTACTTACGTGCTTATATTACATGGTTACTGATTTGTCCTTTCCACTGAAGGGGTCCTATTGAGCTATATAATCTATTAGCCTCTTTTCCCAATAGCAACCTGTCTTGTAATTATGATGACTGAGGGATGAAGGGTTAGAATTGCAGAGAAATGAGACAAGTTATCTAGTCAAAAGGCAAAAGCCATCATGAAGATGATGTACGTAAAGTTTCTACATCTGAAGATCTAAAATACTCTTTGTCTCCCATTTAATTTACCCAACATCTTTTTAGTTAAACATTATTTTAAAAATAATGCTAATTTTAGGCTTCTACATACTTATTAGGAATGGGAGTGAAATAATCTTTTTTGTTCCAAACTTTAAAAGATGATAGCTTGGGTCTCTTGCTTCAAAAGAAGTTTTATGTGTAACTTTGGGGGATTTTAATAATTATATTCATGCTTGCTTTTTCTCTTGAGTTCTTGAAAATGGGGAATATGTGAACACATGAATTTAGGAGCTTAAAAAAAGGGTAGGTGATCTTAAATGAAGGGCCAATACAAAATGAGAGTCAACACCTAAGGGAGTGAGCATGTAGCAGCTCTTGCTGATATTAACCTGAGTTCAGAGACTCAGGGAAAACTGTTCCACATCAACATGTGTTTTCTTTGTTGCTGTGGTCCTGTCCCCCTCTTCCAAATCTTTTACCTAAGCTTAGACTTAAAAGCAAAGAGTTTGATACCTTATTCTTGACTTCTGAATCTTAAACATAAACATGAATTTTCTTCATGAGTCATCAGTCTCCATTTTCCAGATGCATTCTGTAATTTGTTGGGCTTGTTTTTATCCTCCTCTTCGGATGTATACAGCCAAGCAATTCTACAGCATTTTGATGCTTTCTAAGTAATCACAGTGAAATTTCATAGAATCATAGAATCATTTAGGTTGGAAAAGACCTTCAAGATCATCGAGTCCAACCATTAACCATGCCCCCTAAACCACGTCCTGAAGTACCCCGTCTACTCGCTTTTTGAATACCTCCAGGGATGGTGACTCAACCACTTCCCTGGGCAGCCTATTCCAATGTCTGACAACCCTCTCTGTAAAAAAATTTTTCCTAATATCTAACCTAAATCTCCCTTGCCTCAACTTGAGGCCGTTTCCTCTTGTCCTATCTCCAGCCACCTGACAGAAGAGACCAACACCCACCTCACTACAACCCCCCTTCAGGTAGTTGTAGAGAGCGATAAGGTCTCCCCTCAGCCTCCTCTTTTCTAGACTGAACAGCCCCAGCTCCCTCAGCTGCTCCTCATAAGACTTGTGCTCAAGGCCCCTCACCAACTTGGTTGCCCTTCTCTGGACACGCTCCAGCAACTCAATGTCTTTCCTGTAGCGAGGGCCCCAAAACTGAACACAGGACTCGAGGTGCGGCCTCACCAGTGCCGAGTACAGGGGAACAACCACCTCCCTGTTCCTGCTGGCCACACTGTTCCTGATACAGGCCAGGATGCGATTGGCCTTCTTGGCCACCTGGGCACACTGCTGGCTCATATTCAGCCGGCTGTCAACCAGCACCCCCAGGTCTTTCTCTGCTGGGCAGCTTTCCAGCCACTCTTCCCCAAGCCTGTAGCGCTGCATGGGGTTGCCGTGACCGAAGTGCAGGACCCAGCACTTGGGCCTTGTTGAACTTCATACGATTGGCCTCAGCCCATCGATCCAGCCTGTCCAGATCTCTTTGTAGGGCCTCCCTACCCTCAAGCAGATCGACCCTGCCTCCCAGCTTGGTGTCGTCTGCAAACTTGCTGAGGGTGCACTCAATCCCCTCATCCAAATCATCGATAAAGATATTAAACAGAACAGGGCCCAACACCGAGCCCTGGGGAACACCACTTGTGACCCGCCGCCAACTGGATTTCACCTCATTCACCACAACCCTCTGGGCTCGGCCATCCAGCCAGTTTTTCACCCAGTGAAGTGTAAATTTGTCTAGAGGTGTGGGTATTAAATTGGTGTATATATGGAGAGAGCATTTTCCTATAAATTTTTGATTGACTAGTTGGAGTATTTAAAATCTGTTTTGAAATAAAGGCACCAGATATTTATACGATTGGTGATAAGGTAAAGACAGCTGTAAGACATAAATTTGCTGGTTGTGGGTTGTCTGCATTGGTTTCAACTGAAATGATCATGCTGATGTGGGAGAGCAGACATGTATCTAAGAAGTGGAGTATTCCATGACAGTTTTGTGATGTAATGGAGCAGTTTTGCAAAACTGTCTTTGCTGCTCTGAAGGGGAAAGAACTGTGCTGTCAAATAATGGAGGAAATACACTATTCTTTATCCTATCCCAGTTTCTCGCTGAAGTCAATTTCTGAAGTATATTATTAGGTTCTTTTACGATGGAAAATTCTTCCATTCCTCTACAATATGAGGAACAGATCCCTTGGAAGGCTACTTAATAAAAATATTTCTATACCTAGACTTGTTCTATCATTTCCTTATTCTGTCATTTAAGGGCATGGCTCCATTATCGCATGACTGTGATCTTACTGCAACATCTTTGCACCTTCAGCTCTTTGCTCATGTTTCAGATTGCCTGTTAGTTTGTTTTTCGATAACATGGAGAAATAGTTGCTGTAAGATGCACCCACCCACCCACATTTATCTTCTGTAATGCATTGCTTGTTGACTCAGTTTGACTCAAGGTGTCATGAGAGGTTGCAACCAATCATGTGTTACTCCACTTGTGCTTTCTAAAGATAAACCTTTCCTCTTAAAAAAATTCAATAGAAACAGTATTTTCAAAGACAGAAAATTCGCACAGAAGATCAAAAGTGGTTAGGAATAGTCAAGCAATGAAGGGCTGCTGCATTTACGTGTGGATTACCTTTAATAGAGTTTAAGTGTCTTGCACGTAAGACAGAAGTATAGCTGGGGATGAAGTCCAAGAGGCCCAGATCATGTTCTTGTTCCTCCCATCTCAGAAACAGATATTCTTCCCCTCTCTGCCCTATTCCAATCAAGTGTCCCACCGTCCAGCAACTGCGTGGGCATGCTTGTACGTCTTACTTGTTCTTAAGCCCACACTATCCTCATACCCAAACTGCTTTGTCTTTAGTTAATCACAAAAGCACAGTAAGGAAGAAGATCCGAACTTCGGTGTGGTCTCCTTGCTTCCTCACCTGCTGTATAGGCAGTCTGGTAGAGCCATTTGATGGCCCACCTGAGCCTTGCATTTTGCACCCATACGTAATTCTAGTGTTGGACGTGTAGCCGTGACAGATGCTGAGCAAACAAATCAGCGTGACTCCTTCCTACAAAAGCCTGATGATGCATGTTCAAAGGGATTGCATTGTGCAGATTGGTGTCAGGGAGGCCGCTGCAGCTCGGTCTGGTCTCCACCTTCTTGCACTAATGGACAGAAGCAAAGTAAGTAGACGTTGATTCTTGTGATGTTAACCATTCTTTTTGATCAGTTGTTGGTAATTCTGGCTAAATCTTTGAAATGTGTACTACTGAATGCTCTACCTCCCTAGCAGCAGATTTATTTTTAAATAATAGTGTCACTAGTGATTTATCTCCTCAAGTAAATGGTGAAAGCATTTAATTTTAGAGTAAGTAACAAAGTAGCTTAAAGAGCTTCCACGCAACATATTTTCTAGAATGTTTTTCCCCATGTACTCTAACTTAAAGGGGGGGAAAAAAGACTCAAAGGCTCAGGTTGGCCTTGGGGAAAAAAAGTGCATCTTCCACTGCTGTGAGTTACTCCTAAATTGCTATATACATGTTCATTTGATCTGTCTGCTTGACTTAATTAAAACACTGGAATGTTTGTTCAGTAGATAAGAACATTTCTGGGAGTTATTTAAATTAGTAAGTACTCTGCTTACTGTCATTAAATGTCTTTCCCCCAACCCTCCTCCCCTACTTCTCACAGTATGTAGCAATAAGTGATATGTGACTATAAAATAATAACAGTTAAGTCAGATGGTTGAAGATGAAACCTATAAATGAACACTGAATCTCTTAGCTGTTCATGTGGAAGTTTTTGGTGTGGGGATGTTTCTTTTAGTTTGTTGGTTGGGGTTTGGGGTTTTTTTTTAACGCTTTATAATTAAAAATACTGTTGGTTTTACTTTTTTGTTACATTTTACATACAGTTTTCATTCTGTTCACATTTTTAATAGTAGCCATGACTATATGTCCTACTGCCTGCTTTTCCTCTTTCCTTTGTGGCAGTATTTGCCACAAGAGCTGATGGTGATCATGTAGAGGTGTCTTAGCAAATGTCAGGCGCAGAGTAGCAGTGTCATGGGCTGTTTTAGTCATCTCGTTTGCCAGGAGCCATTCTGCTTCTGTGAGGTTCTACATGTTTGGGGGTTAACATTCATGTCTCTAATACAGTGAGAGAGATTTTCGATCTTCTTTATTTGAGAACACAACCTCCTTGCATGCCACTCCTTTCTACAGTTTTCTAATTATTTAAATAGTGTTTAAACCTGACTGATGCATATTCAGTCCTGTTTGTATTCTCATTCCCCATTGAACTGGTGTTTTTTGCCTTACCTTCTGAATTGCTCTTGCCTTTTTAACAGCATCAAGACTTTGGCTTTAGGAAGATTATGACTTCTCTTTATTTTGTCAGAAACTTTGGATCTTGACAAGAGCAAGACAATTTTTTTGAGAGGAAGTCACGTGAACTGGAATGACACAAGCAGTTCCCTACTACCCAACTAGCAAGAACAGCATATTTGCTTTATTTAGTTAGCTTCAGTTCTTCAGGCTATCATGAGAACATTTGCTTAAGCTTATGGCTTTAGGATGTTTATAGGTTCTTGCAAGATCAAGGTCTTGGTGGCGCGTTCATGCTGCAGGGCGACTGAGAGTCTGGTGAGGTGTCTGTTGTAGTGCTGACTGAGGGAATTCGTTTCACTTCATTTTAGCTGTGATGGAGTTGTACATTATCTAAAAAATATATTTCAATATAGTAATAGCAATTGGAATAGACTGCATAACATTAAAATGTTTAATCAATTATTTTGATTGTTGTACATTACCATTCACATTCCAGAGTATAATTTCATTTGATTTTTTTCCATCCCCTTTGTTTGAAATATTTAGCAAGTGTTTGTATTTTTCCATTTCTCAGATTTTACTATTGCAACTGTGGAATTTATTTTCGTCTTTTAGATATAAATGGCTTGATGTTTCACCTGTCCTTGTAAGGCATCCTGTTGCTCAACCTCTGTGAAGCAAACCAGTGTTTAAAGTATCCTGATCACTGCACAAATATCAAGTGTAAAGGGAAAAGACTGCTGTATTGCTTTCTTTTATTTTCTAGGTGTTATTTTTTAATTCAGTTTGAAAGAAAAAAGATGGATGGGACAGGCTTCCTACATGCCATAAGTGATCCTTTGTGTCAAGAGATCAATAGGCTTATGGAAATGCCTGCTGCTTAGAAAATATGCAGGGCCTGGTGACCAAATATTTAAGGTTTCTACCATTCTTTTCATACCTGGTAGCTTGGAATAAACCAGAGGCTATGACTTAATTAGCTGATGTGAGTTTTGTGCTTATTGAAAGCTAATTTGTAAAAATCCATTTTTCTTACCAAGGTTGGTTGTCTAAAGTGTTTCATAATCTAGGTGTTTTCTGGAAGGCATGTTTTTATTAATCTGTATTGCTGTCCAGTGAAAAGCATCTCAACAGCAGGGAAATACAGATTTGTTCTGAGCAGACAGAACTGGGGGGACGTTTGTTAACATTTTCCATTACTTTTCTCCTTGCCATATTCAAGATCAGTATATGTACACGGTCTGGTACCTCAACTGGGCTCTACAGGTCTTTGCTGAGCTGGCTGTGTGCCCCTCACTTTTGCAGCTTGTTCCTCACTGTCAGATCACCATTATTTGGTGCATTATGTCATGTTCTCCAGAAATACTTCTCCATTAAGAAGGAGTTAAGAAGAACTAGATATTTTTTTTTTTCCACTTAGTGTTTTGATGAACAGAGGCGAGGGGTTTGAAGTGGCTCGTTAGGTGTCTGTGTAAGAAAATTCTCTCCCCAACATTTCACTGCTGCTTTGTAGTGTATATGGAAGACTAAGTGTACGTAGTGGTTGACATGTCCTTCCCTATGGATTTCTGTGGGATCTCTTAATGAAGACACAAGGCTACAAGATGCTGTACGAAAAATGAACAATACTTTATTATTTGAGGAATGGTAGATGATATTTACACAAACATGGTTCTGAGTAGTATAATTCAGGCTGTCACTTACTGATTTGCTAATTGTGCAACTTTAGCATTCTCCTTATATATTTAACTAAAAAGTAACTACTACTGTTTTAATTACCCCCTCCCCCAAAAAGAAGAAGAAAAAAAAAAGATTAGCATTATTTTCCTGAAAGTACAAAGAATTATCATTGCTCTTTCGAAAGTACATGGTGTGAGAGTGGCTTTGCTAGACAGTGCTAAAATACCTTGTCCTACCTCACAAGAAATCGTTAGCAGAGAGATATGTTAACAGAGGGGGGTAATCTCACATATGGATGAGATTGTGCTTCAAGCTTGACCTAAGCATAGTGTGACTGTTGCTCAAAAGGTAGGGTGCTCTCCTTTGCCCATGTAGTCCTCAACAATTTAGCTGTATTTGAGTGGCCAACCAGATTTGGTATTTGGTCAGTGAGCAGTAAATATGTGTGGCACACATGTAGGGTGACAATCATATCATTTGCAAATCTGATCAAGAAGCAGGATGGCCTTGTACCAGGCTGTTCAGGCAGCCAGTCACCATCAAAAAAATCTCCTGTATTAATTATACAGAATAGTTTGCTGATACTTAAATGGTGTGTTTATCTAGTGAAAGTTTCTAAGGGTCTTTCCTGGAAATGATATGCAGGGCCCAGCAGGATAACAAGCATTGAGCAGCGTGGATTAATGCAGCAGCCTCTGTGTCTGGTAAGGACTTTCAGCTGGCTCATTTCTCAGCTTTTCCTCATTCTAAAAGTTGCATGCACTCATGTTTTCATCCTTGTATTTTTCCTGTTCTGTCATTTATACATACAGCTGTGTATGCTGGATAATACCACATTGTTTCCAATGGCTTTATTTTTGCTGAAGGTTTTCTATTTTCTTGGGTTTTATTGTATTTCAAAACTGCAAGGCTGTGTAATAACCATTCATGAAGTTGAATAGTTGGAGAGGGGGAGGATGGGGGAGGAGAAGAGCTGTACAGGTGTAGATATACAAGAAGATTACTCCAGATAGCAAGAACTGCAGAGGAGTTGGCTTGTGTAGCAGAAGTGCTGAGGTTATGTGGAGAGCAGAGAAGGCAGCCAGCTTGAGATGAGTGCAAGTTTGTAGCGGGGGAATAGAAAGAGAGCATATCTATAAAGTATGTTGGATGAAGTCCATAGGGAGCTTTACAAGAAAGATATTACTTATGCTGGGTCAGGTTTCTTTTCGCGCAGATGTTGTGTTAGCTCTTGCATTGTCATTATCTTGGACCTCTTCAGTGTGACTAATATTGCA
This sequence comes from Harpia harpyja, assembly GCF_026419915.1. Taxonomy (NCBI): domain Eukaryota; kingdom Metazoa; phylum Chordata; class Aves; order Accipitriformes; family Accipitridae; genus Harpia; species Harpia harpyja. Next base: position 12,513,781 of record NC_068945.1, on the reverse strand, counting down.
CAGATTTCAGATCTTTTTGTCTCCATGCATGCTCAAATGCAAGGAATAAACCTTGTAAAGGTTTCTTTATTGTTTGTACTTCCACTACCCTGAAGTAAAACTTTGAAGTAACTTCCCCTACTGGATTTTAAAATATTAAATAGGGAGTGAATGTACTTTCATTTACAAATCAGAACTAACTTGCGTGTTTTCCAGTTGCAAGTACAGAACTGTAAAAAATAAAAGTGTTTTTTATGGTCCGTTTTATGACAAGAATAAGGAAAGTGAGTTCTGATCCTCCTTGCTGTTTGTGTGTGATGGCTGCTTTAACTCTGCTATGAGTTAAAGGGGCTGTGGCTGGGAAGAGGCTGTGGACATGACTATATAAACTCTATGATAATGTCTCATAAATGCCAGCTCTGTGAAGAAACCCCGATGTTTCTGTTCCTTTGAAAAACTCATTCTAGTTTGTTTTGGTTCATGTTCCGTTCCTGTGTTTCTCTGTCGTTCCTGTCTCTCCTAGCAACAGCTAATTTGGGAAGTTGCTTTTGATGCTGTATGGTATTTAGACAATGTGTATCCAGTGCCATGATCAAACCTGGCTTAGCATAACTAGCCAGAGTTGCAAGCATATGGTAATGTCCTTAAGGAATTAAACTAAAGCCTTGAGGACTGGGCAAAGAGTCTTTCCCGAAGAGCAAGGATCTGTCAACAGAACTGTAGCCCATATGTAATTCCTACAAATCTGTGAGCGGGAAATGCCAATGCTTATTAGACCATGCATTAAATATCATTTAACAGATGTTTGAAGAGCCTTTCATTCATAGTGCTGTTAGCAGTGAATGAGGTATTATGCTCCCATTCTACATTTTTAAGTGAAGTGTAAAGATACCTTTGAAAAGGAGAAATAGTGTGAAGTGCACCATGCTGCCATTCATGTTCCAAGACAGTTTTTTGTTCTCCAGTATCTAAAACTAATCACACCGAAAATAAGTATTTAACAATACAGTCTCAAGTTGTACAGAATATGAAATTACACAGTGAGTATTGTTTGATTTGTTTTCGGTAAAAAATATATACATCTCTTATATAGCAGAGAGAATTTTTCAGAAACAACAGTTCTTAAGATCTAGCCTTACCATTTCCTTAGGGCTGTATTATCTTTGTTCTCAGGGTTCCTTCAGTATATGTGTGTTTTAATCATGTTGCTTTTAAAGAGTTTAGAAGGTTGCAGGGAAAATTAGGTGTGATATTTTCCTAAATCCCATTCAGAAAACTTCTGTTTTCCTCCACTTCCTTTTCCTCTCAGTTCTGTCCTTGTTTTACACTAATGTGAATTACTTTCTGGAGTTTCTTGTCTCTACTGAGTATAGAAGAGTGTTGGCTGTCTGACTTAATCTAATCCTGATGCTTAGTCAGCTCAATTTGTATGAAAGGATCCCACTTGAGATTCTTCTTAAGGTCACACAGGAGGACTGTGATTTTTCCCATGGGTCACTAGCAGGCACAGTGCAGACAAAAGCCCAGGTGCATGTATCTCAGACTTCAGCCTATTTGTACCTTTGTTAACTTTATGATGTACAGATAAATTTATCATGTTATGTGTGAGCTTCTTGCTCTCTCAACTATGGTGGTCTGAGTTTAACAAGAAAAAATAATGTTTAGGTTTAAAAAAAAAAAAAAGAAAGAAAGAGAGAGGGAGAAAAAAGCAAAAGAGTCTTGGAAAGGAGTACAAAACAGCATTTTTGAGAACTACATCCAAACTCCCAGGGCTTAGGAAAAGACCTTCCCAGAGGCTAGAGAGTACTCTGTCTGTCTGTCAGGGAGCTCTTGTACCATCCTCTTAGATGTCTGATACTAGCTGGGTGAGGGACACTGGACTGAAACACTAATGAACCATTCAGTGTCTTGCCCATGCTGGAAGTGTGGCTTCCAAAGGTTCCCAACATGGAGGAACTTAGCATTTAAAGATATTCCCTTTTTTGGTTTATTTTATTAGTTGCCAAAGAATGGTGTAAAATGTCTGTATTTTGGACCTCAGCAGAGTGAAAAAAATACCTTAAGGGAAAATAGTAATTTCGGGGCACCGGGTCACGAGTGGTGTTCCCCAGGGCTCGGTGTTGGGCCCTGTTCTGTTTAATATCTTTATCAATGATTTGGATGAGGGGATTGAGTGCACCCTCAGCAAGTTTGCAGACGACACCAAGCTGGGAGGCAGGGTCGATCTGCTTGAGGGTAGGGAGGCCCTACAAAGAGATCTGGACAGGCTGGATCGATGGGCTGAGGCCAATCGTATGAAGTTTAACAAGGCCAAGTGCCGGGTCCTGCACTTTGGTCACGGCAACTCCATGCTGCGCTACAGGCTTGGGGAAGAGTGGCTGGAAAGCTGCCTGTCAGAGAAAGACCTGGGGGTGCTGGTTGACAGCCAGCTGAATATGAGCCAGCAGTGTGCCCAGGTGGCCAAGAAGGCCAATCGCATCCTGGCCTGTATCAGGAACAGTGTGGCCAGCAGGAACAGGGAGGTGGTTGTTCCCCTGTACTCAGCACTGGTGAGGCCGCACCTCGAGTCCTGTGTTCAGTTTTGGGCCCCTCACTACAGGAAGGACATTGAGCTGCTGGTGCGTGTCCAGAGAAGGGCAACCAAGTTGGTGAGGGGCCTTGAGCACAAGTCTTATGAGGAGCGGCTGAGGGATCTGGGGTTGTTCAGTCTAGAAAAGAGGAGGCTGAGCGGAGACCTTATCGCTTTCTACAACTACCTGAAGGGGGGTTGTAGTGAGGTGGGTGCTGGTCTCTTCTGTCAGGTGGCTGGAGATAGGACAAGAGGAAACGGCCTCAAGTTGAGGCAAGGGAGATTTAGGTTAGATATTAGGAAAAATTTTTTTACTGAGAGGGTTGTCAAACATTGGAATGGGCTGCCCAGGGAAGTGGTTGAGTCACCATCCCTGGAGGTATTCAAAAAGCGAGTGGATAGGGTACTCCAGGGCATGGTTTAGGGGGCATGGTTGATGGTTGGACTCGATGATCTTGAAGGTCTTTTCCAACCGAAATGATTCTATGATTCTATGATTCATTCATCTGCCACCATCTTATATTCCTGTCTAGGTTCTATATTATGCCTCCTCTTGGACTTTAAAGGTGTTTTGTAAAGGGAGAGTGTTAAATCAACAGCAGGTAGCTTAGAAGGCACTTCGGAAGGTTTGCGGTTTATTCCTTTTTTTGTTTAATGTGCTTGACTTGCGTGCTATTTTTTTTATGTAAGTCACAAAGACTTTTGATACCCCTTTGTAAATGATTATGGTCGTGCTTATTCTTGTTTTCTCTTTGAGAGAGAAGTATGAGAAAAACATGAAGTTACTATGTTGACTATGCTTTGGGTGGAGTTGGACCAGATGACCTCCAAAGGTCCCTTCCAACCTAAGTTATTCTATGATTATAAAATATTTTCATTAAAGATCCATGTTTTCATTTGACTTCCCTCTCTGTAGTTTCCCCATGAAGCCATTTTGGAACACAAGATGAGCTGTCTTTTAATGTTCCCCTGGTTTTTGTACATTGGCATCGTCAGCAGTGTGTGTGTAGTTCTGGGAGTGAAGTCTTTAAGACTCCTGTGTCATCTTAGTAGCATTTCCTGACCTGTACAAAGGAAAGTATGGTCAGTGGAGTAGCATGTCCCTTCTGTCACCCTGTCAAACCAACCCATCTCTTCGTTCTGTAAAACAGATCTGTAGCTCAAAGTAGGAAATTCTCAGAAGCTTCCTAAAGTCTGCTTCTGTACTTCGAAGTTCAGTATTTCATATTATGTTCTGTAACACAGAAATGCTTGTTACCACCAAGTGGCACCACCAAGTGGCACGTTCATTCTGAAAGCGCCCCCTTGATGGGGAGCAAAGATTCAAGAAAAGTAAGAGGACTAACATGATTCGAATAGTTTCAGCCAAAGAATTAAAGATGACAGTAGGAGGAGTTCTAGAGGTATCCAACTAAGCTAGTTAAAGAATTTGTCAGACCTTATTTCAAAAGAGAACTTGTCGTTTGTGCTTAGATGTTAAACTATGTTTCACTTTTTAAAGATTAATAAAAAAATATGCTAACCAAAAATGACATAAAGAACTTTATTTTGAGATGAACCTACTCTTGGGGTTAATTTGAAATGTTGCTGTTTCTTGGCCTAAGGTGATTTCTGCTCCCCCCCTTTCCTTCTTTATTTTAACTGAGCTACCAAGCCAGAGAATTTCATTACTCGTTTAGCTCTGCTTTCAAGTTCTTAACATGCTTATGTTAACCATATAATTGGGCATTTCAGAATGCTAAGCAGATTAATTGATCACTAAAAATATTATCATGTTTCAGCAACAAATTACATCAAACTTAGAGCTCTGAAATAATGTACTGTTTTCTGAGACCATGTTTCATTTGAGATTGAAAGAACAATAGAAGCCGGGAGAAAATACACTATAGAAGCTGGGAGAGAATTCACTAAATTGGGAAGGAAAGGAGGAATCATGAGGGCAGGATAACAGGCTGACAAATAACCGTCTGGATCATCTTGCTCTCAGTATCGAGTCATCTTAAAATCTTAGGTCTGGAAAGGACATATGGTGTGATCTGTTCCAGTTCTTCCCTATCATGGTCAAGCATGTTATGCATTCCTCTTTATAAACCAAACAAGTTTCTAATTCCTGACTTACTGAAAAAGCATGGAAATCTGCAAGCATTGCAATGCTTTTAGTGTTTGCTTGAATCTTTCCTCGAAACTTGATTTCTTTTAGCTTCAATAAGAATTTTTATCTGGCAATGGTTAGTTCTTATCTTTTCATCTGTGTATGGTTAATTCTTTGGTGGGAGGTACTCGTCAGGCTATGTGTTAAATTCCACTAATTTTTCTTATGCCAACAGAAATTACTATGGCTTTGTCTGTTTGTTATTATTTCAGAGTAATCGCTTTTTTTTTTAAGGTTTGTTTTATGTTCATTCTGTTGCAAATTCAATGGAAAGAATGTCTCAGGGCAAAGGGAAAACATGTCAAATAGCAGGAATAATGGAGTACGCAGTCTCAGATTGTGACACTGGTGGTCTCAAATGTGACTAACAGCTTTTTTCTTTTATTTTAGTAAAACCATTAAAAAGTCAGTCCTGTTCTAAAATGACACCAAAAAATGGCAGCTGACTGGGTTGCCCTTGAAATGTATGAATGGGCTCGTGCTGGTTTCGGCTGTTTGCATGTCTCCGGACGGCGAGAGTGCTCTCCCTGCCGGCTCTCCAGCTGAGCCTCTGGCAGCCGCTTGCAGCAGGAGTGACCCTGTGCCAGACTCGGCCGGGTTTCTGGAGTGCCAAAGCCTTGAAGACTGAATTTAAACAACAGCCACCCAAGTAAATGTAACAAAGAGAGCTTGAAAATCTTACCTGAGAGTTTTTAAATGGCTCACATACTGGTTCAAATGTACTGTTGATGCAATTTTATGGGAATTGGGAATTTTAAACCTTTGGGGGATTGCTACCACTGCTTGTAAAGCATGCGTGTTGGATCAAGTGGGCTGATGATAAAGGTCCATAGCCTTTTCACTCTGCCAGCGGTGACTGAACCCAGTTCTACCTATGTGGAGCTGTGGTGTAGAAACATTTATTTTTAAATGTTGGAATGTCCTTAAGAGAGAATATTATCCTAGAGTTCATAGACTAAGATGACAAAAAAATTTCATCTATAATGTGCCAGTGACAGTCATGGTTTGTGTCTGTTCACTGACTCAAAGAGTTAGATGAGGTTGAATATAATACATGTTTTACTGTTTACTTCTTAACTGCTTTGTTCTGTTTTTAGATTCCTCCTAGATCCCTTTTGAAGGCAAAGACTATTTCTTAGTACTTTTCTTCATAAAAAGAACTTCATCTTTGTTCAAGAACTCTAGACTCTAGCTCATTCTTCATAATCCCATTGAAATACACGTTTTTTTGCAGTATGTGTAAAACTGCTATTGAACTGACATGCTGATTTTTGTCCTAGGATGAACCACATTCCCTTTTGAAGAATAAAGTTACTGATTAGCAATTGTTTCTGAGTATACATGCTTATCCATCTATTCAGTCTCCATTCTCAGCTTTTCAGTTTTAAGTTGTTGGGTTTTTGTTTGGCAAATGGACTTAATTTAATTTGCAAAGGTAGCAAATGCATTTGGAGTGTATCTGTATGTTTGAAAGAGATCCCAAAGTGGTTGGAGAAGTGGCTGTGGTGATCTAAGGATGTAAAAGGACTTGTGTGTCCTAGAGAGAGCCCAGTTTGTAGGCTTGCTTGTTTCTTTATTCAACGCCTGCACCGCATCAGATCATCCAATTAAAAAAGTATGTATCATCTCCTTTGTATCTAGAGCACTGTGGAAATGGTACGCTTCTGAAGTTGATAATGATGTGTGTTGGAAAAACAGTTTGAAACTTGTACCTTGTGGTATGAAGAATACTTTAAAAAGTTAACTAGTTCTTGCATTTACATATCTGACTTACTGTCTTGTGTTTTCAAAAAGGAGGAAAAGAAAAATAAGGAGACCCATTTCTGAGGTCTGTGGGCTGAACTTGGGGAATATTTGAACTGAGCCCAATAACGTGAGCCTTAAGTTTGTAGCCAACACCTTCTTCCATCAGTTCAGAATAGGAAAATAGGGAACCATTATTCTGTGTGCTGTCCATGCAGTTCTGATATAGCTGTTTTAGTGGAAAGCAAGTTGTTCACCTCACCCTTGAGTCCAGAAAGGGCTCTCTATGACATTGAATTTGCAGCATCTTCTGGCATATTTATTAGTGAATCTTCTGAAGCTGGCTACTGCTGCTCTGGTGTGTAAATGCAGTAGTCCATTCTACAAAGTAATGATGTGTGCGTATATACTAGTGAACAGAATTGAGCTCAGACTTGGCATTGAGCCCTGACTTTAGCCACTTGTGCTTCCCCCACCCCCCCCGCCCCACGTTGTCTTCTCTCTTCCAGGACTTCACCCAGTGGTGCTTTTGGGTTCCCCTGTTCTGGGACTACTTGATCACCTGGTTTTGGCAGGCTTATACACAATTTTTTTGCATGGTTCTGAGATAATTTTTGCTCTAGCCTTTGTTCGCAAGAGGTGTTTAGGGGAAGGATTGTTAAAAAAAAAAAAAAAAAAGGACTGTTTTTACTGATATTCACTATAAGTCTTAATAATTTCTAGGCTTTAATTTGGGGCCAAATGTGAGCACATCTTGTATTTATTTTTTGGCTAGCAGGGCAAAGTGTGTGTTTGGAAAATGCTTCGGATTACACAGAGGCTGCTTGGACCACTGGCTTCAGCAGATGGAACTGCTTAGTAGATACTCACCCCTGCTCTGTGTTCCTCCTTGAAAGGTTTTTGCATACTAATGGCCAGCATTTAGATAGCGGTATTTTAAATCTCTTGTGTAAAGTTGAGAAATAGTACAGCAGATACCATAATCTGTGTTGCCTTCCTCCACCCTTCTGCAGTAATGTTGATTGTAAAACCAAAAAGCTATTCATTGATAAAATCTTTCCCGAGCAGGGGTCAGTTGTCCATTTCCTGAGCCATGCATAGCTCTGTTGAGAATACTGTTTTTCTCAGGAACAATCCTTCCTTTTTGTAATCTCCGTTCTATTTTCCATATGCTGTCCCTGGATTATTTCCAGGGAAGAAAAGAAACCACCAAAAAACCTCCAACCAAGCCAAACCCACCAAATCTTACCCCAGCTTCGGTACTGTTGCTATATCTATTGTCAGACTCATATGTAAATACCCTTATATGGGGCGATTGTATACAGTTTCCATACACTGACATGTCAAAGCTCCAGTTTCTTCTTCTTGTAAACCGTCTTAGACTTGCAGTAGCTTTAGGATCAGCTTGCTTGATTAAGGACAGCAAAATTTGGTCCTGGCTTGTGCTTGTGCATCTGTAACTTTTAATCTGGAAACATATTTTAGTCATTTTTGAGTGTAGTCTTTCAAACAAATACTTTTTTACTTCCATCACATACAAGGTTTATTTGAACTAAATTCTGTTGCAACAAATAAATATAAACAGTGCTTCTGCATAATGTTTTTTAACTTACAATAGCAAAACACTTCGCAAACTTCAAATTCTCAAGTTTTTATTAGTTAAAATTACCATACTCGAAAGCCAGGAAATGGTGGAGCATGGTTTGAAATCTTTATCTAATTATATGCAAAGCTGGCATTCATGGTGCTGTTGCTCCACCGTCAGCAGGATAGTCAGCCTGGAGTCTGAGAAAGAGAAGTGCTGGAGAGATAAGTCATGATTAGGGGAATGGGAGGACTCTGAGAAACAGGATATGACACAGAGGCCATGGGAAAAAGTAAAATCTCCTCCTTTGCCACAAACCCAGACGCTTGTGCTAAAGCCTGGCTTTCAGACTGTAGCATTGTAGGCCTTGGTGAGGTGGGCTCCATGTAGGCATAAGAACTGCTATAAAGAGCAGCTGGCATTTGGAGGCCTTATACAGCACACTTACGTTTATGGTCAACACTTAGTATATGATCAATTTGAATACAAATAATTATTATTAATGTTTGGCAAAAGCAGCTGCTTGTGGAAGCAGGGACAGCCACAAAAATGAGTAATTTTATGCTGAGAGAAGATTTGGGCCTGGAACAAAACACTGGGGATCTAAGGAGGAGTCCTTAGTGTTGCTAATAAATATCCACTTAGGCAGATTTGTCACTCATGTTTCTGAAAGTTTTGTGGCTGGATTAAAAGAATGTGCTTTTATTTCTTGAGCAGCTGTGCTTTTAAATGGGTGCAGCTGTACCACAGTGTCCATTGACACCAATTGCTTCGTGATTTAGTGTATTGGTTGTAGTGGGTAAGTGTAGTCAATCAAGTAGGGCTTTTTCTTTTTTTTTTTTACTGGGAAGTGAGGAAAATCTTGTGAAATAGCTGAAGTTTGTTAGACTGGAGCAGGCACAACTGCAGCATATCTGTGACATTACTGCGAAAGCTTTCGAGGGCTATGGAAGTCGATTATCGTTTGCTGTTAGCCAAAGCACAGCTTTGCCGGAGCTGTCTGTGTTTGTTCCAGCAAGGGCATGACCTGCCACATGCAACGTGGAAGTCATTTGAAATATTTCCTATGGCAAGAACAACACTGCAGTTATGTAATGAAGTTTTTTTGTTAGAAGTATGTGAAAACAGGAGCTGTGAACTTGCAGGCAATCCAGAGCTGAAATTTTTCCTTATTCGTACTCCAGAAGGTTTTTTTGGAAAGTTTAGTGGAATGCTGTTTGGCATTTTTTGATGGGAGTGAGTGTGCATGTCTGTTCTGAGGAAGACTTTTTTTTTTTTTTTAACCATCCCATTCTAACAGTGAATTTCCTAAATTCACAGCGTTAGGAGAGTGAAAGCTTTAATCTTGGCTCTGCTGACTATTTGCTGAGTAGGCTTGGAAAAGGCCTTCTGTCTTCCTGTTGTAGGGATAAATTATTAAATGTCTACAAAGAAGTTTTATAGGTATATGCTAAGGTATTTCAGCATAATCTTTTATAGGTTACACTGGAGCTTTAAATCCTCATCTTAAGGACTTTTTGCAAAAGCAAGAATTAAGAATACATTGCTGCTACTCATGTCAAAATTGAGGTGAAATATCAGGAGATGGAGTTTGTTGAGGGAGGTTGCGTTTTTATATAAATGACTGCAATTTCTAGGAGATAAGTAATTCCTCTATGCATGTCAATTATTTTGTTTACTATTTTTAAATATCTAATTTTCTGTGTAAATAATACAATGTCACTCCAAATAAAGCCATACCATTGCACTGTTTTCCTTGAATGAAGGTGCCCAATTATTTTCCCTTTCTTCATCCAAAAAGCAAACAAACGCCTGTCTTTTAGTCTGTTAGGCAGTTTTAGTTGCCCTGGAGAGAATGGTAAAGGTCTTAAATTTCTGTCAGTTTCTTAAAACCAGGTGGCCAGGTAGAGGAGGGAAATACACATTATGTTTGGAGGCAGCAGAGAAGAAATGAGCATTGGGAGTGCACTACTTACCAGACAGCAGAGAACCCACAAGCAAGTGGTATTTTAAATGGCCCCACAGCACAAACTTCAGTAAGCGCTTGAATTACCGTAGGCAGCAAAGGCGGGACCCTGCCAGATTTGACCTGTGATTGCACTTTGTGATACAACAGGCTTTCTAGCTCCAGCACTTCTTTAAAAAATGCTTAAGCTCGTAATTTTCTAATGGAAGCAACTTGCTGCATTGCTCAGGTGGTTTGAGATGCTGCTTTATTCATTTGAGCTCAGGAAATGCTACAGCTGCTCAGTGGTTTTGTGATGCCTTTTTTTTGTTGTTGGTTTTGGTTTGTTTGTTTTTTTGGTTGGGTTTTTTTTTTTCTTTTTATCACACTTGTGTCCAAGTAAAGTTTAAGTTAGATTAGATTTAGATTTTTGACTCTGCTTTAAAGATTCATGTTAAATGAAAGCGTGAACCAAATGCTAGACTTCTTTATCTTGTCCATTCTCACAGATTTTGATTGATAGATTTATTTTTAAAGGAGAAAATTTAACTACACCCTGAATTGTAGTCTGGGCTGTTGCTTACTTATGGGTGCTTGAACTGACAAACCTGTCAGTTTATTGTGGCCCTGAGAGAGGCTTTTGAGATGTCACTGTATGGCAACTGCCAGCGGCATAACATTGCCAGTGCTTTCAGTAGTGGAGAAATCATCTTGTGTCCAGTAACATTTACTGTCACAGCCACACAGATTTTAGTACTGAAAAAACCTGATCAGACACTTGGGGTGCATTGTCTCTTTCCAACTGAGGGCTCTTCCTGAGTTTCTTTGTTTTGGTTTTGGGGGTTTTGGGATTGGGTTTTTTTGGGGGTTGGGGTTTTTTTTAAATATTTGAAGTTGCTTTCTGTACTCCCTTAGACCTTGCTTTTGGGAAGTTGTGGGGGGGTTTTGGTTGGTTTTGTTTAAATTTTCTCACTTTTATTTAATACCCATTTGGAATAACATTTATGAAATTTCTTGTACCGTACTATGACTTGGCAAGCTGCTTACTGATTGATTAATATAGATATGTTGATTAAAAATTCAGCATAAGCTACTGAAGCCAACGGGAGTTACTTTTACTTGTTACAGGGCAGGGTCTGCACTACTGTGATTCAATGGGAGGAAAACACAGCAATCGTCTCTGGACAAGTCTGCTTTCCCCTCAGCAGTTAATGCGTAGCTTATCTAAAATTCCTGGGAATTACTTGTGTGGTGATTTAAATTCTACTAAGCATTATAAAAGCTGGAAATGTTGAGGTCTGCTTGCTTTCTGATTGCATTTACAATAAGGTGGAAACTTTCCCTTACGCAAATATCCATCTCCCTTTTGCCTGAAGAGAACCCCCACCAAGGACAGGTGAATGTTTTTGGAAATTCAAAATAGCAACACTTTTTTTAATAATTTCAAAAAACATTTGACATTTTTGTGACCAGCAGCATATTCATGAGCATGCCTTACAAGTGGCACTATTTTAGGCTACCTCATACTTTAAAGACTACAACACCTGGAAGGCAGAGGCTTTAAGTTAATTTGATATGCCTGTCAAGAGAATGTACTGTTTTAAGGGTGTTCATGAACATCCCAAAATGACTTGGGCTGTTTCATTGGTTCCTTTCTTCTAAGACTATGCAAACTAAGATGATGCCTACCTTTGAATACAGTATATTAGTGCATACTGAGAATGTAAGCACAGTCAGGTTGGTAAACGTGAGTGAATACAACATATGCTTCCTCCATGAGGTACTGCAGTGCTGAGATCTATAGGTAAGCCTTTAGGCTAGGGACATGGATATTTCAGTAGTGTAAAGAGAGATTGTGCATGCTGGTTTGGAGGTTCATTGTAGGAAGTACAGAGCTGTACCATATTTATTATTTTCTAGTTGTCTGGCTATTAGGGACCATTTAAAATCAATATGGATCTAATTATTTTAGGCAGGGAGGGAGTTTGGTAGACCTGAAACTTCCTGAAGCCAGTGGAGGGGTATGTAACATAATTAAAATCGTCCATTTTCACAGCGCTGCTTTGTTTTTATCATTGCAGTATTAATAGATTATTCCAGGTTAAATCTAATCATGTGATACTTAACAGGCACCTAATTCATCTCGTTTTTACTCTGGCCATGACTAACAGGGTCTTGGGTCCCACCATATGCAAGAGCTTCTGGCTCCCAAACCAGCATTTAGATAATTTCTCTTTCTGCTGCCTTATGAAATGATAGAAACACATGTCCTCCTTCAGCTGCTTTCCCTATTCCCTTATGCCTTTTTTTTTCTTTCCCTTATTTTGAAGTAGCTATGCTGTTTAGTTTTGTATTCTTTTGAATATTTATCTTTCTAGTGCAATCTCACCTAAAACTTTGTATAATTCTTTCAAGTCCCTGTAGATGCTCTTTAGAGGTGACTCCATCTGAAGCCTGCGTTCTGTGTGAGCAATCAGGCATTTTTTAAAATGTTTTTGGTTCTTGCTTTGTTTTGAGCAGCTGAGCCTGGTACCTTGTCTGTCCTTTACAGTACATTTTTTTGGATCCACTGACATCACTAGTGGATTACAGCTGCCCCCATTCAGCTGGACAGCAGCTTTTGCACAGTAACGTTATGTGTTTGTCTTAAACAGGTAAGCCTGTGTAAATGCAGAAAAAATTGAGTTCACTGTGTCATTCTCTCTCTTCATATATGCACACCAGTGTCTGGCATTCAGATGTTGGATTAGTTTCTGCTCTTTCTTGTGGGGATGGATGCCACTTGGTTGCTTCTGTTCCTGGCCCTGTTTCAATGCAGTCTGTTTTGCAGTGTATGGGAGGGCATGTGTTTTGTTGTTGCACAAGGAAACAAGGAAGGCTCCAAGGTTTTGGGGTAGGGTGCCTTAATACATGCTTGCTGTCTAGCCTCCAGCCATGATAAAGTAGTAAATGTCAAATGCATTAAATAGTCAAAAAATAAAATTGCTAAGAAAAGAAAACAACTTGTAATTAAATTCTGTAAACCAATAATAATTCCAAGCACCACAAATGTTTTAATTCACCAGTCTGACTATAAACCGTTTCAATCACAGCTTGAAGTCTATGGAAACTACCTGAATTGTGGCCTACGGAATATTTGTGACTTGGGGAGAATGTTTTCAGCCTGTTTCTTTTGGGAATATAGAGTATTCCCTACTTTTTATTGTTGGATCACCAAGCGGACCCATATTGTAAACAATATATGCTGCTATCATTAATGGTATTTTAGGCAGAAAGCTGTATTGGAAATTTTTCACTTTAGAGAGGGGAAAAGAGTGGAAGCCTGGAGGAAACACTGCTGTGCCAGTTGTATGTGGGTTTAAAAAGAAAACAATCCCAGCACCACCACCACCCGCCCCGACCTCTTCAATAGGTTATATCACCATGTATCTGTTTATTTCTAATGGCTCTTTTAAATGACAGCTTCATAAACTGAAGTATCCAAAACAAAGGCCATGAAGTTTACTTTGGCCATCTCAAGTAAATTTTCCTAATCTAAACATCAGCAGTGCCTTTCATAAATCAGTCCAATGACGTCATCTTTTCAATTAGTGAAGTCGGTATTTGTGCTGTGGCCTCAAAAGCTATTTGACCGGTTAATGTCTTCAGGTTTTGTAGTAGTCCAGACTTCTCACCAGCTGCAGTTCTCAGTAATGCGCTTGAAGTGGGAGCACGTTTATGAATAATTGCCACTTTTCAAGTGCAAATAGCAGACAGTGATTAATGGCTGAACTTCTTTATCATCTACCAGGAATAACAAGCATTGTCTGTAGACTTTGAAATTGTTCCTAATACATCTTGCACTTCTTGTTGTTGGGGAGTACAGGCATCTGCAATTGAATAAGTATTAGCTGGTCTTCTGGGAGGAGGGAAAGAAGAAAAAATACTGGGTGCGTTGTGTTTCCAGGAAAGGTAAAACGAGGTAGTGTTAGAGCTGGGAGTGAATCATCTGTTGGCCTGAGTGTGCTAGTTTGTTTTGTTTCCCAATAAGTACTTCAGCTTGAGGTAAAGGGCTCCTTCAAAAAGATTCAACTTCAGGCTTCCTTTCCATTCCTGTCTGCAGGTTAGAGGGATCAAGCCCGTGCTGACAGGGAGGTTGCCTGCAATGTTGGGGTGGGGAACGGTTTGTTACAGCATATCTTTTTCTGTAGATGAAAATGCTTCCACTGCATGCCACAGAAGCGAGAGAAGTTTATTCTGATAAGGTTTTTAGCAAAACCCACCAACTGCCAAGAAACAGTCAAGCAGAGCAACAATATCCTTTTTCTTAATCGCACCTTCCTCTCCCTATGTGGAAATAACAATAAGGGCTGACATGAGCTGAAAAAAGCCAGGAAATTTAGAGCAGAGGCTTAACTTCTATCCTTAGCTCACCCTAGCAACACATTTAGGCATTGCAACACAGATGCTATGTAAGGTCACCTACTAGCAGCTCTGAAGTGTCAGCTATGATTGAATTCCCTTAAAGAGAAACCAAAAATTATCTTAAACACACAAACTATTCCATATGTGTGTGTATGATGTATGGTTTTGTTTATGTTAATGAAGAGACTTGCACCAGTAAGTGGTTACGTGCTTGGCTTGAAATGTGCAAATGCTTGAAACCTCACTCTATGAATCACTTTCTTTCACTGTCCTTTGAAGCAACCTGAGCTTGGGTTCCCATGATACTATTTCTGTTCTTCAGCTTTCTACACACAGCAGTCTTTCACCAGACCTCCTGCTACCTTTCGTTGCTATGGCTTAGCTTGTTGATAGCAGGAATGGGATCATTGTGAGCTAGACAGTCCTGTTTCCATTTCTTTTTCCCCACCTTATTTCTGAGACAAGTTAGAAGCCATGATGTTAACAGTGCTGCTGGCCTGCAGCAGAGGCTGAAGATGCAGCATCAGAAGACACTGAAGCCTGAGTGTAATTTTAAGGGAGGTATTATTGTAAGATAGCTGGACAAGTTCAGGAAATGCAGGAAAATACCATCACCTTTACTGGTGAGATACTCATAGGTCTCAGCCTATTTCAATGCTGTGCTTTTTCCTTCCTACTTGCTCATTAACACGTGGCCCTCACTATAAAGGGTTTGCTGTGAATTGACCACAGACTTGCTTGAGAATGTGGAAACTTTCCCTTAATGTTCTGTAGGAAATCTTCTAAGTCCTAGGGTTCATGCTTAACAAATTGCTGAACTGATTATTTTCCCCTTTGGTTTGCCCTCAAGCAAGTGAGCAGGGAATTTGGAGTGGGGGAGTGTGGGGGTGGGCATCACAGCCATTATTGAAACTCATGAGTAGGGGGCTCCTTCAGCGTAAATTAAAGCAATTTCCTGTAATCTAGAGAAAGAAAGAGAAATGCACTCGAGCTGGAGATGTCTGTTAGTCATGTTGACACTTCTGCAGTGTCTCTTTGCACTAAGCTTTTTACCTTACCTCATTGGTAGGGTTGTGCTTTAAGTCATAATTTAGCCCTGACCAAATGGGCTAAATGGTTATTTTTCTATGGGTTGAGGGTTTTTTCTTTATGATTTTTGCAGTCTACTGGGTGGGTTCCTTTTTTGGGGCTGTGAGAGGAGCCGATTTGTGAGAGTCAGTTTGAGGAGACAGAGGATCATTTTAAAGGGGCTGTCTGTTTTGGGTACTTTTTCAAGAACATTCTTTGTAGGGATATTGTAGAGGGCAAAATGAAACTTATTTAAAAACAATTTTCTCACACGTCAATATTAATGGCCATCCAGACAATGACGAAATAAAATTTATTTTCCTGAAGTACCTCAAAAGCTTGATATAGTATCTGAATTCAGTGAAGACAATTTCCTATCATAGGATTATGCCACAAGTCTTTCCTGTGAACAGTATTTTCATTAGACGTTGCATGGGACAATTTCCAGTTTGGTAAAATGAAAGATTATATTGCTTAGCAATGGATCGCTCCAGGGAGTTTTTCTGTCTGCTGAATTGTATAGCATCACAGAATTGTTTAGGTTGGAAAAGACCTTTAAGGTCATCGAGTCCAACCGTTAACCTAACACTGCCAAGTGCACCACCAAACCCTGCCCCTAAGTGCCACATCTACACGTCTTTTAAATACCTCCGGGGATGGTGACTCAACCACTTCCCTGGGCAGCCTGTTCCAATGCTTGATAACCCTTTTGGTGAAGAAATTTTTCCTAATATGCAACTTAAACCTCCCCTACTGCAACTTGAGGCCATTTCCTCTTCTCTTATCGCTTGTTACTTGGGAAAAGAGACGGACCCCCACCTCACTACAGCCTCCTTTCAGGTAGCTGTAGAGAGTGACAAGGTGTCCCCTCAGCCTCCTTTTCTCTAGACTAAACAACCCCAGTTCCCTCAGCTGCTCCTCATAAGACTTGTGCTCCAGGCCCTTCACCAACTTGGTTGCCCTTCTCCAGACACGCTCCAGCACCTCAATGTCTTTCCTGTAGTGAGGGGCCCAAAACTGAACACAGGACTCGAGGTGCGGCAATGATGATCTCAGTCAAGGGATACTGTTGTGGAAATAACTAATTTGGTGGTTTTGGTCCCTGAAGAGAATCTCCATTCCTCATATAACTTCTTCAAGATTACTGGGCTGCCGAGATGTTACAGTTATCTTGAGAGAAGGCTAGGGGAGGAGTGCTTACTGATAACGTAATAGTAGCAAATCATTGTCCAAAGCTTCCTGAGTATTCAAGAATCTGTAATGAAACTGAAGACTGAATGATTTCTGGAGTGTGTTAAATTCAACAAGCAGAGCCTGCATATTTTTCTGAGAGGCTGAAGCATTGGATTCACGTATTATCTGGTAACTGTAGTAGATAGCTGGTTTATCAGTTGCACTATTACGGATTCTGTCTGACCATGCCCTTATCTCTCTAGTGCTACCGGTTGCAGGGCAAGTACCTTTTTTCATCCTTTATGCAGTGGCTTCTCACATGTCTGAAGGGAAAGCTTTCTCCTTTAACTTAGGTCACTTGAGCATGCCAGGGTCAGCACATGGGAGGAG
Source organism: Harpia harpyja (assembly GCF_026419915.1). Classification (NCBI taxonomy): domain Eukaryota; kingdom Metazoa; phylum Chordata; class Aves; order Accipitriformes; family Accipitridae; genus Harpia; species Harpia harpyja. The sequence continues at coordinate 12,496,773 of NC_068945.1, read as the reverse complement.
CAGAGCCTGAGTGTTGAGGTTTGCTTCATGCAAATAGAAAGAGGCAGCAAAGGGGAAGCTGTGTCTCTCGAGACCAGTATTAAAAACATTCCAGGGGGTATTTTTACAAGTTAAATCAAATAATTAAAAAGAACACAAAAAGTAACTTAAGCTGGGAAGTTGATTAGATGGAATTTGTTTGGGGTTTGCTACCTGAGACTGGGATGAAAGTGGATAAATTGGCCCACATACAGGTAAGGCAAGGTAGCCTGGAATAACTGCATTCCAGCAAAACAGAACAAAGATGGTTTTTATGCATGGAAGAGCAAAACTAGTGACAAATTCATGAGTTGTATGATTTTCCTTGGGCTCTTTTGTTAAGAAGAAATGACTGACATGGGCAGCACTGATTTCCCAGCCCTACTGAGAATGCTGTGGTGGTAGATACATCTGCCTGTCCCATGTTCTGCTGGGATTACTTGAGTTACAAACCCTAACTTAAGTTATAAACCCTAAAGGGAATAACCTCTGCCACCTCTAGCTGTTGTGTGTATGAGGTGAAACCATGCAGAAAGGGAGTTTCCTGGAAAGTCTGGGACTGATCCTAAAACCAGAACACACAACAATATAGCACAGAAAGGTGCTCTGATGTGTAGAAAGTGAAGGGCAGGAACAGTCTGGGTGATTTTGACATATATGGGAATCTGCATCTGCATGTGTCCTGGAAAGAGTGAAGGAGCAGACTTAAAGAGATACGGGAAGTTGTGATATATAGGGTGTATGTTTTGATAGTTCAGCAACAGCCACAGACTGAGAAAGCTGAATGAAGTGAAATGAAATAGTGTATCGCTAACTCCTGGCTAAAAGTTGATAGCGTAGGGTATATATTCAGGGAGCAGATTTTCTTTTTCATCAGTTTGGTTTATATGCTTAATTAAATATGGATTTTCTTTTCCAGAATGTAATCTGAGCCAATCTAATCATACAGTTTTTGATAAAACTATGATTTCTGAGTGGTGCTCTGGAGTGAATTTTTTGGAAATCCATTTTATCTAAAAAAGCTAGGGACTTTTTAAAAAATCCTTTCAAGAGGCTGAAGTACACCTAAACCTTATCTTCAATTGTATTCATAGTAATGGGCCTTGAGCTACACATAATAGGTTGAACAGTTTCTAGGGACTATAATTCTGATGAATGAGAATAATTGCTTATACCTAGCTTCAAGAATGCAGCTTTTTAACAGTTACTAAAGCAACCACATTTCTGAGACTTCTGTGATATCATGAGCATATTTGCCACGTAGCAGGTGCTGTGTTCTTCCTTTTCTGTAGCAGTATCAGAACTATGGGTAGCAGTACCATGTGTCTGCATGTGTCAGAGTAGCCAGTAGGTCCAATGGAGTTTAGTATGTCTAGGTGTAGCCTTCTAGGAAGTCTGTCACCAGTGATAAATACGGCAACTAGACTGCTTTCTAGTAGCAAAGTGTCTCTATTTAAGTTTAACATCTGGGAAAAAAAGTTTGAAAGGAGATGATCTTATTTAGATATATGTCCTTCTTGAAGCTTATTGTCCTTACATAAGCTTATGCAAGAACTTTCCCCAGTAGAAAGGAGAGTTCATGTGTGCTGGAGATAAAAGGTAGCTTATCAGCAACAACTTCCTTTTCCCTCTAGATTTTTTAGCTTTTTACTTGGTCGGGAGTCCTTTTAAGTTGCAGCCTCCCTGACTTGTGCTGTCCACAGCCATTTTGCACATACCTGGAGGGTTTTTAAGCACTTTCCAGGAGTACACTGCTGCCTCGGTGCCTCGTGACAGCCCCTAGTAACAGGGCAGGAGAGAACAGGAATGTCTTATCCAGAGCCTTTGTTCCATCATCTTCTTTTTTATTTTATTTTTTTTCAACTGTTCAATGCAGTTCATGCAGTAGACATCCCAGTACCCAATGTTGGTTGAAGGGGACAGCCATTTCTCCATCACTGAACTTGATGTGGGGTGCTGTAGCCTGAGGAGTGGGAGGCTGGGGAAATGGGGCTGGTAGCAACAGCCTGACCCAGATGTACGTGTTGTGTTGCCCAGGTAGTGAGGGCCAGGCAGATGCAGCACAGGAGGTGTGGACAAAATGGTGCCTGCAGCCTGCTCCTGCACACCCATCGGCTGAGCTCCCACACCTTGATGGCTCCAGAGGTGCTGGTGCCCCATGCTGGGTGCAGGAGCAGCTCCAGGTGGACTTAGCTCAAATCTATTGTGTTTACTAACGCTTCATCTTACGGAGGGCTGTGCTGCCTGTTGCTCAAATGTGGACCCCAAAAAGTAGCTCCGGGTCTGTCTGGCAAATAATTCTGTTGTACTGTTCAGGGGACAGCTTTGTGAAGAGCCATCTCTAGTGTCCCTCCGTCTGAGGCGCTACTGACCTGCAGCCCAGACAAAGCCTCCAAAGGATGGCTGAAACTCGATTGTGTTCTTCAACCATCAGTGAATGGATGGTACTGTCCCCTTTGATGCCAGTTCGATTTGGTTTAGGCATGAGTTACCTTAATCAAACCTTGCAAGAGAATTATGTTCCATGAAGTTAAATATTTTTCAAACACTTTTCTGTCTTTTTTTTCAAGTGTTATATAGACCAAAAAAAACCTCTGGAAGGTTGCTTGACCAAGTGTTTGTTTTGCCTTTTTAAACCATATCCACCAAATCCATGTAGCTCTTTGCAAAGAAAACTTCAGATATCCTTACTGCAGTGCATGTGGACATGAAAGAATTATAGTACGGTGGGAGTTTTAAGGAAATGGTTCACTCCTGAACTGCCGATATTTAATAAAAAAAAACTGTATTGAACTGGTAGTGATTTTTCTTTCTTTTTTTCTTTTGCTCACATCGGCAGTTACGTTGTTTAGCATATATGTCATCCAACTCCATTAGGACATACAGCATTCAAGTTTCACGTTGAAAGCTGGGGGCTTAAAGGGGCAGGATTGTTCTAAAGTTGAAAATATGTTCTCATTATGGAGTATACTTTGGGCAAACATTAGCAAGGTTCGTATTAGAAAATGTCTTAAGTCCACAATAGTACAGGAAAAAAGCTTCACCTCATCATGTTGTGAAAGCAAATGTAGTAGTCTGGTATTTCAGACTGTTTTGAAGGGGAAGTACTGAATGTCTGAATAGCTAATAATGTCAAAGTGCTATATAATAAGTATCTGAAATGTTAGCACTCTTATTCATTGATAAAGTAGCTATGTTAGTGCCCTTTATAATACTTAATTTTTTGTACCATGGAGTTAATTTTTCCATTTTTTAATTAAGTTGTTTAACTTTATGAATTTGCCTTTGCCTTTTGCTGACAACTGGGGAATACTGTTCAGGTTTTCATTGGCATTAGAGTGGTCACTGCTACATGCAGGGCAGCTGGGCTCCCCCCCGAGCTCAGGGGATGCTCCTTGCTCAGCTCTTTAAAAGGATGGCTTGTAGTGGTTGTTCCTTTCAGACCCAAGAGTTCTCAAATGTGTTTCCCATGGCACGCACAATTGTCTGAAATACCGAGGAAGGAGAAACTAGGTCTGAACAGGTGCAAGAGAGAAATGTGAAAAAGAAAATGGAAAAGAAATAGAAATAGAAATACTTCTGTGATAAAACTTAGGAAACGTGACATGCTGTGCATTCCTGTTGGGGAGATAATAAGTTTTTCATTGAATTTAGAGGTGAAATACAGCAATATTACCTCGGCCATGCTTTTGTCACATAGCCACGTAAGTGAAAGGAGAGGTGTTTAAGGGTCTTAGGAATGCAAAATTGATCTGAAACTCACTTTTTGCATCTTGTGGACATTGACTGCATGAGTACAAAGACTTGTTACATCTTCAGGTTGAATTCTGGAGTGATTTTAATCTTTCCATTAAATTTGTTAAGATCACAATGTGTGGTAGTGTAATTGTTAAATGAAATGAGACAAGAGTTTCTGCTAAACCAGGAAGTTTGCAAGTGATTTACTCTCAGTGATTCTCTAGATATTGCCCTCCCATTTTCACTTCTTAAAATATTAAGTAAGAGAATCTGCCTCTCCTTTCCCCCCACTGATCTCTTTGTTCTGGGAAACAGGCTTTAACCTGCCCTCTGGGAAAACAGGCTTTAACACTGCAAGACCGGGGAGGGGGTATACATTGGTCACCAAAGAACAGGCACTATTGGCACCTTTATTTCTTTTAAGCAGTAGTACTAATGAACTTCAAGTGCAATCAGTCCAGCTTGTTGGATATTCATTATGTTAGCTGGCCATCAGCTTTTGTAGACAAAACTTTAAGATTCTTAATGTCATTCCTCCCATGATGATAAAGGTCTATATTTTTAAAAGATGCTGATATGGAATTACCATTTTCTTGCCTGAGACTTTAAGAGCTTCATTTCATCCTTTTTTTTTTTTTTTTTTTTTTTTTTGTGAGTGACCCTTTTCCATTCAGGAAAGTTGGATTTGTGTCTGGATAGCTAATGATTTATTTGGGCCAGAAGCTATAGGGAACTGTTAGCATTATTAAACTCAGTGATGGGGATCTCTGAAATTGCTATGATAAGGGACTTGTGTGCATAGTTGGTCTTCGTCTTGCTCTGTAGGAGGCTTTTAAATTTATAATTAATTTCTCAAGCATTCATAACAATCTATTTACAGATAATTCAGAGGTCTGTCAGATCTCTAAAATTACCCTGTTAAATTATTGGAGCTAACTTTTAACGCAGGTCATAATTAGTTACTTGTTCCAGTGGGGAATTGAAATCAAGCTGTTAGCCTGTACATCTTCACTGAAGAACAAAAAGCCGTGGCTAATTATTCTGATGGTGTGGGACTGCTGACTGACTCATGATGCAGGAAAGGAACTACTTGAAATATCTCTTAGGAGCAGAGCTGTGTATTGCATCCATGTTGTGGACTTAAAAGCAAATGATGATGTCTTCCTGGTCTGGAATTACTGGCTAATTATTTTTCAGGTCATAGACACTGCACTGATATCTACGCAGTAATTTAAAATTGCACACCATTTTACCTACTGTTTCTTGAAAGCTATGATGTATTACAATGTAATATAAACTAGATACTATGGAAAGAACAGCCATTAGTGATATATTGAGAACAACGGGAACATGGATAATTGAGAAGCTTCAATCTTTCTCAACTTAAATTCGCTTTATCAAAAGCAGAATGTTACAGTGGAATCTCAAAGGCATTATATCAGCCCATTACAAACTGCTGCACTTAAATTATACATTTGGCTTGTAATCCTATTGATGATATAGGCAGTGCTTGTCATTGCTATAGAGAGTAGAACAAGAGCGTCACTGTTATGATGAGCATTAGTCTGCATGTCTGACTTCTCTCCTGGCACATTCATCTCCTCTCATCTTCCTTCTCTGTAGCCTCCTGATTTCATTTCTTCACTGCACGCTGTCTGTAGCACTTACTTATCAATTCATTTCTAACTTTGGAATAATTGTTATAACTGCGTAAGTGGCACACACTGATCTTGATACAGCATCATTTTTCTCATGAAGATAAGGAAAGGGAATCAGTTTAACCACAATTCCCAGATGAGCTCTGACCTGTTGGGCAAAAATTAACTCTGTATTTCAATATTAACAAAAAAAAAGAGAAAACAGAGAGGGGGGGGGAACCAGGAGGGGAGGAAAAACTGGAAGAGCTGCTTTGCACATGAGCATATTAATATAATGAGAGGGGGTACTATAAAAGAAACCATGGATGAGTATAAGCAATATTGCCTGGGACAGGAACCTGACCTAGTAAGTAATTTTAACAGAAGATTAATATTGAAGTGGTTATTTGGCTCAAGAAGAGCAAGCAGAGAGTAGGGCTACATCCTTGTATAACCGTTATGTACTTGTTCTGAGATCCTGTGTATAGGGGAGGGTCTTTACCCAAAGTCTTTATGCGACAGCTAAAGAAAAAAAGAACGTAGAACGTATTATGATGAATGCCAGCTCTGTTTTACCTAGGTGCACAAGGGGACACACAAGCAGTTAAAGTGGTTTTTATTTCAGGAGATGGATAACACAACTAGAAGAGAAACTTCTCAAATTTGACTACAACCAGTAGGAAGAAATAGGTTGAGTATGTCCAGGTGGGAAAGCAACATTTGTGCAAAGGAGTGATAGCAAAGTAAAAATGTTGGATTTTGTGTGTGTCTGTATGTATATATGCACATATACAGGACATGGAAACTGAGTCAAGGAGCTAAGGACAAATAGGGAAAGGTACTGGAAGTACCCATGGACAAAACCAGAAAGCTAAGCCAAAAAGTAAGAGGAAACTAGCAAGATACACCCAAAATAACAAGGAGTTATCATATGTAAGTGTTCAGAGGAAGACTAAAGAGTCAGTCCACTTCTTCATGGAATCAGAGAGTGTATAATAGACACCAGTGTTTTTTAAATTTACGCTTGACTGTCTAGCAGCTGTCTTTATGGAAAAGGTTGGTCGTGTGGGAGGTGGCTGACACAATTAATGTGATGAGACCACAGATGACAGCATTATATGAGGAAGGTTAGAGAACATTCAGATTGTTTGGGGTAATCTTGACTTGATGAATTTTATGTTAGGACATGTAAAGAGTTTGTGACTAACATCTTGGAGCTGTTAGTAGCCACGTTTGAGAGCACATGTGAGACACCTGTAGATTAGCATTAGAATCTATTTTTGAAGAGGGGGAAAGTAGATGAGGTAGGACATTTTAGATGTTTAGTTCTCAAAAAAACAGTGAAGCAAAGTAGTCAAATTACATTTAAGCACCTAGAAGATCAAAAGAAAAAATAACAGCTGATGTTGGTGTTTAGCATTTTCACTAGCAAGCTGAGTGATGGACTTAAAGGAATGTTCATTAAATATGAAGACCCCATGGAGCTAAGAGAGACTTGTCACTACCTTGCAAAACAGGCTTAAATTTCAAAATTTATCTGGGCAAGTTGCGGTTGCAGTGTGGGAAATGAACTGCAGCTCAGTTTGATAAATGCAGATCACTGTAGCTAGAGAGTCCTAAGGAGGACAGGGAACAACTTGCTTGGAGCAGCTATTTAGAAAAAAATCTGGGTTTGTTGTGGATCACAGCCCGCACTTGGAAAAATAATATTATGTGGTTGTGAAGAAGGTTAGTGCCATAATGAATACCTAAACTAAACTATTGTGTCAGCAAGACGAATCACATAACCTTTCTACTTTGCTCTGAAATTCTTTGGCTTCAGATTGGGCTATTTCTAGTTTTGGGCCCCACGCTGCAGGAAAGATACAAACCCAAGTCCAGAGGAGAGTACTTAAAATGACTGGAGATAAAGAAAACATGACCTCTGAAGAAAGATTGACAGAAGTTGAGCTGAGTAAAAAAAAACTGAAGGAGAAGCATAAGTCTTTAAAAGGCTCTCACAAAGAGGAAACAATCATCTATTGCATAAATTAGTAGAGAATAGGATTAGTTGCACTGGCACTGGAACCAGTGCTGTCAAACAAGGGTAACTGGGTGTCTGTCAGGAATGTCACCACCATAAGTGATCCTGACTCAAGGCAGGGGTGTGACCTTAGGTAACTTAAAGATTTCTTCCAGTCTTCATTTGATTCAGCAGTGACCATACTTTGATTCCCAGCATAATAGCATAACTTTGGGCAGTTGTGACCACTGAATCTGACTCTGGAGGTAGCTTGCTTTTTCTCTTTTCAATTCATAAATGGATCTTAAGTTTTGCTAGAGAAATATATGGGGCAGGGAAGGGTGGTTGAGAGAAGAATGATGACAGCCTTGTGCTTGAAATGAACCTGCTGCTTTCCACTTCTACATTTACTGGCAATTTGTGACTTACTTTGGTCTCTTGCAATAATTATGCACGTAGATGTTTTGATGACTAAAGTCTAAAATTCTTTATATTGGTATTTCACTCTCCAGATCAAAGCTAATTTGGGAAGAATACATTCCTATGTACACATGCAACTCATCAAATTCATAAGTATACTTTATTTTGTCTTTCTTTTTGATCGCATCAATGCAAATGATTTGTAGTTTGACCCTTTTGAAGTTTGCTTTAGGGTGAAGTTTGCCTTAACAGTTGCGTTAAGAAACGCAGAGATGAATGTTTTCATTTTAATTAGAACTTGATGGAGGAAGTAGGATCCACTCTCTGCAGTGGAGCTAAAAATCGGGAAGAGGGATGCAAGCCATTCAAAAAAAACCCCAAAACAACCAGGTGAAGTTTTAGAAGCAGCTGTTCAAGAAACAAAGGGAGAAAAATACTGTGGGAATACTGGGAGATGAGAATATAACTAGCATTACTGATTAAAACTTCTGAAACACTCTCCCTCCCAAGCTTCCACTGAATCCTTACTTCTCTCTCTCTCTCTCTCTCCCTCTCCCCCCCCCCCCCCATTTGCTTCTTTCTTTCTATCACATTGACCATTGGCTAAATACACATTTTCATCTAGCTAGAATTCTGAAACTGTGAATGCAAAAGTGAGTAATTTCATTAAGTCCAAGAGCCATAAGTATGTATTTAAAATGATAGCTCAATACCTTAAAAAAAATTAAAGGTGTGCTATGATTTTAAATTCCTTAGAAAGCAATTATTAAAATATGGCTACAATATGTATTGATTTTTAGGCTTTAATTTAGAAATGCCTTTCTGTTATTAGGGCAGGAGACATCACTACTGTCTGACTTGCTGTACTCATCATTTGGAATGATGTTGGGTTTTTTACTGTTTTTAGAGAGCATCAGATGTGAGATTTTTTTAAGGGCATAAATACGTGCTGTTTCTTTGAGTGTTGTCTTGATCCTTGTTATTAAGAAAAGTGCCACAAGACACTGAGGCATAAGGTTGTCATCTGTTGCTTTACTTCACAGCTCAGCAGAGCGAGCAAATGTTCTATACTTCTGCAGTTTTTAGGGCTCATTAGTTGAAGTGGTCAGCACTGTATTCATTACTACATTTGCTTTACCAACAGAGTAGAAAGAAAATTGCTCTTTGCTTTGAAATCCAGCATATAATAAATTGGCCAGAGCTAAGGATGACCAGGGCTCTGCTACCAATTACATACCACAGTGTTCAGTTTCTTACCAATTTAGCGGTTGACAGAGTTGTTATTTTTCTCATGGGGGTATGACAATACATAGGTTAAGTGAAAGTGCCTGAGGCACTCCTGTATACCCACAGTATCACCAACTATTTTCTGTTTTTTACAATGTAAAGTGGAACAGTAACATTCTTTAAAATTTTCAGCATGAAAGTTAGCAGGCCTTTTGTAAGTGTTACTTAGGAGGTCTACCCATCATGAGAGAGCTGGATGGATAGCAGCACAGACCTGCTTGCAACGAGACCGGGGAAGTCGAAGCAGGTTTGTATAGCTGCATTTTCATCACTTTGTCCTATACCTGTTGGTCAGAGGGCATTTTCGGGAAGTATCACGGGTTGGGTTCCTCTCTGCTTTGTCCTTGGCACCTCTGCTCAGATCAGGGCTCCCAATTAGAGCCAGCATGAGTGCAGTGATGGCTTTTACCGATCTGGAGACCTTTCCGTTCCAAGCTGTGCAGGGCTGGCAGGGAGCGCTGGCTTTGAATGGGCTGGTGTGTCTAGATGGTGAAGTGCCATGCGGGAGTACAGCTGTGGTCTTGGAAGCAGCGTAGCTGTGCCCCAAGCAGCCACTAATTAGCCTGGACGCTGTACCACACTGACGTGGCGAGGCAGCTTCCCGAACCTGGGCTGGCTCCTGTAGCCTTGCACAGTGTTGTAATTATGTGGTGTAGACTTACCTAACTTGTTTTGCAGAAGCTGCCAAACAGTTATCACAGGTAACGATTTTGGCTGTTATTGACCTGGGGTAGATTTGACCTGATACATACGAGCTGACAAGTTCCATATCCCATTTCCAGAGGTTTTGCATTCTTTGATGTACAGTGTGATAGTTATTATGAATTGATTTGATTACCAATACTGTGTCTGAGCCTTTTATTAAAAGTAACAAACCTTTTGAGACTTGTAGGATTTAATGTTCTTGACTGGCTCAGTCTTTCAGGGTAACCGTTGCTTCTGCATTTGTAATAACTGGCAGATCTCCTTATTAAATTCAGTAAGAGAAAAAGCATATTTCCATTGAAATGAATACCTCAGGAATGAGTTCTGTTTTAGTGGGAAATGTTCCAATCTGTCTGTGCTTTTATTTTGCTCACTGTATGAGTTCTTCCATATATTTTACTGTATTTGCACTTATTTGCAGTGCCATATAACAGAGCCATATATAGGTATGAGCACTTTTCTGTTCCTAAGCCTCTGCTAGTCTGTATGCACTTGTCCCTGAATGTACACACACAGACAGAGCCCTCTGGTCGTCTAGCTGTGTGCTAGTAAGATCAGTAAAATCCTGATGGGCTGTTCTGTTAAAGCACTTCTTTATTTTCTTTGTGATGTAATACAATTCATTCATCCAACACATCTTTGATACTCCAGTTTGTTGGCACTACAGGCCAGTATTAAAATGTCACCCAGTCAGATTTTAAAAATTTACTCATTTTCTAGCTTTTCTTCTTCCCTTATAGGCTAGACTTCTAGAAAAGCTGGTTTCTCTTGGCCTTATTTCATTTAGAAGAGTTGCTGTACTTGCGGACATGTCAGTACTGGAAATGAAGGATGCTGAGTCTTTATTGCTGCCTGTCAGATACATGTCTGTCACTGCATATTAAGTGTCTGCAACAGCTCCATCACTTATGGGTCAACCCTTCCCTGGCCATTTACAAGCTATATGCTATTGCAAACAATAGATTGAATAATTTAATAGCTGTAGGGTAACTAAATAATTACTTCAGTGTTAAGTATATCAACATGTTGTTCTCGGATGCTGTTGGAAAGGGAAAGTAGCAGTGATCCATATAATGTGCTAAACAGAGCTGAGCCTTCTCCAGAGGACTGACTGGCTCCCTGCTTCCCACCTGCCTCTACCCCAGTGCACCTTCCACCCCAAAATAAAGAAGAAGTCATTGAAGACCTCTGACTCTGCTAGTAGTCTCACCACTATCAGTTTCCTTTCTGGTAGTCCTCAGCACCTGTCTTAAGCTGGTTGGTGAGTTAGCCTGGGAAAATGGAGTCTAACTTCATCTGTATGTACAGAAGTAGACATGTATCTACCTAGCAAGCTCAGCTTATCATTTGTAGCAAGCAAATAGTAGGGAGTTGGCCGGAACCTGGGATGACATCTGCTAAGGGAAAAAGAGTAACTGGTTGGTGTTAAAGATGAATGTGGCACAGGTTGTGTTGGAGAGAGGGAAAGACTATTGAAAAGGATTTTACAGACAAGGCATATCCCCGTTTGGCTGCAAACACGTGTCCATAATCGTTCAGTTCCAACTATGGTTCTGGATACCTTGTCGTGATTGTAAAGTTGGGATTTGTCTGGCAAAATGAACTGCATTTGAGCTGTCCACCAAGGTGTATTTCATGGTCAATGGAGAGAAAAGGCACTTCTATCAAGGAAGTATGATCTGCTCCATGACACGCTTCATCTCACTGTTAGCGATGACATGGAAACATGCCTGATGCTCTCCATTTGACTTACAAAGGCAACATCTGAGGAAGTAGCTTACATCTGGATGTCTACACCGTATATGTCTACAGAGAGGAAAGATTAACTCCTCCCTGAGTTACTTATCAATAAGCATGTCTAAATAACATGTCATCTCCTAATGACTGGAGGTTCCTCTGGTCCCATATGGTCACATCATAATTGCCTTCAGTTATTCACTCCCTGACCTCTCAGCTGCCCTGCAATGCTGCAGTTAGTCGTGGAAACAAAATGTCTTACATTTTGGAAAGATTAAAAGATTCAAATGATTACAGTCCATCTCGTGAGCAACATGCAGTGCCATAAAGGTGTTAGACCTTTTTTACCCTCTTTAAAATGGCTTTCAATGGAGCACTGAAGCAAGAGTACTGCTCTTAATATCCAAGATGATAATTGATTTGGATTTGGAGTACCTAAAATGCCTCAAAATCTGATCTGGGGGTTACTGCTGGCCTGTTGAATCTTTCTGCAAGAAAGATCATGTGCATCTGTGCTGAGAGCAAATTTCTGTTGGTATTTAGACTGACAGTAGAGTAGATTTCTGGATCATTGATGATCTCTCTGCTTTACTTGAAGTAAGAAGTATACTACATCGCCCATGTTGTTTCCAGGATGCTGGGATGCAACAACAACAAAAAAAATCTGCACCAAAACAGTCTGTGTACCATTGTGGCGTCATGCATTGTATTTAAAAACTACAGTGGCATCACAAAAAAAGCTTTAAGAATTACTTGAGGTTCTTGATGTATAGGTTTCAATGAATGATTTCAGAAGCTCTGTTTATTTTGTTTGGGATGGAGAAAGAAATTATTTATCAGGTCCTATCGCTACATCATGTATAAGAAAGCACTGTTTTATGCAGAAGTCTCAGGGGAAAAAAAAATTCTGGTAAGTGGAATTTGAGTTTAGGGATAAAGTGTAAAGGAAATAAACATCCGTGTGACATGGTCTGAGGACATGGTAGGCTTGGGAGATAGCCATGTTGTCATTGCTTGCTTTAAGTAGATCATCAGTTCTTTCTTTCAAGATTGCCAGGTGTTTTGCTAGATAAGATGAAGAATGTTGACAAGTTTGCAGGTACCCACCTTCCCCTGTCTTCTGCAGAAGGAATCCAGCCGTCCGTCAGACTGTACCTGACTAAAAGTTAAATGAGTTGACCATGTGGATTCCACCACTCTGAGGACTTGCTTTACGTGACAGTTGTACAGCTCAGTGGTTTCCACCATGTGCTTCTCTTTACTAGCCAGTTCAGAAGACCAAACACTAATCAGATGCCAAAGGTGTTCAGGAGTTTTTTGAGATTGGGACATAGTGTGGTGGTTGCTCGCTGTTCAGTGATACCAGTTTACAAAGTTATCACCACTCAGCTGCTCCTCATTTCTCCCTCAACTGAGACACAAAGTGCCAGAGAGCTCCCACTTCATTTTAGTATGAAGAAAAACAGATTAATTTAAGCCACCTTTTTAGCTGGGTTTGACATTACACTAAAGGAAATTGCATTTGTTGTTCCTTTGCCTTGAGGCATGAGTAAAGTGGCTTGTATCTGTCTGCAAAATATCATTTTAACTTCTTACAGTCTTCTATTTGATGACTGGCCAATAATTTTATTGGCTGTTAAATGGTCTGTATCTCACTGAGTCTTGGAAAGTAGTCGATACCAAGAAAGCCACGGATAGTCATTTGGCTTGGACTTTGGAAGGGAGAGATCCAGACAGATAGGTAGGATTTCTGTTGGTAGGTAGGATTTGAAACATGTATTTCTCATAGTTGGTCTCAGGTAATGGGGGAGTAAAAAAAACTAGATAAAAAGAAGCTGGAGTAGATTTCATCAGTGGAATATGCCTAGAATAATAATTTGACATACACAAAGAAAACTTCACCTGTATTATATTAATATGGAAACGGTGGGCCATTTTCATCCTACAGGTCTCTGTGTGTAACACTGTATGGAAAAAGACAACAGCAATCGGCTGTAGCTCAAGCCTTTGCCATGAAAAAAACCCCACCCAACAGCACTTCTTATATGGTGACCTTTTTTCCCCGTGTTGGACTGAGGTATTTTCTGTATAATTATCAGAAGGAGAAAAGGAAAGACCTTCTCTTTAACCTCATTAGATTTTTTTTCCTTTACCGCCTTTCTAAGGGAGCACTTAGTTAAATATTCTTGGCAGAACCTCAAAAGATTTTGGCATGCTGGAGGGAAGGACTTAAACAATTAAGATAGTGTTATACTGTACCTGCTGTAAGAGAGGCATTTGTTGGGGGACGCAGAAGCCTTGGATGCATGTTCTATACACAGCACAAACAGGTATTTGCTTGGGTGCTACTAAAGCAGTATGGCTCTGTTCTCAGAAGAAACACCTGGAAGCATAAATGCATTATACTTTGCTCTGCAAGCTGGGAGTGCTCTGGAAGCTAGGAAGGTAGATGGAGCTATGATGCCAGCAGATTGAACGCTTGCCTTCTTTCTTTTGTGTAATTGCGTTTGCTTCTCAAATTGAAGTATTTCCTCCTGATTCATGGTATGACAAGTCCAAAACTGTGAGTACAGAGTTGAGGGCTGTATGTCGGAAACAAGGTGTTTAGTTTAATGAATAGTTGCTGTGGTTTTCTTGTTTTGTTGCATATTGGGAGTAGGAGGGAAAGAGATTTATTTTGGGGTGCTGGTTGTCTTTTGCTTTGTAGCACTAAGAAACTCTCTAATTTAAAAGGATAGATTTTCATAGGACTATGGCCTTAGTCCAATATCTGTTAAACAGCTGTTAGCCTTACGGCTACCTGTTCTTCCATGCAAAGTCCTTTTTGTTGTATAGGTGACATTGTTAAGTCAGATACTGACACTGGTTTTTGTCTTTTCAAGAAAATCGATTCTTTGACAAATACAGTATCAGTCAGTTCTGGTGCACTCAGTCAAAGCACTCTGGTGTTAGCAGTAGGCAGAATACTGTGAATCATGATGCATTAATGAGGACAAAAGTAGCAACTTAGCCTTTTCAGCAGTCCATTAGCACTCTTGACTGATTAGCTCAAAAGGCAACCATAGTTCCAGGGAAATGAGTCAGCAACGAGTCAGGCCAGACCCTGAGTCATCACTGCACCCGCCCGGCCATGGGGGCTCACCAGGAGCCTGCTGCCCTTGGAGACTGTAGCTGGCCAGCTGATGGAAGTGATCCTTCCCTCCAGGGATCCTAAGGCATCCTGTGACATGCTGTGTGTGCTTTAGTCCAGTGCCAAGGAGTAAGTCGAGTGGAGGGGCCACCAAGGCTGAGCAGAGAGGCTGAGGAGCTGGCTGTGATCTCTTTGCTCTCCAGACTACCTAAAAGGGCATTATAGGGAAGGTGGAGCCAGGTTTTTCTCAAAGATGCATATTGTAAGGTCCAGGGGCAATCAGTAGAGGAAGAGAAAGTCAGATTAAATAGAAGAATTTTTCACAGTGAGGGTAGCTAAACACCGGAATGGTGACCAGAGAGTCTGTGGCACATCTACCCTGGGGATGGAAAGCTCACCTGAACTAACACTCTGAGTTAATCTAACACTGATGTGAGCCCTGCTTTGAGCAGGCACTTGGATGGACTACATGACCTGGAGAGGTCCTTTTGAACCTACATTATTCATGATTCTAAAAATTATATGTTTAAGTGGGTTCTCAGTCAGAGTTTAGTAACCTCATAATTAATCCAAACTGAGATTTACCCATAATGTTTTAATTGTCCTGGTTTCTTAAAGAACTCTGGGCATTCTAAGCTTGATGGCTTCCTCCCTAGATTGGGAGATCAAGATTTTTCTTTGCATTCATGGAAAATAAAAACTAAATTTACAGGAAGTGAGACTGTAGAAGTGTGAATTGTGCATGTTTGGCTTTGGCTTCAGGATCTGACCAAATGCTGTGATGTTTGTTCCTTTGGGAGTGCGTGTCCTCGGTGTTGATCTGTGGCTTCTCTTCTAGCCTTTGTTATCATGCATGTTAACCCCAAATTTGTAGCTAGCCCTGTGGGCCTTTGTGGCTGCATGGTTTTTTGCAGTGGTGGAGATGGACTCTCTGAAAGGCCACATGGCAAGGGAATAGCTCTGTGTCTCTCCAGGATGTTTGTTATTGCAGTAACACAGATGATAAAATGTATTAGCCAAATGTATCAAGTTTCTCAGGCTCTGTGAAACTAGAAAGAATAGCTCTTTATTTTTTTCTAGTTCCTGGTATCTCAGGTGCCATTATGTACTCTCAGGCTTTTTCCTCATGGATCCCTGATGTTGTTGTTCTGACAAAAATGGCAAGCTACATTTAATGATAATTAAAAAAAAGTGTACTACTTCGGGGGTTCTTTTTTCTTTTTTGTTACTTGTTTCCCTAGCAAGTAGTATTTAAAAGCACTGCTTGAGTAATCTAGAAATTCGCAGACATGTCTTTCTTGCAAGCAAGCAAATAATGTTGTCATGGGTTTGTCCTCTTTCAGGAGGTTGGTAGTCTTGCTGCTCCCAAGTTTCCCCTTCACTTTTCTCTCAGGGACTTCATTCTTTTAGCCTTGACATTTCTTGAAGTGAATATTGAAGTTTTGTTTTTCCTGTCATTAGGCTGGCCTACCTCAAGGAAAAGTTCAGACCCTTCCAGGGAGAGGATCAAAGAGGTCAATTATAAATGAAGGGTAGGGGAAGGAGGGATATTTTCCTGTCTTGCTTCATCATTTTCACTGATGGAGTCTGCAGAAGCAGAACAGTCTAGTGCTTGTAATATTTGGGGATGGCTCTGTGTTTTCTGAGCTCATTATGGAAAGGAGCCAGCAAGAGAGCTGGAGAAGTGAACAAGCTGCCCACATGTTTAGAACGGGCTGGGAGCTGCTTCAGGTTCCTATTTCCCAATCCCTGCCCACAAAAAGAAGGGAAGGGAGGAGGTTTCTCCTGTTCTGTTGGGGGGGGGGAGACAAAGGAATGAAAAATGGAAAATGAGAGAAGGATGGGAAGAATCTGCCTTTTTCCTGCTCCTCAGGGGACTGGTGCTAGATAAAGCATTTGACGAAGAAAATGCCATGTTTGGATTTTCAAATACTTGAATTTCAACTGTGCTGTTGGCCTCAGAAACTTGTAAGGAAGTCCAAAAGAAACAGTCTTCCTCTCCAAAGAGGTTTAGCTTGCATCATGTAGGCTCCTTTGCTTGTAGAGTCATATTTAGTGATGTAACAAAAAAAAATGTGGAAGTGGTGTCTTTCAAATCTTGCTCTAAACCAACTTCAGGCCTGGACAAAAGAAATGAAGGACTTTTTTATAGCTCATATTTGTCATTGTGTAGTTGAAAGTAAAAAAGCATTCCGCTTTATCTTGGTTTGATTTGTAAACTCTTGATAAATTCTCTTTTACCTCCCCAAACCAGAGAGGGAAGAAAAACGTTGACTTTGGAAAGTATGACCTCTCCTCACAGGAGAGGTACTGATGTGCGGTTGGCTGCTTTGGATTCTTTTCTGGTTTTTGTGGGTTGTGGTTTTTTTTCCCCCCACCAGCACAAGGCAGTTCATTGGGAAAACCTTAAAACAGTCTTCAGATGATTACTGCAGTGGCAGCTCTGCAGTACTCACCTCTGCAGCCTCTCCTGTGGGTCTGATGCAGGAAGATAAAATGCTGCATGTATGTAGCATGGAGAGATTTTCCTACCTTTAAGAATTTCCATGTTTCTCCAGCGAATTCATAATTATCAGGAGTCAAGGGCTTTTGTATCTTTTACAGTCTTGTCATTGCCCCACCTAGGGAAATAATTATGGGTGGCTTCTCCTGAGCAAGTTAGCAGTTTTTTGGTGTTGTACAATTTACTGCAACTTAGCTTAAAATGTGCAAGCGTACTGTGGCGACCCAGATGTGACTTCTGTGCCATCACCCTGCCCATGGCAGTAGTCAAAAGATTTTTAATTTATTTTTACTACTTCAGGCTGTCCAAAGCAGAGTGGAAAGAAAGCTGGAGGTTTAAGTAACATTGTAGCAGAAGATGAAATGTTCATTAACCCTTCCCATTCTCTGCTTCTTGCTAGAATTTGGCCCAGGTGGGGATGGAGGAGGGACAGGCAAGAGAGATTTCTGCCTGCTCTCTCCACTGCCTTTCCTCACCTTTCAAGGAGAGGCATGGGGGCTTCTGCCCTGGCTTCAGCTGCAAGAGGGGAGTTGGAGGCAGCAGTGAGGACCGAGTGTTTGGCTTGGCCAGCCATTTCTCAGCTCCTTGGCTCAAAAGCAGACCTTCCTCCCTCTCCTTATGGTCATTTTTCTCTGTCCCCCGTGAAGAACCACAGCTCTTCTTCCCTCTCCTCATGGTTGTCGGCTCACCAGGGGATGTGTCAAAGAGCAGCCAAAGGACCTCCTGAAATCAGGAAAAGGTGCTGCCTGTTCCCCAGATCCCCTGCGTGGAGCTTTGTGTCCTTTGTCCAGCTCTAGCATTTCTCCTCATTTCCTTATTCCTTTGGGAGAAAGAAGTAGGAACACAACTGGAATTTGAACATGGGCCCCCCTTATGCATAGAAAAGAAGAAAGCAATTGTGTTTTGGGCTTTATAAGTCTTCCTTAGTCAGATGTTTCTGATTACAAGGTGATCAGATGTGTGGTTGTTACTGCAGTAACCATGTTTGATATGTCCCCTTCTGGTCCAAAAAGCAATTATTACTGTGATTGTGACACTTGTCTTTCTCGTATGCGTTTTCTGATTTTTAAATCCAACCTCTTTATTTACTGATACTACATAAAGTTTTCTCCACCCCTGAGTTTTTGAGACCTGCTAGCTTCGGTAGACTCAAATGCAATGGTTCTAGCACACTCTGCATCAGAGGAACTGTGACCATGCAGTAGAATCGTCGTGCCCCTGATGTCAAGGGGGAGCTGTGTGCTCAGCAGCTCAGGAGGGATGCTGGCATGAGACCAGAGGGAGCGGTAGGCTAGAGCCAGCACCAGTGGGGTAGCCAAGTCTCTTTTGCTGAGGAAGAGATTGATTCAGTCTGGAGCACTGATGGTTCTATATTTACAGTCTTGAGTGAGCCAGCAAAATTATATGGGGTTTATTTTCACTGTTTTGTTTTGTAGTGAGGAGAGTGACGTAATTATAAAAAAAAAAAGGCAGCTTAATTTTTTGATGGAGTTTAAATTTTTAAGCATAGGTAATTCTGGGCACTAGAGTATATGTAGCCAAAGACTTGTATGTTTTTGAAGAAGCCTAGGTTTTTTTGAAACATACTTACAGTAAGCATATTTTTTTTGCTAAACGTGCATTGCTATATACAGTTAGTCTTTGAAACCCAGTACAAAGTAAAAGCTGGTTTGAACTCAACTCCAGGAGCTTTTTATGGTTAAAAAATTTAAAAAAAATAAAAAGAAGAAGAAAAAGTGTTATATGTCATCTGAAAATGTTAGTATTTTAAAAAAGTGGATTTCTTCGTGTTGACCAGGTCACTAGAGCTACTGTAAGCAGTAGGGCTGTTGTAGGAAGGTTTTGTGTTTCCATATAAAGATGCTCTTTGTAATTAGTTATTTTGATATTTTGCAGCTTTCCTTCTTGGAACTCAGAATATGTAAATATTCAGCCTTACAGACTTGTTTGCTGGAGGAAAAAAAAAAATCAAAAAATTAACTCTGTGAATGATGGGGGGAAAAGTCACTTGTCTGAGGGCTTAAAAAGAAAATTGACTTTGAGACCTCTCTTGTTTTTACAGTCTCTACGAACTCAGCTAATTGCTGCTGTACCAGTTGAACTTCAAATGTTCATTCCCTCTGTCTTTCCCCTGACCTGACACAAACATCAACATCTTCCATTAAATTAGACATCTGATAAAGCAGCAGCCTAAAATGCAAGTGCCTATTCATCCTTAGCCAGGCTTCATTGTAACATCGTTTCTCACTTTTTTTCTTTCCTCCAAAATGAAGCAAATTACATAGAAGCACCAATAACTAAATAACAGTGCATGTCAAAAAATTCATCTGGAAGAACACTGTTGAAAGCTTGCTTACAAATTATTAGGTTAAAGAACAAGGTCCCGGGAAAATAGATTGTTAGCAAATCAATATTGGTCTTAAATGAAGAATACATTTAGAAACTAAGAGAGGTGTTTAACATTTTTTTTTCCTTCTTAAAGACAGCATGTGGTTACCCAGGTTTATGATTGAAGGGTTGGTTTCTTCTTTCAGATAGAGACTAATGTTTCTATTGAATCAGGTAAATGGAAGCTGTCTTGCACAACTGAAAAAAATAAATAAATCTGAGCCTAAAATGATTTTTGGTTATATTTTAACAAGACACGATTTCTGAGCCTGTTCACACTGGATGATTTCACTTGCTGCATCTTTTAAATATTCATGAAACTTGAAGCAGAAATGAAGACAGGTCTCACTTTTCTGACTGTATACCTCATAAAACTCCACTGTAAAACATTGTAAAAGGATTTATTGATCTTTCAGAAATAAGGAGAAGGCTAAAATTATGGTAGCCTGCGTGAGCTTAACTAGCCTACATCCCATTATCCCCTTCATACTCGCCTCATGTCCTAAGCCTTTAGGATAACATACATCCCTTACACATCTCTGCGTATTTCTTTTCCTATAGGTTCCTTGATCCAACCATTGCACAGAACAAACCTGTGTTGGGTGTAAATCTATGCTCTCTACTGAGGGAAGCAGTATTTTCTTAGATCACATTTTTGAGGATGCCAGAATGTGTTTAGAGAATGAGTCGGGAGATTGCAGAAGGAAAAATTTCAGAGTTAAGAGAGGTGAATGGTGCCCTAGAGTGCTGATTTTTTTGTGCAGTACTAGGCAATTTGTTTAAAATCCAGATTCTTGTGAGTGCCTGTTTTTATGACTGCTTGACTCCTTATCTTATTTACTGAATGCTTCCAGAGATCAACGGGAACTGTTTTGAATATGGAAAGTATTATATAATATGAAAAATTCTCAGAAATAGGCCTCAGTTTTCTCATACTGTACGTTTCAAATTATTAGATGTATTTGACCTGACACTCTTTGTCTTAGTGCTCTCTTCCTTAAGGAAGTCTTATTTAAATATTTCTGAAGCTTTCAGATACTGTGGTGATGAATGTTAAAAGCTCCCAGAAAAAAAGAACAGACAGGAGAATTTCCATAGCTTGGAGTTAAAAAATTTTAGTGCTATCTATACTGAAGAAAATGTGGCTGCTCATTCAAAAGCATTTGTAGGCAGCACCATTCTGTGTGCCAAATGAGATAGGACCCTACAGTGAAATACTTTGTGGCCGCTTCATTAAGCTCTATGCTGTGCAATAGAAGAAAGAGTGAAGTAAAATTGGACTTCTGCGTTAAAGATCTCCCTGTGGATTTTTGTTTGTTTGCAGCCTTTTATTTTTTTTCATTCCTAAGGTTTTCATTATTCAATTGAACCAGTAATTCAGAGGGATTGGATTTCTGACTGCCTTCTGGCCATAAGACAGTCGTGTGTCCTAGCCTAAGTTTGATATGTGCCTGTGCCCTGTTGGGTGCATGCTTCAGCACATTTCTCCCAAGTCTCCACTCTTGATGCATCTTACAAGTCTTTTCCCTGGCTCAGATTTCTAATCTTTGTTCATGGTCCCCAGCCTGTTCTCACCATTAGGAAGTTCACGGGCGGCACGTTTTGTTGAAGATCCCCATCTGGATGTCCTGTTGTGTCCTGTTGTCACCCTCTGTACCACCCTGGCTCCCCGTCTTTTTCACTCCGTCGCTTCCCACCACGACCTGGCTAATCCCAGCTCCTTGCCGAGTCCCACCACAGATCTTTAACTCCCCCATGCCCCTATTCATTGATACTGCAGATTTCTTCCCAGGATCCTTCCCCCTCCCCTCCAATTCCCTGTGACCTTATCACTTTGCAGTCACTTGTGGTGAATGTCGCATGAGTCTGGAGCTGAGCCACTCAGGCTTTTTTCCTGGCGGTGACTCTCAGCTTTCACAGCAGGAGACAATGGGAGTTTTTACCCCTCTGTTTCTGTATTTTACCAAGGAAATAAGGTTGTTTAGTCTCCTTCTCAAAAGCATTTAAAAATCTGTGAAGAAACAGTTCAGCAGGCTGTAAGCACAAAGCACCACTGTTAATGAATGAAATGAGATAAAACTGGAGTTCGTGGTGGTAGGCTGAGGCAAACACTCAGGCAATTTTCTGCCAAGGTGCAGGGAATCTTTCAAGCCATTTTAGTGCAGAGCATCACTGCAGGAATCTAGCAGTTCTCTTCTTTGAAGTGTTGGCCTCTGAAAATAAACATCATAGGCTTTGAGGAAGTCAGTTCAGCCTCAGTTTGGTGTCTCCCAACATTTGTTTTCCTCACTGGAAGATGCAGTACTGTGCGTTCCCAGCCCCGCAGAACCTGTGCGTGCTGCCATCTGCCTGTGCTGCCATCTGCTCCCCTGAGCTTGCTGCAGCCAGAGACTGTACATGCCCTTTCCAGTGGGTGAGGCGTAGCAACAGGAAGATTCTCTGTCCTAATACCAGGGTAGCGTTTCTCTGGAGGAGCAGGGAGGAAGGTAGAGGGTTGCTGGTTTTAGCATACTTCTATGCTTGTTTGGCACTTGCAGTGTTTGAGGGTAGTCTTCCTGCAATTTGGCTGCCTTGCATGCTGCGTGGAAAAGGCCTTGTAGTAGAGACAGCAGGTGCTGCATATGCAAGGTGATTTTTGTTTTTTTCTTACTGGAATATCTTTTATTTTAAATTTAACAGCTCTTCCTTTTTCTGGTGCAGTGAACCAGCAAGGTTCTTTTGATACCCAGCTATGTAACCTTGCTTGATTGCATAGCAGCAGTTCTTCAAAAGAGTTGGGTTTTTTTCATTTGCTTTTTGTTTTTCCTCCCCGTGCATCTAAGTAGGACTTGAGAGCTGCATGAGGTCATGCCCCCGTTTTCTCCAGGTATTTATTTTTATCTTGATAAATAATATATAAATAAACTTTGGAGATACATGTAAGTAGGCGATAGTGTGCACCCACAATTTCTTAGGGTTATCATTAGCTCAGTCTGTGTACACATATATGTGTGTGCATATATATATATATAAAAAATATATCCTTCATCTATATAATGCAAACTCCTTGAAGAATCTCTTCAAAAACAGTGCTAGGCAGTTTTTGCTGCAAGAGTTAAACATTTGAAGAGTAGAGTCCCATGCATGGTTCTCATGGGCCTATTTTTAGTTGCTCTTACAGGAAGAACGGCAAAAAATAGACTAGGACCGTGACTTTGGATTTAGTGCACATAATGTTTATAGGTTAGTTGACAGGAGCGTGTGCATGTGTATGTGCCACAGGACCTTAGTACTACACTTCCTCTACATTCATTAACAGGACTCCCGGCAGAGCTACTGTAGTTTTAGTGCTCATAATACTAATTTTAACATGCTGCTATAAAGTGCGTCATAGCTCTGAAGTGCTATTTTCAGCCTTGATTAGGGATTACTGACCTGAAAGATCTGTATTTCTCCAGTGAGAGGCTTTCTTGAATTCATAAATGTCTCTCTGGATTTGCCCAGAGTGCTTTGCTCCTCCACCTCTCTCCCCTCCTACCGAAGCTGTGGATGGGGGGGATGCACAGGGTTTTGTTGCACTTATGCAGATGGTGCATTTATAGCCTGCAAGTACTGGTGCTGCATCTTTTAGACGTACATAATTTTGAACAAAGAAATATTTAAGAGTCTTTCAGAATCTGTCGCTTTTTGGTTATTGCTTTCACCTTCTGCTGTCCTTGCTGATTTTCTAAGTTTTGTTTGGTGTGATGGGCTCAGTCCGGAAGGGTAGTATTTCTAAAGTGTAAACTGGTGTTCTTGTATGTCTGCGTGACTGCAAGACTTGGGACCCTTAAAGCACACTATATTCTGATGCACGTTTGCAAATCACGGCTGTATAGGGATCAGGTGAGAGACAGGGACATGAAAACCTGCTGTCTTTTGTCTGAAAAAAACCCAAACCCAAAAACATTTAAATGTTGAAAATTTTAGCAAGCTAACAGTTCTAGCTATTAAACTTTCCATGGAAATACCTGCCTCGTGTTTTCCAAGTCACTTTCCATTGCAGCTGTTTCCTTACTAAATAAAATGTTCTGCTTTGTTAGTGACTTGCTAGCATTCAAAAAAAAAGAAAAAGAAAAGGTGAGCATCCAAGCAAAGCTCACCTTCCTGCGGACTTCACACTTGTACAGAGTTTGAAACCTTTAAAAGGATGGGGTAATACTGAAGTAAAAAGCTTCCTATCCCCCCAAGTCAGACAGAAAGGAAAGCAAAAGCCCTGACTTAATGAAGTGGAGCAAGAAGTGAAAATGTTTCAAGAGTGTCCCCTCCCCTTTCAGTTTTCCATCTACAGAATACCTACACTTAAACCCCAAAATCCTTAAAATGTCAACTTGACTGGAAACAAACAATTAAAAGATCCAGCCTTTGTTGTTCATCACTTACCGGGCAATTACATGGCAGCTTTGCTGCCTACAGCGCACGAATTTGTTGGCACGGCTCTGAATCCGGTGTGCAGGACTGGATTGTTCAATGCTCAGTTCATTGGCCATTTAATGAACAAATTATTCCAGCAGCAAAAAGGGCAAATTTTTACCTTGCCCTAATTTTTCCACTCATGTCTGTCATTCTCTGTTTATGGGAAAGGGAGTGAGGAGGAAAGGCAAATATTTCCCTGCCTCCAGGATTGCAGGCAGATGGAAGAGACACGCTGGTCACTCCAGTCACAGCTCCAGATTTGGTCCTTTGCCTTTTTAGATTTCACTGTAGTGAGTGTTTCTCTCTCCTTCGTGTTTCCAGCACCATAATAACATGCAGATTTGAAAAACCATTTTCCCTACAATTATTGGATACCGATACAAAAACAAAAACACTACAGAGAGCCAGATCGGGGTGATAAATTGTGAGGGTGGGGGTAGTAGGTTTTCTTTTAAAAAAACTGACTTCATCAGGCAGCTAGCTCCATTTCTGCTCAGATAAATGCTTACACCCGCTGCATTGCGTGTGTGGCATGTCTTTTATTTTCATTTTATAAATGCATGAAATAATTCAAAATAGGTTGCAAAAACCTGATGGTTGGCCTGTTAGAACTGCAGAGTTATTGCAAATAACGAGGCACAGAATAAGAGTAGGGGGAATAAAATCTTTCAGTGGTCTTCATCTAAATACGTGTGTTTAATTTCCCCTCTACTCCTAAGTGTAAAAACAGCAGGAAAGCCCCAGAGCCCCTCAGAGCAGAAGAGCAAGTTAGAAAGCCCAGCTTTCAGCACACCGGTGAGGAGACAAAATTACAGAGCTCCAAGCCTGATGTGCTGTTTCCTCTTGCCCCCCTGCTCTCCCCTCCGCCAACCTACATTTCTTGGCTCCCGTCAGCTCTGAGGCTGTTGGGGTTGTGACGTAAATGACTCACAGCGAGTGACCCCCGTGGCAAACCTGTAAAACATTATACGGCATGAATAAGAAGTCTCTTATTAGGTCTGCAGCTGGCAAGATGCAGACATATGGCAGCAAGGATGTTTTGGAAGAAAGGCACGGCTTGACAAAGAACCTAGTCTCCCAATAAAGGTTTATACTGGCACTTTCCTGTGTTTATAATACCATATGCCAGGGGCATGGCCTCTTTTTTCATCATATTGTTGTTTAACTTTTTTTTTTTTTTTTTTTTAATACCTAATCAGCCCTTAGGTTGAGGAGTCTGAGAAGCAGAAACTTGATATTATTTTTTCCTTAGATTTCTCCGACCGGAGTTACCATGTTGTAACTGCCTAGGCTCAAATCTGTTTCGTGTATAAAGTGAAGTAAGTTTGTCAGGACCAATTGTTTCTGTTATGAGAAGGAAGTTTAATTTTTGAGAACATTCTCAGAATAGACTCAGTATTGCCTGTTTTTTTGTTGTGGGTTTTGTTTTTGTTTTGGTTTTTTTTGTCATGTAGATATTCAAGCTTGTTTGCTTGCTTGCTTTTCCCTATGTTAGTTTATTATTACAGGATAGTATAAGCATGGTTGTTTTCAAGGAGGGTTGCTATTTGAGTGTGTTTTTAAAACCTCTTTCCCTTACAGACTAACAGTCTCAATAATAAGCTTTTCCTAGATCTAGGCATCTCGTCTCTGGTTTAAGAGCTGCACAATCATGCTGTTCCTCTATCAGTTACTGTGATAACTGGTCCTTTAAATGATCATCCTTGACCTTTATTAGCCTTTCAGGCTGATTGATTAGTTAAATCCATATTTACAGTGGTAGCCAGAGAGATTTTTGGTTGAGTGTAACTGCCGATTTGGGGTTTTGTTATTTACAGGACAGTAGCCCTTAGGATTTCCAGTTGGGGAACTTGCCCTGTTGGTCTAGAAGCTGCATAAAACTAGGACAGAAAGACACTTTCTTCTGCCCCAGAGAACTTGCAGTCAAACTGAGTTTTGGTTTAAGAAAAGTTTTACCTTGAACTGTTTCAATACCACTTGGCCCCCATATGATATGCAGAGTGTAAGAGCATAGCCCTCGCATTGGGAAATTCATATTCTAAAATGCAGTGAGTTGTTTTTCTGGCTTTTTTGCAACTGCGCTCAGTGACAAAGCAACTCTTTCGCTGCTGAAGGCTGAGCTGTTGGTGCTGTACTGACTGAGTCCTCTTAGGGCTATAAAAATTCTCCAGCAGTACATAGGCACCTTGGTGCATCTTCTTAGCAGTCGAGAGTTTGTTGGGCAATGCACTGTGTGAGGAAAGAAACTGAAAATAAATAGTTATAGGTTAGGAGACATGCTAATAAAGTTAAAAACCAGCAAGAGCTTAAAAGAAGTCTGGGGTCTTCTTTTCACCTTTTTTTCTTGACTCCTCAAGATACGAATTAACCTCATCTTGTACCTCCTCCATATCTCAGGTTCCCACAGTTAAATCTACGGCTGTCTGCAATACATACACAAAATATCTGTGTTCAGAAAAATCCTTGGCAGTAAAATAACTTTTTTTTATTATTGTATTTTAGTTTCCTTAGCTTTATCTGCCCTGTGGTAGAAACAGCCTGCATAGTGATAAAGGACTTAATAGTTTTCAAGTTGCATTAAAACTACTTTGTTCCTCTGTGCTTGCTGATGAAATTGCTGAGTTATTATGGATATTATTTCAAATCCTGGTGCATCATGAGTGACATGCAGGGTGCTTTTTATCTTCATTTTCTTGAAGCAGGTGGGATACCCTACGCAAGCAATGGAGCACCCAGAGTGAAAGGTGAACAGCTGGGTGTGTGGAGCGTGGGTGATGCCTTACGCACCCTGTGAACCAAGGAGGTGACTGTTTAGAACTGAGGCACTGTGCAATTGTTTCTTGGAATTTTTCTTAACAGAGTCATTTTTATCTAGTTGAGTCAAAGACCCATTACTGTCTTCAAGCTAGTTTCTATCCTGTAAGTGGGAAAGGCTTTTTCTTCTGGTCTCGGCCAGGATCTGACAAAAATCATGAATTAACTCCACCCCGGTACAGCTAATGTCTTGGGTCTGTTCTCCTCTAAAATGAAGTTACTGCTTACTGTTGTTCCCACAGGGACTTGGGGACAATTAGAGGAGATAGATGAAGAAGATTGGAGCAGCTAAACTGGCCAATTAATCACTGTCTCTTGCTCGCTTGTTTAATTTAGGGATAGATTTTGCATCCCTTGGTAGCAGTGCGGCCTTTTAAAAAAAGAAAAAAACCCAGTGAACACTTTTCTGTTCACTGAACAGTTAGGTATATCACCCTAGACAAAAGGGTGAGCCATATGCCCTGTCCCTCCTCATATTTTCTTGACTTCTTTGGAGCAAAAGCAAAAGGCTCACCATGGCCTGGCATGCCTGGTGTTATCCCTGTTGGATCATGGAGATTTGGTTGAGCCTGAGGTTTTCCGTAAGTATAATTTAGTAATCATCTCTTTCTGCAGAGATGCCCTCCATTGTGATTAAATGAAGATTGGTATCTGTAAGCGAGGTATTAATGAACAGTTTGAGAGTCAAAAGACTCTCCACACTCATATTAAGAGCTGGAGAGGAAATGTGTTTCCTCCCTGGGCAGTCTACCTCCCTGCCTAAATGCTTCATCCCCCTGACCCACCTTAATCAGAGAGGGAGACGGTGCTTTTATGTTGGACAAGTCTTTACAAGGTGGCACTCGTCTGCATGTTTGTATTAGAGCTGTTGTGTCCGGCCGGGCGAAGCAGGCACAGCTGCACAGGGTGGGCTGGCACTGAGTGGAGTAGCTGGGGTATCAGAAGTGTGTGAGGTACACAGGACATGTGTGGCTCGAAGTCGGTATATAAGCAGCATTAGAAAGGCTTTCTGCTCATATCCGTAAAAGTGAAATTCCTCCCTGGTATGAAATCCTGGACCTATGACTCCCCCACACGCAGCAAAACAAAAACAGCCATCTGCTTGCCATGTTCTTAGCACATTTCTGGTTTGGGTTTGTTGTTTGGATGGGATTTTTTCCTTCTTTCTTCCAAGAAAGTTGACATCCTGCTTCCAACCTCCTCCTACTAGGAAATTGACTTAGATGGTAATGAAAATTAAAGGCTCCTCCAGGAATAACTGCAGCTATATTCTGCCCTGTCCCAGCCATGAAGATGAAAGGGAAGGAATCTATTTTAGACCTGGCTCCCCAAGCAGAGGTGAATCTGCGCACAGGAGGGCGCGCAGCTGATGCCGTCCTGGCAGAAGATGGCTGGCAAGCTGGGAATCACAAATAGGAGAACATGCAGCTGTAATTCCAAAGTCGTTTTGCACTGCATTGTTGCTATGTGACAGGCAGTGCCAGCCAGCGAGCTGAAGTGCTTGCGCTACGGTTTAGAGTGGTTTAAGTTTGTACCCCTGGTCTAGCCTGCTTTTAAGTACGCATTACTTGGTGGTTGTATGAGCTCCAAGGATATTCCCTCTTCTCCCTCTGCCTCCCATTAAATAACAAGATTACAGCAAATTGTTGGCCTAGATATGGCTTGCTGCGCTCCCCGGGTTGTAGATCAGACTCTGACCTCATTCTGTCTTTGCTCTCTGACGTCTACATCCTGTGAAATCTGCTGGGTCCTTCGTCCTTACGGCTTTGCTCTTTATAAGTGTTTCTTTACTGTTCTGCACCCAGGGAGCCAT
The DNA here is from genome assembly GCF_026419915.1 of Harpia harpyja. Classification (NCBI taxonomy): domain Eukaryota; kingdom Metazoa; phylum Chordata; class Aves; order Accipitriformes; family Accipitridae; genus Harpia; species Harpia harpyja. Next base: position 12,468,147 of record NC_068945.1, on the reverse strand, counting down.
TTTGCTGGGCACAAGCAGTGGCATAAGCATGGCTCTCAAGCAGCTCACAAAGAGGTTGAGTTGCTCCTGTGTACCAGGTCCCCGGGACGTCTGGGCTACTCTGGGGTGATGCAGACCTGAAAGCAGGGAGGGGAAGGAAACCAAGCTTCAGCATCGTGAGTTTTCCCAGAGCCTGAGTGCTCGCAGCCTTGTGCGGCATCCGCAGCAGGGCATGAGGCTGCCTGGTGAGCTGCTGTCAGCTCCTGCTCGTGAACCTCTCCTGGCTCCCTCCCCCTGCTTTCTCCCATGCAGGCATCTTGTGCCTCTTTGACCTTAGAAAGATTGACTGGCCTGTAAGGTCAGAAAATTTGGCCACTCAGTTGAGAGCCACCCAATGACCGGTTTTGCAAGCAGGACTGTGGAGGCATTTCAGGAAAGATTTCCAAATGTAGCTTTTTTTTTTTTCCAAGCAGAAGCAGCCTGAATACTTTGAGAAACTGGGAATGAAGTTTCTTTACCACAACAGCAGAAAAGCTGATTTGGGTCAGTAAACCCTTTAAAGCTTGAAGCAATAGTGGGAATTTTTTCCATGAGTTTTGGGTTGGGGTTTTTTTTTCCTTTTCAAATTTTAATTTCAACACTCTGTAGTAAAACAAAACTGAATTCTGTTGTCCCTAGATATTGAAACAGGAGACCCTGGTGTCTTATAAATATTCTCTTTCTCCCTTCCAGTACTTGCATCCAAACCAAAATCTTTGGCAAATGCAGTTTGCAAAGCATTTCAATTTTGAAGAAACCTGGTTTTAATTCTTGCAGTCAAGTCAACTGATTGTGTTATTCACTTATATGCAGGTGCTCTTTGCATCCTGGGGACGAGGAATTAGTCTGTACCTTTACAAGATGCTTCATATCAGTCTGAAAGCACTGTTTTATAAATAATCAGAATTCTATTTCATTGAATAAAATAAATTAAAAAAAGTAAACCAAAAACCTCATGTATTAATATGCGAGGACATTAGAACTATGGTATCCACGTAGTGCATTTTTAACTCTCATGCTTTTCAAATAAAGACTTAGCATATATTTGTGCAGCAAGACAGTAGGAATTTTCACACTAATCTGTACTGTTGCAATAGCAGATATTTAGGCAGTGGATAAGCTACTGGGTAAATTTTCACATGCTTTCTGACCTTTCTGATGCTGGCATTGCCTAGTCTTCTCAAGTAGCAACTGAGATAATTTGGCCCTTGAGATAAAGAAGGAGAGATAAAGTTATTTTTAGCAATCGCTTGCTTTAGTTCTGGCATTTTGTTCTGTCCTGCCCATCCTCCTTGTAGAGTGGAAGGATGCAGCTTGTTTATTATGTTTTAGCATATCCACTGTGCTGGCTTTTCATACCAGGCAGAGGTGAGGTTTGCCCTTCGGCAGCTTTCCCACCAATGCAGGGGCAGCCCTTTGCGTTCTGGAGATCACAGATCAGCCACAAATCTTCAGTTTTCAATCCTTGTATTTAATCTCCCCCCACCCCCCCCTTTGCAGTCATGGTAGTTAGAAGCTTCCTTTCCCTCTTTGAAGAAATTTATTTTCTTTTCTTTATTTTTTCTTTCCTTTTCTTTTCCTACAATTCAGATTCCAGGAACTGAAATTTCTAAGAAAACCTGAAGTGCTGTGAGAAATATTGTCACTTCAGATATAATCTGTACACTGCAGAAAATCAGCATGTGTGTCTTCTGTAAGTTACAGTAAGAGTATTTATTACTGTCATCTTAAGAGATTCCAAATGTTTTCAGCTTATCGTCAGTTCTATGTGTGGGCCCTACCTGTATTTCCATCCCCTTATTTCTTGATCCTCTCTATTTAATATTATGGAAGATGTTGGTAGCATTATGCACATGGAGGCTGAACCCCACTTTTTAGTCATAGGGCCAACAAAGTGTGGCATTACAAGCTTGTAGTGGGGTGTTGCCTGGGAGCCCCTGTTTTCCTCTGCGGCTGCCTCTTCCTCGATGTCGTACTCCAGACTGCCACTGAGAAGGGCATTTTCTCTCCACCACGAATACTCGCTTTTCTGTGGCTCCTTGGTAAGAACTGAAATACCTCTCATCAGACTGGCTGCACGTAGGCAGCTCCTTAGTCCACCTTGAACTTTCTGACTTCCTTGTTAACCAGCACGGGTGTTTTAATGTGAACTGCCTTTCCCTGAAAACAAATGAAAATGCTGGTTCCAGGACCATGCTATGTGTGTTGGGGGAATGGGGGCAGATGTGTGGGAAGTATTAGGTTAGGAAAAATATTTAGGATATATACATCTTTATTTGTGTTCTATATTTAGGTATGAGAAGGGAAGTTATTTTTTTTCCCCTTCTGCAGTTCTCCCAAGCTCATAAAGCATCTGTTTCTCAGCCTCTGTTGCTCTTGCCTGAACTGAGGTTGTTGGTGGCCCTGGTTCCCCTTCAAGGAGGCTTTGTCCTGATAAAGGGACCCATTGAGAGGGCCAAACGCACACAGGCACAGGCAACTGATGTTCAATATGCAACTGCTTATCTCCTGGCAACGTATTTGTGGAGTATGGGTCTTGATACTAATAAAGTAGGTAAACTGCCATTATCTATGATTTCTCTTTCTGAAAAAGGAATTGTGTGGAAAAATGGAAGGTGGAAGAGAGAAAATACTCTCCCATTCATGGAGCTCTTGTGGTGAACACTTTCATGCCAGAGAGGCCTCACACACCTCAATCACTTGATCTTGATGAATAGATCAGAAAGTTTCATGAGGATGCTTTTTCTCCTGGGATTTTGGCTTTTCATCCCTTCCTCTCACTGTTCATCTCCACATCCACATGCGGAGCTGAAGTGGACTCAATGTCTTTAAAGCTCAGGGAAGGTTCAGTTCAGTTCTGGGGCACAGCTGTTGGTTTTTCACTTTGTTCAATTCATCTTCTCTAGCTACAGTCCTTCTAACTGAAGAAAGAGGATTGCAGGATGCCTGGGTGTTCGGCCACAGATATAGGGGAAAAACTTTCACTATTTTTGATCCCTTGAGGTTTCCTATCTTTCCTGTTTCACTTTAGTGCTTTCTTAAAAAGAGGACGGTTGTTGATATGTGAAGCCTGTTCTCCTTCTGATATGTAGAGGGCTGAACAGTGCATTTTCAGAAAGAGCAATAAGATCTCCTGGCGGCTGAAAACAAAATTAATTCTGTTCCCTGGTGTATGCCATTGACTCCCCCAAAAAAGAACTGGGACATAAATAGTTGATCAAAATTAAGCCTATGGTCTGATCCCATGAACTGAAGTTACTTAGTTTCTATTCCCAGTTTTGCAGTACTGTGCTGGGTAAATGCCTCAGTTCTCCATCTGTGAAATGGAGATAAATCAAATTTGTTTCTCACAAAGGTCCTGTCTGAGTTAACAAGTTTGTATAGTGATCTGAAAATAAGTGCTTTGGAAGTGTTGCTACTAAGATTTCTCTGATTTGCAGCTGATAGATAATAGCAGGGAGAGACTCAAAGCTGTCTTACAGAGACTCAGACTAATTGTGTTTAACCGTGTCTCCCGGAAGACCAGGCTGGTTCCCAGGCCTAAGAGGAAAAACAAAGGATAACATCCAAACCATGATGAATTGACAAAAATGTTGTTAGCATTAGGGGATCAGGATTGTATCTGTAATCAATACAGATCTGGAGGTCTCTTTTTCATAGTCATAGGACCAGATCTGCACAGCTGCTTAGCACTTTTAGTGCCCCCCCCCCCCCTTTTTTTTTTTGTTTGTTTTGGTAGCTAGAAATATAAATACCTTTCCATCTGGACTCTCCTGGTTAGGGTAAAGTGATATATACTAGTGTCTACTAAAATAACACTGATGCTGAATCAAAATAGCATTTTTACGTAAGTTGAACATAAGAAGATGAAAGAAAGATATTTGGGACACAGGGAGAAGGAACTTAAATTACTTTTTCAGCAAAAAGGAAGGGGCTGAAGACATCGTAATGAGATTAATAGAAGGGAAAGCTCTTATTTCTGAGGGAGTGCTTGTCATAAGAAGAGGAAATACTGCTTTTTTGATCAAGCTTGTTTTAGAAGTATATTTCAGCAACATGCAAAGTTAGATTATGCAAGGAATAAAATTCTGGGGAAAAAAGGACCAATGGTGGAGGCGGAAGTAGTTGCTCATATAAAGGAAAGCAAATTTCAGAATTTTCTATTTTGGAATAGATGGACCTTTTTGACACAAAACTTTTTTTTTTTTTTCAACCACAGAAATGCTACGTTATTTTGTTGAAGTCTGTTTCTGAAAGGCAGATTAGTCAAAATGACATATTTTCAATGGAAGATTCTTCTGCCAAAGAATATTTCAGCAGCTTTCGTGTGACTCGGTTTAACTGAATTAAAACTGCGGTCCTAAAACAGAAGGGACGGAGCAGCCGCACATCTCTGAAGCCCGCTCCTTCGAGGTCAGCCCTTCCAGAATGGGCTCCTCTCCCCTCTGCCCTGCTCTACCTTTCTCCTTCTCAGTCTAAAACACCACCTGGTATATCCGTTTGCACCGTGACACCCCTGAATAGCATATATTCTGTGCATCCTTTACACCATGATAGAGACTGCAGCTTTTGTGGGCTCTGGTTTTGCTGTTAGCAGTACTGTGACGCTATGGAAATATGGCTTGGGTGACCACGTGGAATTAAATGTTGGCAGACAATGTTGTAGGGGAATGTATTTTATGATATCCCTCTAAGACAACATGCGTGGTTTTATTACTTTAAAAATAAAATCTCAGAAGCAAAGCTTTTAAAGAGTCATACTTGTTTGAAAGACAGGATTTCAAATCATGGAAAAACCTGCAGCCATTATGAAAAATCTGTTTTTACTTTGACTTCTAGAAATCTCCACTGAAATTACTGCTGATTCCCCCCTGTCCAGCACAAGCCCGGTATTCATCTTCCTGGCTTTTGCCTGTTTATATCCAGCATCTCTGCAATCCAGATGGGGAAGAGCACATGTGACAGCGTGTGTGTGTGATTTGGAGCAGCAGATGGGTGCGAATGACAAACTGTTGCCTGTGTAGGCACCTACCTAGAGATTACTCGGAGTCCTGCCTCTGTGTGGTGTTGTTCTGTTCCTATGCACCATTATCGAAGAGGGCACTGTCAGGGCTCCCGTGTCGAAGCTTTACCTAACTTGACAGGGATCCTGTGCAGGCATCCAGATTTCAGTAACTTTCAGTACTGATGTCTGCTTGTGACGTGCCTTCTGTCTAAGGAGGCACTGACTGTATTAAAAATTGTGTAGGGAGAAAGGCAAGGTGGGATTGACTTTATATTTGAACTCCCTAGTAAAGAGAGATCCTGCTTCGGTGTCTTTTTTTTCCCCAAGTGGGCCTGTCACTCTGCATTTCTTGCCCTATTTGAGTTGCCTTTCCCTTTTCTGCTCTTGCTCTGAATGTGTTCTGCTTAAAGAGAAAAGTGATGGAAAGTGAAGTGCATTGAGAGGGGAGAGGTTGGTGTTTCTGTTGCAGTCCTACACTTACAGCTTTCGATATTCTCGCTGCATGGGCATGCTGTTATCAGCTGGTACAGAATTTCATGCGTTGTCCAACAGTGTGACTGCCGTGAAAATGATGCCATTTCCAGTGGCCAGGAAATTTAGGGCCAAATGTATTTCTGCATGCATTTCAGCTGGACTGTCACTTAAAATTCTAGGACAGAAGTTTAAAATGCATGTGTAACTTGCTTCCTTGAACTAGTCCCTTTCCAGTCAGCAGGGTCACCGATGCTGCAGTCGTGCATGCACATGTACTTGCTAGGTTAGGAATGCAGTTAGCGCAAGGTTTGGTGTTTGAGTCACAGCAGTGATTTAAAATCCACAAAATCTGTAATTTCTCTACGCATTAGTCCTGCCAGCTCTGCTGTAAGGCCTGACTGGGGTACCAAAGGGGAAGCCTCACTCTGCCAGCACTCTGAGCTCTGCTCGTTTTGTAGAGCCAGCAAAGCACCGAAGTTTGGTGCCTGTGGTCCCGTAAATTTGAGGTAGGTAGTCAAATCCTACTGCTATCTGGCTGAAACACATATTCTGCGGCCAGGAATTTGCATGTAAATGTCAGTGTGAAAATATCGTGGTGAATTTTCTGTGACAGTTGTGTGTTTTGTTTTGTTTTTTTTTTATTTTAAACTATGCGGTTACAAGGATGAGTAGAAAAGATCTCTAGTTTGCTGCTGGATAGACATCTGAGCCCCCTCTGAGCACCCTGCCGAGGACAGTTGCAGGAGATGCGGGAATGGGGCTGCTTGGGGAAGGGGTGGGTGAAATGTGTCCTGCTGGAAGAAGATCACTGAACTGATTTAATTAGTTCTGTTTCAGAGGATTCGTTTTTGCTCGGGTCACTGCTACATTCATCTATTTGCTTTTTTCCCCCCTCTTAGCAATAGACAAATGCAGGGTGATAATTAATTTGGCAGGTTGATTGAGATTGGGTGGCAGAGAGGGGAGTTTTCCTGGATGAGTGGTGAAGCGTTGCTGGTTGAGCTTAAAGTGAATAGTCTGAAATAGAAAGTAGTTAGTATAAAATCCCCCAAGGGTGTGTTTAAACTGAATGTACTTTGAGTTTTGACATTGAGGTTTTTTAGTAAGCTACCAGGCTCTACAGTGTAATTTTAGGACATTTGCTAGCAGGGATGTAGCTGTTGAAATGTCAGTGCTATTCGTCTGCATTGTGAAACCTCAAAGCTGGGAAAATGGGGTGTTAATGAAAGAAGTAGCTTGTTTGTGTGGGTGTCAGGCTGGAATGAGCTTTGGCAGAGTGATGCTCTTTTCTCTTCCAGGCCAACCCTGGAAGCTGAGGCTTCACCTGACCAGATGCAGTGCTGCTCTCGTGGTGGAGGAGGCACTGTGGGTCAGTCCGCTCTGTGCACTAGCTTGAGGAAGGCTAAATTCTCAGTATCTTAACATTTTCATTATTAAATCTCAGCTATCCCTCAGTGTGCTACCATTAAAGTTAAAGCATTTCAGGAAAATGAGCTGCTGAAACCATACGAAATTATGTTTCTGCCTTTCTGCCTCACTGTATTTTAGCCTCACCAGGGGCTGATTCCTGTAATCACTGTGTTTTGTTTTTCACACCAGGTGGACATTAAGTTGCCATATTAAAAAAAGTAAAGTTTGTTTTTTCCTTTTCAGTGAGTGCATATGGTAGCAGAAGAGATCTGATTGTTCAAACTACTGGATTCTGTTGCTTACAGAATTTCCAGTTTGGGGGGGCAGTGGCACTGCAACCGTTATTTGACTTCTCTGACCAAGAGGTTGGGGTTTGGGGGTTCACTCTCTCACCCTCTATCCCCTTCCTTTTTGTAAGTGTCTCTTTGCTCTGATGAGAGTTTTTGAGTTGACAGCTATGACAAAACGCCATCCTACATGCACGAGGGAAGTACAACAGGGACACCAGCAAGTCACGCTTGTCCCTACCCCCTCTGCTGTGGCTCTGTTCCTTTGTGGAGGAACCACTTCTGAAGGTTAAATATCTGGTGAAACCTCCATGCTTAGTCAGTCCTAAGGGTTTTCTGCTGGGACTGCCAGTAAGGATGTCAATTTGACAAGGTTTTGGTTTTGGTTTGGGTTGGTTTTTTTCCCTGCAAGGTAGACACTTATCCACTGGGAATTGAATTGGGAAATTCCTATTTTTATGCAGACTACCAGAGAGTGGTCAGCTGTTAGATTAATGCACTTATTAAACTAATTGGACTAAGTTTCGTTCCATATGACCTTTCATGGTTTCTGTCAGTATTGTGGGTGTTTCAACTAAAATCAGAGCTTGACTCAAAAATCCCTTAAAAGTTTTCCTACTCTTTCAGTGGGGTTTTTAATTGCTATGTGAAAATACATCCCCTGTATCTTCAAGGAACTAATTTCTTGGAAGCAGAGACCCTCCTGTGCACTGATGAGCAGCTGAAAAGAGTGTGTGTCATCTTCGAGGCTTGTGTTGGTAACAACAGAAAGTGCAATATGAAACTAGAATCTCTGAAAATATGGAAAGTGAGAGAAAAACTATGCACTAAGGAGAGAATGGTATTGGTAACATACATGCAGAGCAGATTTTTTGTAGTAGTCTTTAGACTCCTTTAAAAAATAAATAATAGGCTTCAGATACCTAAACATGCTTTCAGACTATGCTGACTTTGTCTGCTGCAGTAGCTAGCTAGTTCATCAAGCCTGTGCCAGGCTTGATATTGTGAGTGGGGTTCTTAATGCATAGTTAATGATTCCCAATGGAAAAAAGTAAATAAGCTTTCTGACTTTTTCTAGGAACTTAATTACACCAGAATGGACTTGACTGTGTAGCTTTGAAATCCAGGAACTTAATGTGTCTACTTTGAATAGCAAGCAAGCTTTAAATAGTGATCTTCTTTGTTTTAACAATCTATTTTTGTTCTTTTGTCAGCTTGTTGTTATGTTCAGGAGTCTTGATATTGCTGTGTTGCCCTGGCACCCCCATACCAAGGAATATTCTTCTGTAAGTTACTGTCTGTAAATTATGGCCATGGCTAAACTGGGAGGATATCAAAGTATCTGTGCCCACATTCTTTATCTCACCAGTATGGATATTTTTTTCTAGGACTTTGGTTTTCATGATTATGCTCAGAATGGGAAAGTGAGTACATGGAAGATTTGGTGAACACTTTTGCTTGTTGCATAGTAGTCCACCAGCTCAACGTGCCTATTACTAATCCACCAGATCAGTTTAAGGGGATAAGAAATCTTTTTATGATCAGTTTAATTGTTTTATTCATTTATTCTGGAAATCTTTTAAATACCCAGATTAAGATAAGACTATTAACTTAGGACGCCTTTGCTAAAAGAAATCTGCTCCACATCTGCAAGTAGCTCTTTTTGTGGCATCCATCCTTGGGGATCACTGAAGAATAAGAGTTGCTTTTCTTTAAAAACAAAACAAAAAAAATCAGTCCTTTTCTGTATTTTACTACAGCTCTGCCTCCAAAACCCATTGTTTAAAATCCTGTTTGATGTGTGAAAGATTAATAGGGGCCTGAGAAATTCGATGGGAGGACTGAAAATAATAGAAACCTGTAAGGATTTGTTTTACTACTGTCATCTGTTTAAATAGTTGTGACAAAAATTTATATAAATCCAGATACAGGGTGTGGAGGTGGATATTCCCCTGCCTTTTCTTTTTCCCATGTACATTTTTTTTTTATTTCACATACCTTCCCGCTATCTAAAGTTAAACCTGCTCATTTCAAGAAGTGGTGTGGAGCAAAGAGCACGACAGTAGTCCACAAACCCACGGCTGCCAGTTTGCCATGTCATGCGTCTTCGTGCCTCCTGCTCCCTTGCAAGGGATCCAGGATCCCTGAAGAAGTCAGATGCAGTTTATTGTCTGGAAATATTCTAAAAGGTCATATGCTGCCATGAGAAAAGTACTCAAAAATGTAGTCTCTCTCTTGCCGTCTCACCCAGCGCCAGATATGATCTCATCCCTTTTATTCCTTTGGAGCTGAGTCCCTGGTTAAGTGCTTGGGATGGTTCCTTCCCCATGCCTGTGGGACAGTGGCTGCTGGTGCCTTTTGAGTTGTCCTCCTGTGCCGCAGTGCCCGTTCACCTCCCTTCAGCCTTACCTCACCAAGTGCCCTATTTTCTCCATTCCTTTCTGCCGCAGCGGCTCAGTATCATGGTCACTGTCTCAACAGAGTATCTGCCAGACATAGATGTTTTTCCCCTGTTTTGTGTAGCCTCTAGCGGTGCTGTGGTTTGTTGGTTGACCTGCTAGCCAGGCTGTGAGAGGGCTGTAGGGGTCAAGGAGGCAGCTCCCTCTGGGGCTTCCACCTTCACCAGGATGCCAGCTTCAGAGGGCTTAACTCCATCCCTGCATGAGGCTTATCCTGCAGGGAAGCCGTTCACTGCAGCTCCTCTCCAGACCCATCATTCTACCTCGCTGCCCCTGCCTCCAGTTCAAAGCAATGCCAAGTTTCAGAGCATTTCTGCCTGGGCCTCTGTTTAAAAATCTTACCTCTGCTTCCAGCTGTTGTCCAGCAGCCCACAAACCTTTGAAACAACTTTACTTGATTAGGAAGCAGCTGAAAGGCTCTTACACCCCCCCCCCCCCATTTATTCATTTAGTTAGTTTATTGGGGGGGGGGGGGGTGTTTTGGTTTTTAACCAGTCTGAGAACAGGGCCTAACCTTGATGATTTGCAGGGCTCCAACACGTTGGGAGCATTTGGGTGGAGAGTTTCCTCCCCACTAATACACAGCCAGAGGCCACGATGGGGCGAGCGTGCAGCGAGCATATCTGGCTGAACAGCGCAGCTCTGACATCTCGTGCTTTAAGCTGATCTGGGAGTTGGCAAGTGGTTGTGGAAAAGGGATTGTTTTTCCAAATCTTGGAGTACTTTGCTATCTGTGTGTCAGCCTACACGTGCCTGTGTATGATCATGCTCACCACACAGCAAGGAAGACATCTCTGATGCTTTGGATGTCTGCAGGGCAAGCTGCAGCTGTGCCGTTTGATGGAGAAGGTGGTCAGTGCAGCCATGCAGTTGCTCTCCTGTTCACATCATCAGGACCTGGCAGTGCTGAATCTCAGCAGCTACAGCCCGCTTAGCTTCTCCTGCTGACGGTGTCCACACCAAAACTGCACTCCCTAAGTCAGTCGAGTCAGTAAATCACCTCATTTATCTTGATTACCATGAAAGTGCAGGGAACAGTCTATCAAATAGAAAGAATCCTACTGAAAAATAGAAAGTGCAAAAAACCCCTGTTAGTTTCTGTATGACCTGACTGCTGCATATTTGTAAAAATAAATGTTTCTTCTAGTATGTAATCAAGGAAATAATTTGTGCTTTTTTGTTACTGAAAAAGAAATTTATCGGGAACATTTTGTGCCTACATGCTGGTAACAAACAGTTTCTTTTTACCAGTGGAAATATGATCCTGACTGAAGCATAGCTAATACCCATTCAGTCAGAGAATATTTATCATACTGTGCCCCATTCAGCGCAAGCCGTAAGAAGGCAGTGTCAAAGAACTCAACAGTGAGACACTGTTCCACATCCTCAACATGCACATTCAACAAAATCTCTTCCAAAGAGGGAAGATGTTATGCTCATGTTTAAATACAGGCTCTGCTATTTTGGCAAAGGTTGAAACCAGGTGCCAGCCAGATTGGGTGCTCCTATCTAGCTCTGCTGGACACTGATTCCCAAATATAAGCAACTCTTAAAACTGCTGGCTCCCACCCAGCCAGAACTTCTCAGAATCTCAGTGGTAATTAATTTCTGCTGCTACTAAATGCTCTAAATCCTTTCAGGAGTGGCAAAATGCATTTTTACAGGTTCTCAGCTGTTTGGGTAAGCTCAGGGTATCCTACTTATGTACTGCAGCCGGTTCAACAGAGAACATTGGATGCTAAGCGTTTGGCTCCCAATCACAGATGGGGCAGAGGAGCAATTTCTGTAGCATTCCTATGCTTTGCTTTGTGCTCACATTTCACTTATTCACTAGAGGAGAGCAGGGCTCTCTTATGCTCAATGTAATGGAAAAGCAGTGTCCAGCCATGGTCTGAAATCTTTAAAGTCCAAGGGAAGAAGCCAATGAGTTGGGGAAAGGTCCTGACACGTGCATCTGGACTATGTGATCCTGCTTCAGTCTGTTTGAATCCTATTTACTAGCTTTGGTGAGTTGTGGCTGATTTAGCTCAACTTCGTCATCACCATCTAATTATTTTTGTAACGGTTAAAGTGTTGTGTATGTATAAATATATACCTAAATAAAATCCCAGAGTAGTAGACTATAATCTGAATAGAATTAGAATAGGCTCTGAATTGATTTAAAGTCTTTTATTAAACACTAAGTATAACTGCTTCATTGGTCCTCTTAAGTACTTACCATGAAAAGATCTGCTCATTCCCTTTAATGAAACTGTGTTGAGTGTTATATTTGCTTAAATAAAACCCCCCTGTGGTTTCAAAAAGCTGTTGCATTCTGCTACTGAGGACTCCCTCGCCTTCCTAAGAATATACATGGGACTGCTCATGTTCTAAATGTTAGGGTTTTTTCCCACTTGTGTCCAGTTGTGGAGGTCCTTATAAGATTATGTCTTTTCTATTTCTGTGAGTTGTTTTTTGGGTTGTGGTTTTTGGGTTGGTTGGGTTTTTTTTCCAGCCATGGCATAGTTAGCAGTATTGCTAGTTCAAGGGTGCCAAAATCAAAAACCTAGGCCAGAAAAGATGATTTAAGGGAAAAACAAGACCTAGAAACAGCTGAAAAGGTTTGAATTGTCATTCTTTACTTTCCATCTTTTTATTTATTTAGATCTTTTAACAGTATGTGTGGGTCACATTTTCCTGCAGTTGTCTAACACTAAGGAGGCTTAGAATTATGGTTTATGAATTTTAATGAAAGTTGAGATTATTAGGTAATCATATGCTAGGGCTTTAATTAAATCATCAAATAGGAGAAGAACTGCATTTAGAGAGGTGAGAGCTGAAGATGCTAATTTTTAAATGTCTTTGTTCTACGCTGGCATGGGTATCTCAGATATCTAATGCAGACAGTCCCTTATACTATTCCTTACTCCTTGGCAGGTATCATTGTATTACTGAACATCTGGTTTACATTTAAAATTTGGTTTTACAACCATGAGGCCTAGAGACTTTGTAGTGTTTATAGCAAAGGCCTGAGTTTAAAGCACAGGCTACCACCCTACATGTTCAGAGTGAGCTAGGCCCATTTCACTTTTTCTCTCTGTGGCTGTGATTTTGGTATTAGGGTCTTCTGCATTCCTGCCTCCTCTTCCATGCACAGTCCTCACACTCAGCTGGGCTGGGGGAGGCTGTTTTCTCTGGAGACCTGTTAGTCAGTTAGTAGGGTAGAGCGAGCCAGTTGGCTTTAGCGAAGCCTGTGTTTTTGTGCATTCTTGAACATGCAACAGTTGTTCTTGTTGCTGAAAGCTGCCTTCATCGTTAAGTGTTAAAAATGTTAGAGCTGGGTTTCCAGGACAGTTTTAGATGAAAAGTGAAGTAGATACTTTTCTTCTGAGAGAGACTGCACAGATATAAGCAGTGTGGGAATTTGAATTTGGCTTTATTCTTCCTTTTCTGCTGCTGGTACACTCAGCCTTAGGAGCCTGGTCAGTAAGAATGATAAAGAAAAGTCATTGGATGGTGTGAGGCTGTTTACCATCAGTCTGGACTAAATCAATTCATAGTAATTTTTAGAGGAAGGTGGTGGGGTGGGGTCTGGAATAAACCCTGCATTTTTGTGCCTGTATCTCTGTTTTCACCTATGCACCAATTAAGCAATAAATTTTTAATTTTTTTTCTGATTTCAGTAGGTTGACTCAGGCTCAAGTGGATTTATGCACACTCTCTATGTTTCTGAGCATTTATGGTTTGGTTTTGTGGGTTTTTTTTAATACTGTTTTCTTCATCTTTTGATCTCTAAAACGCTTGTGGAAATTGTGATTTCCAAGTAGCTTGATAGGTCAGGCATGCTTGCTTTCCTCCTTTTCTACATATTGTACTGCAGCACTTACTGTTTGTCCATTCAAAGAAAAATCTTTCCCAGGTTCAGAAGTAATCTAGCACAGTGTAGCTTGTTGAGCTAAAGGGTGTGTGCTGGTTTTGGCTGGGATAGGGTTAATATTCTTCACAGTAGCTAGTGCAGGGCTATGTTTTGGATTTGTGCTGAAAACAGTGTTGATAATTTAGCGATGTTTTCATTACTGCTGAGCAGTGCTTACACAAAGTCAAGGCCTTTTCTGCTTTTCACTCCAGCCCACCAGTGAGTAGGCTGGGGGGGGCACAAGGAGTTGGGAGGGAACACAGCCGGGACAGCTGACCCCAACTGACCAAGGGGATATTCCAGACCATAGGATGTCATGCTCAGTATATAAAGCTGGGGGAATCAAAAAGAAAGGGGGCATGTTCAGACTGATGGTGTTTGTCTTCCCAAGTAACCATTGCTCTGTGATAGAGCCCTACTTTCCTGGAGAAGATGGCTGAACACCTGCCTGCTGATGGGAAGTAGTGAATGAATTCTTTGATTTGCTTTGCTTGCATGCACAGCTTGTGCTTTACTTATTAAGCTGTCTTTATCTCAACCCACATGTTTCTCACTTTTTCTCTTCCAATTCTCTTCCCCATCCCACTGCAGGGGTTGAGCGAGCGGCTGTGTGGTGCTTAGTTGCCGGCTGGGGTTAAACCATGACAGGGTGTCATACCGAGGCAATCATCCCTCTGTAGGATGTTGGCCTGGCAGAGTTTTTGTTACAACTGCTCTACCTGTTTATTTGTTTTGTTTTCTGTCTTCTGTCTTAAAACTTGAGGCCCCTTTGTAAGTGTGATATACTTTTTGGGTTTTTTTTCCTTTTTCACTCCTTTGTTACTATGGACCGTTGCAGATACGCCAAGACATTATAGCACGAGATGAAAACTTTTTCTAGATTGTGAGGAAAAAATACATTTTAAAGCCAAGTAAGATTTGGTAGGTTAAAAATGGGAGGAAAAGGTTGGCTTCATAGGGTCATGAACTTTACTACCACACTTGAAAACTGCCTAGAATTGACATGGTCTCTTACCATCCTAGAACACTTCTTTTGCTTCCTTGTGCTCACAATTTTACCAGGTGATAACCACAGGGTTAAGTCAGTAGAGCATCCTGGCATAGTACGTGACATACAAAGAGAGAGCAATGGTGTTGAAATTCTTTTACACTAGGGGCGATGGATCTATCAGCAAAAATACAAACACGGTTGATTCCACAAAGGCACATTTGTAGAGAAATTAAATTAAATGTGGGTTGTGTAATTTGCTATGAGGAGTTAGCAGTTCGCTAATAAAATGGTGCCAGAATAAGCAAGGGGTCACTCCATTGGTTCCAGTGTGTTTATGACTGGTTGCTTCTTTGGTGACTTTGGCCTCTCTTCCATAAGTGATTTTGATAGATACTGAGAAATGGAGCAAGGACAAGTTGTTATGGCCTTCAGACTCATTTTTCACTGTAATGGTAGCTGCTGCTGCAACGTCCAGTCTGTGGAGCACCTCAGGATTGCCCACACCTGGTAGAGGAGCAGAGCTAGAGATGGGGGACCTGGGCTAAAAGGCACCTGCGAGCTGTGGAGGAAGAGGAGCAGTGGGGCAGAGCAGGGGCTGGCTGTGGGGCTGGGGAGGCACAGGAGAACACTCTGGGGGCTGAAAAACTCTGTGTGTAGTTGTGGAGCACCAGGCAGTAACTGGAGAACAGGGAACAGGGTGGGCAAACTGTGCCTGAAGAAGAACGCATGTTTAAGAGGACTTGATTTGGGCTTGAGGATTGGTGGTGAACACAAGTAACCAACCCTGGCACATGTCAGTCTGGTTTTCTGGGACTGGCTGGATTGGGAGCATCCCTACATTCGATGTACTCCTCTAATGGGAACGATAACTCCAAGTTTGACTCTTAACTGCATTGCTTATTTTTGGTAGAAATAGTAAAGCAACCCTTTGCTTTTCAGTAAACTATGGATTCAGTGAGGGTAGAAGCATGAAAAGCCTGGCAGTGGGATCTCATGCTACACTTGGTTTTGAGGGTGTGGTATGTGCTGCCAAATGTCTATAGAGCCTGGAGAACCACAGTAACCATAGCCAGGCCCGTAACATTAATTCTTTTTTCTTAACTGTGAAATAACAGGCGTATTTTTTGTGTTAATTTCACTGGTAGGAAGTTGTAGGTAAAGATATCCCTTATCATGCTGGGAATCGCAGGTGGTCAGACTCATGCTAAATTAATTTTTCTTTAGCCAAGTAAATTAAGAAAGCAGGCACCACTTCTCCACAAGGCATAGGGGCTGAGGAGTTAAAACTGAAGAGGTTTTCTTGGTCCAGAGTGGCAGGAGCCAGGGAGGAAGCACAGGTATGAGGGTTTTGGCAGAGGCTCTGTGAAGCACATAACCTTTGGTAGATGCATCTCTTAGTAGCTTTTGCATGCCAGTTATTTACTGAGAGGCCAGCTTTCATAAACATCAAAGCTCAGTTTCATCCAGTAATGAGCAAACGTAACAGTATGGAGAAACAAACAGGGAAACCTGGCACAGCCAGTGTTTCCACCAACAGTATATGGAAAAAGGAAATAATTACAGTGAAATGAGGGGGTCGGTCGTGAGGCTGTATCAGGTAAAAAAAATGGTGTGACATTTCTGATCTTTGATGCCTATCTGCATGTGCGGCTTGTCTCCAGTTATGGGGGAAGGTAATAGTAAGTAATAACGTAAAGAAATGAAAGGGTCCTTGGAGAAGGAAAGGATAAGTAGGAACAGTTGATGGAGAAGATAAAGATTTCATGTGAGATGTATGTTTCTTTCCTTGTTTTTCGAAGTAGTTTTAATCTCTTGTCCTGGGATGAGTGTTTTGAAAGCATGTTCTGCAATAAGCATAGGTTGTAAATCTCGTTGCCTACCTCTGACCTGGGAGAAGGCATTTCCTTGGGAAAGAATGTTGGGGAAAAAGCAAGAAAATGTTCATGACTAAGTCATTCATGTGACATTAACCCTCCTATCTTTCATTCACATATTTTTATATTTGCATTAGACTATGCTCAGCTGAGTAAGAAAAAGCATTACCCAGAAGAGATCCCTGAGTAGCTGTAAAAAAAAAAAAAAAACCAAACAGCTCCCAGGCTGGAACACAGGCCAGCCGAGCGCTCAGAGGCAGGATTAGAAGCGGCAGCTGCCTTGTGTGCTGCACAGCCCAGGCTCCACCAGAGCTGTACCTGGGCACTCCCTGGTGT
The DNA here is from genome assembly GCF_026419915.1 of Harpia harpyja. Classification (NCBI taxonomy): domain Eukaryota; kingdom Metazoa; phylum Chordata; class Aves; order Accipitriformes; family Accipitridae; genus Harpia; species Harpia harpyja. The sequence goes on along the minus strand of NC_068945.1, from coordinate 12,451,398 downwards.
TTTCCAGGTATTTTTAGGCAGGTGTGAGGATAGCTTTATTGTCAGCAATTCACGTTTGCCCATAATCTTCATATACATAAAGCAGTAATAATGCCTACTGGGTATTCTCTCTCCTCTTTTTTTGTACCCCACCATGACATACCTGGAAAGAGCTGCTGTGTGCAAATTGTATGTTGCTTGAAAAAAGAGAGTGAGTGCCTGTGTTAGCATACAGTTATGAAGTACAGTAGTAAAAAAGATGGGAGAGGACAAATTATTTTTTCTGGTGTCCATCTGTACCATCCAATGTCTGACCGCTTGTCTCACAGCACAATCTCCTGTAGGGTTGCATAGAGGATTTGAGAGCTGAATTTGGGCTATAATTAATGCTTGCATTCTCTTTAACTTGAGGAGTTGTATACCATCACAAATCATAATTTCTACAAGAACCCATCATCTCTAAACTCTCTCTGCTTTCCTCTGCAATGTTTTCCTTTAGAGGAGTACCTCTACTTTTTTATTACATTGAGAATAATACAGTAGTGAGACAGACTTAAAGCTGTCACTAACTTTCATGCCTGGTATAAAACTTGCATTGCTATTTAATAAAATTTTGGTAATCTCCTTGTTGATGTATCAGCTCTCCTTTTGCCAGATTGGTATTAAACATTTAGCTAAAGCTGACTCTATGGCAGTGGGAATTTTATTGGCTTGAGCAGTGTTGTGATGCTAGATGTGTTTTGGCTCTGAATGTAAAGGTACAAAGTTATAGTAACAACTCCCAAGTCTCCTCACCCTAATTATGAAGCTAAAAGCTGTGTGAAATAAATAGTAAAAGCAAACCTGTTTTCTCAAAGAAAATATGTAATGGATATAAAAGCATGAATGTTTCAGTTAAAGCTAATGGGTACAATTTCTCACTTATCTGTGCTTTTCTTTGTTTTTCAGCTCATGGGACATTCTGAATGGGATCACAAACGAGGACCCAGAGGCTCACAGGTCAGTTGCTTAGTGTTTTGTGTTTGGTTTTGGCTTTTTCTAAGTCTGAGGTATTCAAGCAAGTTTTCCATCTGAGATTGGCAAAGTTGTTCATTTTGTTAATATTTGCAGGATTAAATCAATGGAAAAAAAGCATAAAACTGTGACAGCTTTCATTAATATAATTTTTGAGCTGTAATCCAAACAGTTGATCCAGACAGAGCTGAGTCATGCAACAAAGTTTCTTTCAGTAGCAGAAAGATGAATTAGATGTATTGAGAAAGCATTTCTTACTCAGCTGTCTCCATCAGGATATCAAAGGAATGCAATTTCAAATAATGTGTGTATGTTTTGTGGTGGTTTGTTGGGTTTTGTTTTCAACCTGACAAACTTGTAAAACTTGGATAGTCCTCACAGCTTGTTCAATAATAAGGGGATTAGTGGTGTTAGAACTGTGTGGGGAGGTGCAGGAAAGCCATGTGTAGCTACTGGTTTGCTCTTCACGCATCAGTGAAAGGAAGTTACACTGGTAGTGTTAATGGTGTCATGCCGATACATTTTTAAATTATCTGTAGAACTACAGTTGCTGCAATGGAGACATGGCTACCGATATTGATGTTCAGGAATATTCCTGCTTGGGTAAAGCAGTCTTTCCCGTCTGGTGTTGAAATTATATAAATACGTTATTAGGGCTCTGGTATCTTGGAATTGCTTTTCCTTCAGGTGAAGGATTCTTATGAATATGAACATCTATGTCTAAATCTATAATAAACAGGCTCTGCTGCTGTGGAGCTACATCTTTGCAACCTTAATCTCAGTAGGGTAGTTCCTAGCCTAACCTTCATAATGCCCCTTGCAAAAATCACTGGAGTACCTGCCTTTTTAATGAGCAAATATCATATGTTAATCAGGAAGCGGCTACTTATTTTCATAGACAAGATTTACTATTTTTAATGCAAAATTCATTTACTAAGTTTTGCTCTTTTGCCCTTATTGTTGCAGAATTCTACATTTTTTTCTGGTTTTCTAAGCTTCTGTCTTGTATTTCATGTCAAAACCACCTTGAAATTTACAGAAAAATCAGGATTGCATTAAAAAGTTTAAGATGGGTTGCAGATCGGATTTTTTTCAGGTGACAGTCTGTCATTTCAAAAGATTAAAAAAAGCCCAGAAAGCAAGCTAGTTTTCAGTGGAAACTGTGGAATTTCAGAAATCGGGGAAATCCTATCCAGTAAGGCGAGACCTGTTCAGTATATAATCTCTCCTGCCTCATCTGATGTGCTAGTTGATCATGTTGTGTTCTTCTGGTCCAATGAGTGGAAGGTAAATTGGACTCCTCTAAACTACTGTTGAGAGGAAGGCAGTCACTTGAAGGACTCTTAATGTGACTTAGACTTCTTAAACTTTTCTAGCATTATTGCAAATCTTCATCTAATTTTTTTATGTGTATGAAAATATGGGTAGTCTTTTGTATGCTCTGAACCATGCCCTACAGTCCTAGTGCTTTGCCTATGGCAGCAAAATACATAGACTCCTGACTGGGGTGCATATGAAGTCTGCACTGGTGTTGCATCAGAGATGGAGGCCTAAGTCCTGTCTAAGTCCTCATGCCTGATACATAGAATCATAGAATCATAGAATCATTTCAGTTGGAAAAGACCTTCAAGATCATCGAGTCCAACCATTAACCATGCCCCCTAAACCATGCCCTGGAGTACCCTGTCCACTCACTTTTTGAATACCTCCAGGGATGGTGACTCAACCACTTCCCTGGGCAGCCCATTCCAATGTTTGACAACCCTCTCAGTAAAAAAATTTTTCCTAATATCTAACCTAAATCTCCCTTGCCTCAACTTGAGGCCGTTTCCTCTTGTCCTATCTCCAGCCACCTGACAGAAGAGACCAACACCCACCTCACTACAACCCCCTTTCAGGTAGTTGTAGAGAGCGATAAGGTCTCCCCTCAGCCTCCTCTTTTCTAGACTGAACAACCCCAGTTCCCTCAGCCGCTCCTCATAAGACTTGTGCTCAAGGCCCCTCACCAACTTGGTTGCCCTTCTCTGGACACGCTCCAGCACCTCAATGTCTTTCTTGTAGTGAGGGGCCCAAAACTGAACGCAGTACTCGTGTTACTTATGGTGTTTCCCGAGGTCTGCGGGGCTTTCTTCCAGCAGAGAAACGGGACTTAGGAGGAGAGGTCTCTCCTGGCCACTGGTAGCCTGTGCTGCTCGGGCAAGCAGCGAGAAGGAAGGAAGGGGTTTAGGCTTATGTTATTGGGAGCCAATTTATTAGTCTTCCATGATCTTTTAATTCTTAGGGAGTAAAGTGAAGAAAGTAGGAAGATAGATCTTAGGAAGTCACCCGCGTGTGTGAATGTTAGCTATGTCACTTGTGAGAAAAGGAAGTGGAACCACTGGTTTACCATAATATAAAACTAAAATCCACATATAAACTCATAAAATTATTCTACCAAGACTCATTAAATAAAACTCAAATCCTATTAAGATTTTTTTTTAAGAATTAGTAGGTTTTTCCATGGTATGTGTTGAAACATGAGAGGAAACTACTACAGTACGTGTCATACTTCTTAATGACCCACTTGGAAAATATGTTTCTTTTCTGCATGTGGAGTTAAATGCAAAGTGATGTAGATAGAGGTAGTGATGGATGTCAAAGGAAATACACTGAGGCTTATGGGAATTTGTTTGCAGGAGTTTGTCTCCTGATAAGCATCTGCAATTCAATAGAATGTAAATAGGACAAGTAAAATGCTGTCTTTACAATATTTAATTTGCTCCTGACTTCCACACCAACACCGCACTCACTTTTTTATAGATTGCACACATATATATGTATGTGTGTATGTTGAGGGATTCCTTTTCGTTTAGAATAATTATACTGTTAAGGCTGCTGTAATTACAGTGAATTATAGGATGCCTTACAAAGAGCAATGGGTTCCTGGCTACCTACCACTTTTTTTTTTCCCCCTTCTTTTTTTGATCTCTGAAGATAACACTTCCTGCTGTAATGCTTCATGCAGAGAACTTACTGTCTGGATTTGAAATCATGCAGGAAGTGCAAAGTGAATTTCATTATGTTCCATGCTTAATTTTTAAAATTAATACAGGTTAGGATTTAGGCACAAAACTTAAAATTTGAATTCAAAGTTAAAGAAATTCCTAAATGTTTAGGAGTGTTTAACCCACCTAAAGGAATCTCTCTCTCAAATTTACACTTGCAGTCTGTAAAACCGCATCATCTCACTCTTGTGAGGGGAAAATATTCATACCCATTTATAATATCAGTACATGCTACGAGCAAATGTGACTAGCAGAATTCATCCTTGGCATATTATGCCTCTGCAGGAAAAATGTGCAAACTGTATTTTAATTGTTCTACTAAAACATAATACTTGATACTTCTAAGATATTTCAGGTGGGACCCACGGCACACTTTGTGCACGCATTTTTACAAGGGACCTTGCATATGTGGGAGTTATTTGTTGCTCTGTCATCAAGACTTGTTTGGCTTGCTGAAGACGTAGGCGTTGCCCCAGGAGTCAGTGGAATCGAGCGATCATTCCTCCAATATTATAAAAGGATCATAATCAGGAGAGAAACACAGAGGTCCAGTGTTTTTAATTCTCTTTAAATATAAAAGCTCTCAATTATATATTTGAGGTGCTGCATCTTACCCTTCCAGTTCCTAAGCAACAGCTATTTTCAGATTGAGTGCGTCTGGTGTTGTCTACCTACTTCAGGCTTTTGCGAGGTAATTCGTCAGTGAAAGCTAGGCTTTTCACTATCTTGCCCGATTCCCTTTGTCGTGGCACTATAAGGAGACAGATGCTTTAGAGAAATGGGAGAAGCTTGGGTGTAACCGGTCTCAACCTTGCAGCTCGCAAAAACTTGTGTACCTCGGGGAGCTCTGCCGTCTACAGCAATGAAGCACAGGAGTCAGAAATAAGGTTCTTGACACTGATTTGGGAGAAGCCTTTTTCTTAAGTGTGGAAAAACCTCTAGAGCAGATTCAAAATCATGAGCCGGAAATCTCTATACTTGCTGAAGCGTAGATGGGAGTCGATACCCGCTACTGACCAGGTACTGTGCTCTGGTGAATCTGTGGTGTCTCTGTCTTCCCTCGCAATGCCACTGTACAGAGATTTATGGTGATTTAACGGTGGTGGTTGGGGTCCTCTGCATACAGTGAGAACCAGCTGATCATTACTTGTCATTTCCACGATGAATAGTGCAAAATGTTGGTAAAGCTGATTTTGCAAGAGCGTGTGATTGTGAATGTGGAGGTGCCATGACAGCCCACTAATGCAGGCTTATTTAACCATCAGAATCGCCCTGTCTCAAAAATGAGACTTTTCTAAAGGTTTTAGGAGTATTTTAAACTGAGTGGCTAAGGAGAAGTGTAGTCTACTGCTGATGCATTCCTCGGTGCATGTATTTGTTGCATTTCATATCTTGTATGTATGTATGTATATATATATAAAATCACTGATTACAAGTAGATATAATGCATTGGCAGAACCTCAGCTTTTTCGGCATCGTCTTGGTTGATGCATCATTTCAAGTATGTTAACAAGGACAAGAATAAAGCAGATGTAAACAATGTAGACCAGATGTAATGTAAAAATTGTGGGATGCTGTTTGGAGCAAGCATTGTCAACATAAGTAGGAATAAGATGTGATGAATGGGAGTACAGTTAGTACATTTCCTACTTCTTGCTCCAGGCACTCCAGGATTCTGTGAAATTTTTTTCAATATCTTACTTGGGATGTAAAGACACTAAAAGAAAGAATTCTAGAAATAATATTGAGACCAAAGTGGAGGTAGTAGCTTATTACATGTTCCAACTCAGTTTTCTGTTTATGAAGCAGTTGACTATGAAGGGATGCCTTTATCAGTGGGAAGGAGGCAATTTGGGAGAAAATTCTTCAACAGAAAGAAGGATGGACTACAGAAATATTTCCCAGTTTTTGAAAAGGATCCTCCTGTATACTTTTCATTGAGAGGGGGAAGTGAAGGGCAGATTACATGCCATATTTTATACAGTTGTAGATTTTAAAGCCAAATTGGACCACTGTGAACATCTAGAGATCTCAGACATATTAGTAGTCAAAAAATACCATGCTGTCACATCGTGTCACATCAGGCCTATGTTTTCTGGTTAAATAAAAATATGCCTTTTAAATATATCCAGTGTTAATTTAAAGTCTTCAAGTGAATAATAATCCACCAAATTCTCTGATAGTTTTTCTATTTTTTTAATGTTGTCTTTTTTTAACATAGTGCCTTCTCTTTTGACTTCTTTTAATTTAAATCTCCCACCATATCAATTTGCTACACCTTTGAATGCCAAATTTAAAGAGCCGTCTTTCAGAATTTTTTTTTTTTCCCTGAACAGATACCTAGATAATTCTTCTACTTTGGTTTGCTGTTATTTAAACTAGCTGAAACGCTAAACTTCAAAGGAATCAGGTTCTCTAGTAATTCACAATAAAAAATTCACAATAAAAATAATAAGGCATTGTTGATTAATACAGTTTCATTGTATTGAAATTGAATTGAATTGATCCAGTTCAATCAGTCATTCTTAAATCTCCTGGTAAAAGAGGGGTAAATAAATGCTCTGTATAAAGCTAGTCGTTTGTCATCCTGTTTCTGTTAAGATATAGAGACACTAATGTCATTTCAAAGGAAAGCTGTATTTCAGCCTCACTTTTCCAGTGTTTCCTTTTCCTTGTAATCACTCTAACCCTGGTGTGGCATTGCATCATACTGTGTTACAGTATCATGTATCTGGGAAAAATAAGTATTCCTTACCTAGATGTGAGGTGTGCTTGACTGCAGAGTTGTATATCCATTCCATCATCATCCCCTTGATGCCTTTGGAGGGTTTTAAAAGAGAAAAGGAAATTGCCCTGGCCCATCTACCACTTTGGGAGAAATGAGACTCAGTAAGTGATGCACGTAGATGGAGTTGACTTGAGCATAGTGTGAATCTGTAAGGGTTGTTTGAAGGTAAACTAAGGGAGGGAAGATGGTGTTCAGCTTCAAACACAGATATTTCTGTGGCTGTTTGTACTGCCCCTTACTGTGGGTGGCACAGGTGGAGTGGGGCTACTCTGCTCTGCTTGTTCTCCCCCTTGCTCAACAGTGCCTCATAGGAAAATGCAGTTACTGTGCAAGAGGACAACCACAAAGAGGCAACCTGTTTGAGCATTTTAAGCTGATCCTGTTCACATAGTTATCATATAAAAATAATAGCTCTGCCTTTTGGTGCAGATTAATTATTTGGTCCTTAAAGGGATGCACTAGCCTAGTATGTTCTAGGCTAACCTTGAGGAAATGATATTCTATTTTGATACGTAACTAGTAACATTGTAGACTATTTCTCTATTCAGAGGAGATGGAAGATATTTATGTTAACAAATGACAAAACCTCTCCAAAGTGGTTTACTGTATTACCACTTTTTTTTTTTTTTTTTTTAAATTAAAGACTAAAGGAAGGAAATAAAATGGAATTCTGAAACTGGGATTTTTGGCTTGATTTTGTTTCTAGTTTAAAATAATACAGCAGATCTGACTTTTGAGGACATGGGAGCTGTAAGTCTACAGTGAAGTCTGATACTCTATTTGAACACACTATTTTTTAAAAGTCATTAAGTCATTTTTATTCCTCATCTTACCTACTTTACATCAAATTGAATGAAACCCAGGACCATTTAGGCAAGGGTGAGCAGGATGAGAAGTAGGGGTAGAGAAAAAACAAGAGTAGTTACGATGGCTGTAGACAATATTGTTGAGGGGTGGTGGTCTTAGGCGGGAGCATTATATAATTTTATTTTTGATCTTTTGAGCATATTTTACACTCACAGACACTATATCGCAGAAGTCTCCATGGTTTCCAGGGTCTGATATGACAAGGGAATTTTTTGGTTGGTTGTTGGTTTTTTGTGTGTGTCAAAGAGAGAGGAAAGTGGGTTTGAGTGTGAACCCTGAATTAGATCTTTTTGGTTTCAGTTGATGAGAAACATACTACCTAGCTATACATTTTCATATGTGGGAGAGCTTTATCCTGTGGGCGTTTTGCATAGGTAAATTTAAGCAAAATGGTGATGAATTAGCCTCTATTCAACAAACTGTAGTATCTCTTAATGCTTGAATCTTGAATGTCTTTATATGTCTCAATAATTTCAGAAGGAACTACCTTTATAGATCTAAGGAAAGAATTTATGAATGCTTTTCTTTCTTGTCCATCCAGCAGTTTGGATTGCCTGAAAGTCTTTCCTGAAGTTTCAGTGCAGGTTTGGGGGGAATTTCTCGGTTGGTTTTATTTGGTGTATGTGCCTGAGGATCTTGTTTCTTGGACTGATCCTAATTTTTTATCCCTGATAGCTGCAACTGAGAATGATTTCACTGAATAGATATGCATTTAAAGTGCTGTGGTAACCAAATGAGCCAAAGGTGATGAGGTGTTAAATATTTGCTGTAAGGATGTTGAGTATTTCCCTCTGCCTGAAATTCCCTGTAGATTCCATGAGCCATAGTCTTTGAACTTAAGTTGTATTTGATACCAGTCCTAAGACAGGAAAAATTTTCACACGTTAGCCCATGATGGAAACTTCTAATTGTTTCATTGATGACTATGAATTTAAAAACAGGAACTAGATTTATACAACAATATAAAAGCCAAATAACCCAATAATTGATACACAGATTTATATAGCTATAGATCATTCAAAGGAATGTACTGTGCAGGTAAACAAATTCATCAGTAATATTTCTTTAGCTAGAAATGCATGCTTATAGCAGTGTAAACAGTGGTAATGCTTTCTGTACCATTAAGTCACCTGTTTAGATTTTGATGGATTTGTGTAAATCCCATAAAGTGATGCCTCTTTTACCTGCCAGTAATTTACAGTACAGCCATGCCTAAGGCAGTTTGCATGTACGCTGCAATAACCTGTTCCTTATCACTGATGAGGTAGATAAGAGAAACTCTCATAACCTACAACTTATGCAGGGTGCTAAACAGTGACTGATCCTAACGTGACTTGAGTCATAACTCTGTGAAATGATAAATCAAGGGATTTTCCGAGAGAGAGCTTGATCTAACGTTACATCATGCAGCCACCATATTTTCAGTGTGTTCGTGTATGAAGTAATTCTGATGGATTAAAGCTGCTGTAAAGAAATGGAATAGGTTCACTTTGTTGGGATTGGAAACTGTGTTTTCATTTTTTTTTTCCCCTTTTATTTTATTTTTTTTTAATTAATGGCTCAATCAGTCACAGAGCCTTTTGCTAGTTGCATCTTGCCTTTCTGCTCTGAACAGTCCTCACTCGTAACCCCTACACATCCATGAGGATGGATACATCGTATCTGATACCTTTATGAGAAGGCTGGAGCTCCTGTGCTTCATTTTTCACTCAGATGTCCATTAAATTCAGACTTTTCTTTGTTGCTGTCCAGCTGCCCCTGCATCCAGCAGCCTGACTGCAGTATGGCACTGCCGATTGTCTTTGGCCAGAGCCAGCTTCGCTGGGAACTTCATGCTCCGGAAGCACAAGCCTCTGCGAGACAGCTTCTCGACATCAGGCATGAATGAATCAGTATGGATGTTTGTATAGGAGAGAGCCACAGCACAGGCTGGCTTACAAGCAGCACAGTATCAGGGACCTGGATGAAAACCTTCAGTGCAGCAAGATTCTTGGTATGTGCCTCCTTTCTGTGCAAAGGTCATGACGTTCTTCATAGGGAAGGGGATGAAGCAATGATTATGGGCGAGGAGGCCTTGGAGCAGTTGGTGCGGGACTCTGTAGGTCTCCCTGACTCACAAATTGCCTAAGGATTAGGAAAACATGCAATAAAGCCAGGGTCAGCTGGAGCAAAGAAGTTCCTTTTCCTTTCAAGTGCCCATGCCTGCTGGGTTGTGCCTGGTTATTTGTTTTGCGCCACCTGTCTCCCAAGCAGGCTACGGTGTGTGGTGGGAGCCATGCTCACCGTGGCACCACCACAACACATGGTCTCTTGAGGAGGTTTCAGTGGCAGCAGAATAATAAACACACACAACTGTGGAGAGGCAATGCAAGCCAAGGTAGAGGTAATGCACTACCTTGTATCATTGCATTTACTTAGAAGAAGCGTGTGCCAGCAGTCAGTCAGACGGGCTGCAGGAGCAGCAGTGCGAGCGACCACAGGAGCTCAACGGAAGCCCCCAGCTCCCCTTGTATCTCCAGCTTATTCAAATCCATGCACCCAGGTGTTACAGCCTTTTCAGTCATAGCTCCTCTCTCCCCCCACCTTCACATTAGCAAGGCCTATGGGGAGTACATGCCTCTTCAGAGTTCCTGCTGGGACATGTCACAACAGTGATCCTTGTATCTAACCAATCCCTCTTATTATACCTGAAAACAGTTTTTTTAAAAAAAAAAGTTTCCTATTAAGTAGGTTTTTGTTGTTTTCCACAGTTATTGTTAATAAAACCTTACATTATCCTTTCATTCAGCAGACAAGTTTTCAAGGCCTTAGTGGCAGAGCAGAGATTGTGGAGTTTGGGATGTTATGAGAAAGGGGCCTCATGGGAGGGTTGCGGGTTGGCTGGAATATGGAGCTGGGGCTGGGGGAGGAGAGTTGCTTTTGCACAGCAGGAAAGGTGCAGAAAGCTGAGATTGGGATTAAGAAATGATCTATAAAATACTTCCTTGCTTTCTAATGCAACAAATGAATGATGTAATGCAGAAAGCTATCTTAAAGAAATAATCTCCCTCAGATTCGGCCTTGCTTCTCTTAGAAGTGAGGAGTTGAGCCACAGGCACTAGCTGCGACTGTGGGACCATTTCTGTTGGTCTCCCAGGCTTTCTACCCTGCTGCTCTAATGAATGTGTGGGAGGGGAGCAGAGTGGTAATGAGCTTGACACGCAAGAGAGACCACTCTTGCTTGCTGATGTACCACCACCACTGTTCAGGAGATGACTGGAGAGGTTCTGCAGGTAGTCGGGATTGTTAGGATGTCCATTTAGGCCAGGGAGCAAATATTTCCAAAGTACAACAGAGATCAGTTAATTTCAGAAGGATCATCACTAGAAATATACTTGTCATCTTGCATGGCTTTGGCCAGGCAAGAGCTGGGGTGAGGAATCTCAACGCTGTACATCCTTCCATGCTGGCAAATGGCAATAAAATGTCCATAGTGATTCACAAGAGCCTGAAGTGTATAAATAGCCATTAGTGTTGATGTAGAGCTGTTAGAGGCTAGAAGCTGGCAGGACAAAAGACAGGCTATGTCATGCTGGCAGTTGTGACACAGATGATGCAGGCAAACCTCCTGCAACCTCCCATATCCATCACTTGTACGATGGAGAAAGACCTTTTAAATGGTGTCAGCCACTCTGCGAATCACCTTCTCTGTCAATTTCTCTATCCCAAAATGATTGGCAGTGGGACAGGAGTGGATTGGAAGCTTGATAATGACAGCCCTTTTCTTAAGACTCAGTCACTCTGTCATGTCAATGTTCTTCATAGCTAAGCAGGAACTCAACACAGATTTCTGGAAATACTGCCTTTCTTCTTGAAAACCCTTCTTTACCATTAATCCTCCCAGGTTTGTAGTGCAAGTCTTGCTGCTAGGCAGGCAGTCAAGGTGTGTGAAATAGAACAGAAGCTTGCTGATGATACTCAATGTAAATTGTATTTTACTTTATTTAGTGAGCAAGTTCCAGTTCAGGAAGGTTGCAATTTGTAGGATCGTAGCCATGCTGCAGTTCGGTGTGGTTTGGAAAAGGAGTCAGCATTAAAATGCAAACGGTAGTCTGAAATCGTATCCTGGTGAAATGATTCCTTGAAGCAGCATGTTAAGAGAATAAGCAGTTAGGCATGGTGACATTTGGCTTAGTATTTTGAAAAGCAGAGATAGTGGAAGAAGCTGATATGCTGTCTTTTTTTTTCCCCAAGCATTGCCTTAGACTGGAGAGTGCATATCCACTCCTGTGGTGCAGATATAGATTGATTATGGCAATTGAATTGAGAGGACGAGATTGTGAACTGTTGTCATTTGGAGCAGAGGAAGCGGATCTTTTTCTCTCTGAAATACCACTTAATCTCCCTGCATTTGTCTCATCACCACAGAGTATCTTTCTGGTCCAGCACTTTTCATAATTTTTTTTGTTTGTTTTCAGATCCCTGTTTTTTATACAATGTAAGTTTACTGGCTACAGCTTATATTTTTCAATTGCTTCTTTATAAATTCCTTTGAAGTAGTTTGGAGGTTTATGGTCTTCAGGTTAAAAGACATCAGTGAAGAGATTTTGTTCATGTGCATTTTTTTTAGTCTTCCAGTTGCAAACTGTTAGCAAAAATGCTTAGGGCATCAGTTATACTTGTTTGTTGGATTTAGAGGGATTTGAAATTTATTGACATCTGACAGTTAAAGTTGCTGGTTACATTTAAGTACCCATAGAGAAACTTGTAAACTTTCAGAGAGTCTAATCTGCTGAAATTCAAGTCCTCTGCTTTACAACAAGCTAAAACTATCTGCAGGTTTTGAGATTGCAGATTCTTCAAATTGCTAAAATTTGGGCATCCATATGCCAGGCTCTGAAACAAAAACTACACTGAGAATGTTCTGAGTCCAGAGTGGTGCTCCTCAAAGAGGTTAGTAGTTAATGATGAGTAAAACAGTGTCGCTTAGTCTTCTGGAAATGGCTATGCTGGATAAAATTTTCCAAATACAGCCTAACCATTGCAAGGGGAAGCGTCAGTGCAAATGTTTAAAGTTTCGCAAAAGTATAAGCAACTGAAAACAGGGTCTTAAGAAGGAAAGCGATGGCCAACGTAATAATGGGCGATACAGCTATGTTCCCTGTAATGAAAAAAACCCCACATTAAAATTATGTAGCACTGTGGCTTTTGTGATGATAAAAGACTAAATTTCAGCTCCTTGCAGCTATTAAAAGCTGAGAGTTGTGCCACAAGGTGTTCTTTTCTTTTCCAATAACATCTTAAATTTCACTTATTGCATATGTGTGTTTCAGGTATTTTTCGCTTTCCCAAACAAATTGTTGAACATGATCATTATAAATTTTTGGCTTCCTGTTTTCAGAGATGAACCCAGTTACGGAATGAACGTGATTAATGTACTTAATTTTTTACTGAGCCGTGATTATGCCTTGTCTTCAGCCAGGATGCTTCCAGTGGTATGTTAATAGTAGCATTGCCAGAGGATGTGGGCTGCTCTAACCTTCCTTACAGAGTTTCCACAATGCCGTTAGTGTTGGAAGATGTCTTCAGTAACAAGGACAAAATGAACTGACTGATTTCATTCTATAATGGAAACTTTGGTTTAAAAGCATTTTTATTAATAGTGTTTTAATTTTTTTTTTTTTCCCTGTGCTTTGTGTCCATACTGGGGAAGATATGTATGCTGTAATTGCTGCTCTCCGGGATAGTTTTAAAGAATAAATAAGTGAAAGTATTTCCTATTGTTCCTTCCTTACAAGAACACATGCTGAACTCTCTAGTAGCTCATTTTATGAGTTTCCTAGTGGAAAAGCTCACAGCTGATTGGCTCTGTTCTCAACAGCAGATGTTCTTTTTCTTCTTGACTTTAGTAGGGAGCCATAATTTTGTTCTGTGTCTGATGGATCAGTGTTCAAAATTTCAAAATGAATTATGGGAACAGCCTCCTGAGATTTTTGAATAAGCCAGAGCTGGAGTAAATCTTAAGTCATAAAAAAGAAAATTTCATGTTGGGTTGGATTTTACAGATCAAAGGTTCATTGTGTAATGGGTCTGCATTGCTCAATTTTCAATTCCTGAATAACCTTGAATGTTACAAGAGCAGTATGAATTCTTGTAGTCCATAACGGAAGTCTGGAGATTATCAGACCTGAATCTAGAGTTCATAATTATTGAGTTGCTGGGCTTTATGCAGGACTAAAAAAGCTACTTGTTACGGTGAATAGACAAGCCCCTAGAGGAGAGGTAGAGGCGTCAGTTATTGACTGCAAAAAAGTAAAAAAAAAAAAAAAATTAGCATGAAAAAGGTATCTTTATTAATAACCTGCATGATGGACAGACTGCACCCTCAGCAAATTTGCAGATGATGCAGAACTGGGAGGAGTGGCTGCTACACCAGCTGGTTGTGCTGCCATTCAGAGGGACTTTGACAGGCTGGAGAAATGGGCCAAAGGAAATCTCATGAAGTTCAACAGAGGGAAATACAAAGTCCTCCCAAACCTGGGGAGAAATAACTGCAGGCACCAGTACAGACTAGGGACTGACTGGCTGGGGAGCAGCTTGGCAGAGAAGGACCTTGGGGGTCCTGATGGACACCAAGTTGAACATGAGCCAGCAATGTGTCCTTGTGGCAAAGAAAGCCAACAGCATCCTGGACTGCACTGGGCAGAGCATTGCCAACAGGTTGAGGGTGGTGATGCTTCTCCTCAGCTCAGCACTGGTGAGACACATCTGGAATGCTGGGAAAAGGTCTGTGCTCCCTGGTACAAGAGACACACAGAAATACTGGAGTGTGTCCAACAAAGGACCACAAAGGTGATTAGGGGACTGGAGCATCTGACATATGAGGAGAGGCTGAGGGAGCTGAGACTGTTCAGCCTGGAAAAGACAAGGCTCAAGGGAGTCTTACCAATGTGTATAAATACCTGATGGGAGAAGGTAAAGGAGGTGGAGCGAGGCTCTTCTCAGTGGTGCCCAGTGACTGGCCTAGAGGCAATGGGTACAAACTGAAATACAAGAATTCCCATTTAAAAGTAAGAAAGAACTTGTTTACTGTGAGGGTGACCGAGCACTGGAACAGGTTGCCCAGAGAGGTCGTGGAGCCTTCATCCTCAGAGATACTCAAAACCCAACTGGATACAGTCCTGAGCAACCTGCTTTAGCTGACACAGCTTTGATCAGGGGAGTTGAACTGGATGATCTCCAGAGGTCCCTTCCTACCCTCAACCCTTCTGTGGTTCTGTGTCCCATGTTGTCATGACAATAGGCTTCCATGGGGCACCGTTTTTTCCCCTAAACTACAGGAAGTTTTTTTACTAAATTTAGCAGCCTAAAGCTGTGATGAGGTGCATTAGTGCTACTAGGTACTGGTCTCTGTTAATATTCACATATTTGTTGGTAAACAGATTGTCAAGAAGGTCCTGCTGAGAGTGTGGTGCCGCAGTGTACCGTTCTGTGGCACTTGCAGACCATGAAGCATTAACTGGTGTCCCTCTTGTGTCTGGACGATGCTGGTAAAAGGGATGGAAAAAGTCCAGGGAGAAGGGAAATGAAGTCTTTTTCTACTAATTCTTTACAGCTCACAGAGAGAGTGAGAGATACAGTGTTAGTGATCCTATCCTGCTTGTTGAGGAGTGGAGGCAGAAGGTGAACTTGTAGAGTTGTAAAGACTCATCCTCTCTACATCCCAGCCCCATCCAGTAGCTGGAAGACACGTGGCAGTAGCAGATGTTTGCCTTTTCGTTTTCCCTACACCTCCCCCCACAGGCACACAAAAATCAGGAGGAGGGAAAAAAGCCATAGATGGAGAAGGGGAGCCAGAAAAAAATCTTTCCAAGCAGAGCTGGAACTTCATTAAAAACTGGCTACCAAGGTACTGATTTAAAACATGTAATCCCTTTTCAGGCTACATGGATAGTATTTTGGTAGAAACCCAGATAACCTTTCTTTTAGTTTCCAGTAACTTTGCTTCTGAAGCACAAGAGCTCAATTCTCTAAAAATGAGCTCTAAAGATGAGAAAATGTCACTTGTTATTCTTCTGGTATCTGACAGGCAAACAATTTGAAATTTTCTGTCATGTATGGTTTTGAAAGTTCATACGCTGTTCTCACATACATGCCCTCACCTTCAGAGTAAATCTCACACATATCACATTTTCAGTTTTCACATCAAGGATAGGGGGACCTGAATCTTCAAAGTTAGGTGATGGATATAATAGACATGTGGAATGGCAATAAGCTTTTTATGTGTCATATTATCATGGACCAATTTTTATAAGTGTCTCAAAATAATAACTCTGTGCATATAGAGATTGTGTTTTAGGACTCCTGGAGGGTTTTATGTGCTTGCTTCTTTTAAGTTAACAGTTGGAGTTGAGTGAACAATCTGCGAATAATTATTTTATATTAAGTTCTTCATTAAGATGCAGAAAAGGAAGGGGGGGTAGCTGACGAGAAGCTGCAGTAGTACTTTCTATTCCTTACAACTCTGTGGGATGTGAAAGTAATGAATAGCTGAAGTCAATGATTAGGATCTTAAAGGATCAACGTTGCCTTTGAGACAGTGGTATCCCAGAATGGTGATTGTTGTTGGGATTTTGATGTGGTTGCATTCTCGTCACAGAAACAGTCCCTGGACAAAATCACACTGTAGGTTTTGACTTGTTTCTGTCCAGATAGGAGTTGTTAAAAAGTATTATTGTATGTGTGGTTTCTGTGTGTAGCTGCCACCTCCAGTCTTACAAACAGAGACTAGCTTTCTTTTTTGAGCTATTACTAATATTAGCATTGATAATGGGTAGAGATTGATGTTGGTGGAGGAGCAACACAAGGCATAGTGTCTCCTTCGTCAAAGGACACAGTGCAGATGGACAGTGGTACATCAGTGTCTCAGTTGTGATAAGCCCCCCAGCATGCGTAGGCTATAGCAGAAAAGGGCATGCTGTGCAGTGTATGTTTTTTACTGAAGACCAAGTAGGGCTTGGAAGAGGAGGAAAAATAGAAACTGAAATGGAGGTGCCTTAAGAAGGGTGTGAATCAGTAAGGCACACTGTCTTGTCCCGTACTATACACGTTTTCTGGAGTAAATCTTATAATCTGCTGATGTGGGGTATCCCATTGGTTTTGGGACTGCATAGACAGCACCTTTCTTTCACAAGATTGTGATGCTCCTTCTCCACATGCCCCCGACACTGAGTCTTAGTGTTGGGAAGAAGAAACTGGAAAAGTTATGCAACTGGGCGGTGGATTCCTGAGATGCTCGAGGTCCTAGGGCTGTGCTATTTTTGTTGCTGCAGGCATTTAAAAAAAATGTACTTCCAACATTTTGTTTTGGAATTATTGCTGGAGTTCTGAAGTCCAGGAATTTTTAGCAAGTCCTCACCATGGGAGCAGAAAGAAACAAATCCAAGATATTTTAATATGGCACACATAGTTCTGTTGTTGCCAAAGGGAAGTGCTCTACTTAAATGTCAAGACGATGTCAGCAACAGCTGACTTAAGAGAAATGATCTGGTGATCCCAGTCCAGTTTCTAATGGTCAACTGTCTTTCACTGAAAACTCTATCTCAGTCTTTCAGTGCTTGGGAGGCATTTATTGTGTAATGGATACGTAACCTGTACTCTGCTCATTTCTTCAAGTCAGGCTTTTCAGAGTCCTTGTAGTAGTGTAGATGAACCTTCCTTTGTCAACATCTGTTTTGTGTGCTCTAGAGGGAACCACTTGAGGTGGCAATCACATAAAGGTGCAGCACAATTTCTGGGTCAGACTTTTCTTCTGGTGATACTTGGAAGTGCACCTCCTATTTCTCTTTAATTAGAAATTGGTGTCTCTTGATCTCAGCTGCCTTTGCTAGGGAGATAAGTAGTACTATTTTAACTGGTATGGTTCTTCCCGTTGTGGCACTTGATCTCATTTGGAGTACTTTTCTCTGTTTTCTTCTCACTTGCCTGATCATCCCTTCTACTATGAAGCTTACTAGTTAGAACCTGCCCCACTCATATCCCATGCCATGTTGGAGTTACACTGATGACATCAAAGAATCTTTTGGGCCATTACCGTGAAACTGGAATTTAACTTAATCTTGTCTGTAAGTTTATCACACAGCCATAAAATCTTTTATGCGTATTGATCCTGGGCCTGATTAAAATGAAATTTTTTAGCCCAGTAATATATGATTGTTATTTTTCCAGATATTACTTCAGGGACCCCAGCCTGACTACTACTCCCATTCAACGTAATGCCTGCCCAGTCCTTTATGAAAATTGCTGTGTACTACTGGCATCCCAGACACATGTTTTCAGCTGACCAGACTGCATATCAGCACTTACTAACTTCACCTCCACATTGGATTATATTCTATTGTATGCTTAATTTACTGTATTAGGGCCTGTATCCCTTTTCTTTTTCTCCCTTCCAAAAAGTTCAAATGTCTCTTTACTTTTTGACTCATCAGAAGCCTAGTACAGAGACCTCAGACCTATGCTTCCTCCTAGTTCCCTTCTAGATTCCTCTCAGGCCTCCTTTGTATCATCTTTGGCTCTTTGTAGGCCCTTGAATCCAAGCAACGTTGCCTTAGCCTTGCCAACCTTTTTTTTTTTTCCTTTTGCAGCATTTCTAATATGGAATTTTTCCCATCCACAAAATGCAGTCTGGGTTCTTAGTATTTAAACCTTAATCCCTGCAACGTCCATGGCTTTGATCTTTAAAAAACGTTCTTTTCTGTTAAGGACAAAATCTTCAAATTGTTCTCGTTAATCCTGTCCATCTGTTACTACTTCTAATGATTTGATCTGCTCTCATCAGAGCCTATCTATACCCTTCAGTTTTTGTGCTATATCTAAACTTAACTCTTTCACTGTGACATTTGACAGTATCATAACCTAGTGACTCTCTCTAAACCAGGAAAATAAAAGGTAACTCTCTCAAACCTCTTTATAACTTCATTTTGTTTCTGCTGATCTTTAGTATTAGTGGGGATTTTTTTTTCTATTCAGAACATTTTTTCATTTTTGTTGCTATCACATTTTATAAGCCAAATGCTACGGCCTTTATTATACTACAGCACCTGTCATCTTACATGAGGATATTGATAATTTACAGACCAAAAATTGGCTCTTGTATTGCTATAACTTTATTTATTTATTTTATTTTTTCTCAGGTGACAGAAAATGCCCATCTCTGCAACAGTACTTTCAGAGAAACATTGTAACAGATGATGTGACCATGTTTTTACTGTTTTCTGCATTTTTTGGCTTGCCATCCAGAGAACAAAGTGAATTTGGCATTGCTATTTCAGTTTATAAAAATACATTCTTTGTCTGTTTCATGTAATTTAACTTTATTTTATTTGCCTTCTTTCTGTTAGAAAGTCACTAATCAGGGAATATTTATTTTATTATATCGTGATTCATTAATGAGGATAAACTATTTAAAAGTACTGGGGAGGGGATGCAATTATAAATAGGAGTAGGTGGTGAAAACTGTGAAAATTTGAGGTAGAATTGCCACTGTGTTTAGGGGGATGGAATAGGCTGCCCTGTGTATAATGTGCTCTGGATGCCTCAGCGGGGTGTAACCTGATTTCTAAATTCCTGGCAGCCGGAAATATTGCTCAGTGAGAATTGCCATCCAGGTGATGCCTTAATTTGTTATGTCTGCGTGAGGATATTATATTAACATCAAGTGAGATTTTTGCATAAGTGCAAGAAAATGACTCACTGTCTTCTACTTTCTGCCAGCATCTAGAGTATGGTCAGTACCAATGTATCCAGATTTCTTTTGTGCAGTGAGTATGCTGTGGGCATGGGAAGGGTACTGGGGGGATAGTGGCCCAGTTTGGGGGCTTCTGCTGCCATCAGGATGCCGGAGCACTTGCTGTGTACTCAGTTGTAAAAATGAAACTTGGCAGAAAACTGCCCTGTCCTGTGCTAGTGAATTCATCTTTTCAGCTGCTATTGCTGCAAGCAGGTTTGCCTTCTGGGCTCAGTAATTGTCAGAAGGCTTCTCAATTATTTAAGGTGGATGAATGTGTTGTGAGAACTTGACGTCACCATTGTCTCATGCTGTCCACTTCATGACTCTCTGGTTTAAGTTTTGAGGCCACATGCAAAACTCTTGCTGGTCTTCTCCTGTGCTAGCTTTCCTGCTGCAGGAGACAAGATTTTTTCCATGCTTCATGTTTGATGCACTGTAGAAGGAAGAAATAGGAGGGAATTGGCAGTATTTACATTTGAGTTAATGAGCAAGGACAATTCTTCCAATGCCACGTCCTGATAGCAAGAAAGCATTATGTAATCCTTTCATAAACCTAATCCAGCTCTATCTTACTGTTACTTCACTTTTTTTTTTTTTACCCTCCCCAAATTCTCCTCTAGTGGTAAAGAACAGTCTTTTAATTTCCTACCTACACTTACGTCCATCCCATTTGTTACAGTCCAACATTGCTCTGTAACATAAACCAGCCCCCTCTCTAAAGTATTTTAAAGAGTAATCACATCCCCTCTCAGCCATCAGTCTGCTACATTAGATAGGGTTTGCTTTTTCTAGTCTGCCCATAGACTTCCTTCATAGAATCATAGATTCATAGAATTGTTTAGGTTGGAAAAGACCTTTAAGATCATCGAGTCCAGCTGTTAACCTAACACTGCCAAGTCCACCACTAAACCCTGTCCCTAAAGTGCCACATCTACACGTCTTTTAAATACCTCCAGGGGTGGTGACTCAACCACTTCCATGGGCAGCCTGTTCCAACGCTTGATAACCCTTTTGGCGAAGAATTTTTTCCTAATATCCAATATAAATGTCCCCTGGCACAACTTGAAGCCATTTTCTGTCATCCTGTCCTAAAGGCTCTTTTCCGCATTTGTTGCAGTTACATAGAATTCAACTTTCTTCATAAATTGGATATAAATTTGAGTCTACCTAGGTATCTGATTAAAGGAAAGAACATAAATCGGGTATAAATCTATTTTTTTAATCCTCTTGTAAGGCATAAGCCATTTAGTTTAACTTCAGAGCATGAAGTTTTCCTCTATGTGGTATTCCAAGAGACGTCTAATCTGTGCCATGTTCAATGGTGTAAAAATTCCCTGTGCCTAGCAAAAAGGCTTCTTCTGCTTTATCTAAGTGTTATGTTTTCTTGTTGCAACTGCATCGCATCAATGCCTTGTATTTGTTCTTGAACTGAAGAGTGAACATGATCTTGACCATCTAAAATGGGGAATCTTTGAATTTGGGCTGATTGAAAGCTCTTATTGCCAGTCCCCAGGAGTATAGCCTTTAGCTGCATTACTGAATTTTGTCCATTTCTATCACTCCACCCCTCATCCAGTTTCTTGTTATGCCCCAGTTCCCTCTTGTGTGGGAAGTGTCTTCGAGCGCTGTTGTCAGCACGTGTCATCTGCTGACTGCTTCTTGTGGAGTGTCACTGATAGGAAAATTAATTATGATCTTTCCTAAGACTGACCTGGCCTTTGAGAAACTCAAAAAATGATCTCTCTGCAGTCCACACTGAGACATCCTCATAGGCGATTCCTCAGAATTTTTCTCACTAATTTGCTCAGCGGCAGCAGCCAGACTAACAGTTTGCCATCTCATGTAGGTAACAGAAACTCCGCAACTGAAAAAACAGCATGTGTGATGGCAGTGGGGAAGAGGATGAGGGAACTCTGACACTGAGTCTGTCTCTGCTGTCTGAAGGACTAGGGATAGAAGTGGATTTCTTTTAACTGCATACAGGTTAAGTTCTTTAGGGACTAATAATAGAAATGTGCAGTCCAGACTGGCAGGTTAACTTGCCATATATGGTGTGTACGATGAGCAAAGAACAAGGCAGATGTTGAGCAAAATGTATTTCTAGTCAGTAATTTGTGTAATGCATGAATGGTGAAGAGTGATAACATTCCTGGGCATTTTAAGAACAGGAACTCTTATATTATGAGAGAGATGTATGATAATTAGCAAATAGAAAAGGGATATGAAGTTGGCAAAACTACAAAAGAAAGTAGCATTGTGCTTGCCATGTTCAGATTTTGTAATTTGATTCCAGAGAAAAACGGAGCAGGAAGAATCCTAGTCCTAGAGAGCAAGAACTGAGTTTTCATGGCCTCTTCCCCCCCGAAGTTGTATTTCATTTGGTTATATGAAAAAAATAATTGAAGAAAAAGGCTGTTTTCTCCAGGGCAAATAGCTGTAGGCAAAGAGGGATGGAGTAAATTGTCAGTCATCTGTCTCTGTCTCTAGATTACCTGATGTACTGGAGCAGTTAAAGAGGAATGTACTGCTTAAATGCAATCAAGAATTGCATTTTATTCGTTTATTTTTCTTATTACAACTTTGGCATCAGTCTTGTGATCAGGAACTTACCCTGTTGCTTTGCTAGGATGTACTTTATTTCCTCTGCCTCGTGTATAAAGGGAAGGCAGGTGACTGAGCAATCGGGCACTTTCAATTTTCAGCTGGTGAATGACACAAATCACGACTGCAGTGAAATAATTGTAGTGCCTTGTAACCCAAAGCAAGTTGGGAACCTGTGTTAGGAAGTGTTTCCCACCAAGATGTGCATGCTGATTTGGGAGCTGCTGATGTCAGATGCAAAGTCCTCCATTCAGCAGGTGCTCTCCAAGACATTTCTGGCAGAAGCTCAGCAAGAGAGTGACAGCACTTTACGCTTGTGACGTCAGATGACCTCATGTCAGAACAGCCCATAATGTATACTTTATGTATCTAAGAAACAGTCTTAGATCCCATCCCTTTCTCAGATGCGTGGATTGTCAGATGTTGTGGGACAAATCTAGCAGTTAGGTGCAGCTTTTTTTCTGCTCTGCTGTCAAGCTGGAGTTTCTTCAGATTTGCAGTTTTGGGGAATAATGTTTAAATAATATAATTTCCATAGGTATATCTGTAGACCGTATATGTAGGCATGTAGGAAGGATGTGGGTGTATGCTGCATTTAAAAAGCCATCTTATATAACACAAAAAGTATTTTAAAACATGAGGACATGTGTCATGTCTTTGTTACAAAAATCTTATTTCTGTTGTTTATTATTTGGATCTGATACATCAGACAAATCTGCTTTGGAGAACCAATTACAGCTTTGGTGCATGTTGTGCTGGGTTGTTCGGTTCCAGGACTGGCCATGGAGAAAGCAGAAGCAGCATCTGTGCAGAGCCTGTTTTTTCAGCTCTGGAAATTACTTCCTGACCATGAAACATGCCTGCACTGCAGGATTTTAAAACAAATCCTTATTTGATGTTTGCTCCCTGATAATCAGTCCTGTGGAGAAGTTCAGATAGGTCTGCAGCTCCAGGTCTTCTGGCTCTCCAGCTAGTCGCATGACTCCTTTCTTAGTTTGAGGAGTTTTCTGAGGAGTAATGATTTTTTAAATTTTTTTTAAGAAGTGATTCATTTTCTGTTGATTGAAACATTTTAATATCTTTTAGAAGGCAAGGCAGAAAGTACTAATCCTAGGAAAGAACAACTGTTTCCTTTTGGAGCACGGAGTGAGTACTGATGAAGGAGAGCAGCTAGGCAGCGGTCCTAGTGTAAATGTAATCATTTAGGTTTCAATGGCTTGCAATTACAGCTTAACCTAAATGGCTTGCTCTACAGGCAGAAAATCTAATTAAACCTAATTAGCCAGTAATTTATGTTTCATATCCTGTGTACACCCCAATTCCCTAATCCCTGTCACTACTGTAAATCTGCTAAGAATCAGCTGGACAGCAGTGGGTAGGGACTGGCTGGCCAGGCCAGGTAACTACTGACCTCACGTTGAAGCCTTTCGCTCTCCACTTTGGAAGTCCTACCAAGCATTACCTCTCATCAAAACTGATGATCATGTAAAGGATTCTTGCCAGAATTGAAATACATTTGGCTTTTATTTTGCTGTCAGACTTAGTTGAGAGCAGCCAAGAGGTTTCAGCTGTTTCAGTAGAAGGCTTCTGAGGGATGGACAGGAAGAAAGGTACCACATTATTAGCTTTATTTCTGTAAAATACTGCCAATGTATAAAAAGAGAAGGTGACATGCCAGACATTTTGTGTCTATTAGACTGTTATAAATAACTGATGATATTTCCAGCCAAGACTACTTTGTTGAGACTACAGCATTTCTTAGCCTGTTTGGGTAATTTTTTTGGTTGCTGTGTGTTGGAGTTTGTTGACATATGTAGGAGCATACAATACTTCCAAGAACATTCATTAATTGTGGATTAGCACCTATCTGTAATTATTTGCCTGATTACTTCCTTGATTGAGTGTAAAATGAATAATATACTGGGTAGCATTTGTGTAAAATACACAAATTAAAGAACAGGATCATAGGTCTTTCGGAAGAAGTTTTGCACTTCGCAGCAGGAGGACAGCTGAAAGAATACATTTCTTTTCTTTGATACAGACACATCATTAGTTGCTGCCACAGCAGATACAAATTTCCTTTGACATTCCCACTGAAATTAGATCACCTTCCCTCCTTCTGTTTTCTGATAAAATTAATACCATTGCATTAACATTAAAAATAACAAAAGGAGCATGTGACCACAGCAAAGAGGCAATACATATTTCAAAGCAGATACCATCTTTTGTGCTGCTTAAATGCTGCTGGACTCCATGTGAGTGCAGAATTGGATATAGCAGAAGTCTTCATATCTGAATTATATTATTAGAAATCAGGGTGAAATATTTTTAAACTGTTTTCAAAGAGACTTTGTGATCTGACAGAGGTTCTGAATGCTTAGACATCCACTGCTGTTGTGGGGTGTGTTGGTTTGGGGGGGAGGTGGTGGAGGGCATTGGAAAGGTTTCCTTCATGGAACAGATGCAGTACAGAAGAATCTGTTCCTCTGCCTCAGTTTTGATCCTCCCCACCTCTGATTTGCTTAGCCTACCTACAAATGACAGTGCCTAGTCACTACTTGAGTTTTGGGTGTGAGTTGGTGGGGTTTGGGGTTTTTTTTTTTAAAGACTTCCAAACAGTGTAAAGTTTCATGAAGAATGGAACTAAAGAATATGGAGGAGAAGATGCAAAACAAATGTCTTTGAAATAAGCTGGCAGACTAGTAATTGTAAGATTAAAGGTTTCTTCTATCATGGCATCTTTGTTTCTTTCCTGACTTACCAAAGTCAACCTGTTGTGGGAAGACGATTTTGGCAGTACACTGATGTGTAGATACAAGCAATTAGCTTTGGTATTGGGAACAGTTCCGCCTCTACTGAATCAGGCAGATATCCTCAATAACGTATCCAATTTCTCATCTCACCTCGCTTGTCTGCTTCTAGTAACTGAGAGATCTTTCCTGGTTAACTTTGGTGTCCCTGTACCACGCTACATCAATCCATAAGCATTACAGTTAAACCACCCAGCATCTGTGTTTTATGGCAAGTGTCAGTGGCCCTGACTGTCTGTAATTGCTAAACTATTTACTTGCCGTTTGGGGTTTTTTTCACCTTGTCTCTGAGACAGTTGGGAAAAGATTAGTAAAATTCAACTATTTTCATATGAGGGAGACACTAGGTGCAGTGGATATAGTTCAGAGAAGATAGAGCAAATTTCATCTCAAAACCAAACAAAAACCCCCACCCCAACACAGCTCAAACCAAAAAAGCAGCACAGTTTGGCAGGGTAAGTGCAGAGGCCTCAAGTTACAGAGAGATGAGGCTGTTTCTGTCGTGCCACATCAAGAACAAAGCGCTTGTGTGAGCTCCTGAGCAGCTGGGGTAGCAGGGAGACGAGGGGAGGCGGTGGCAAGTCCGCGCAGGCGAGTAAACCTGCCCCAGCGCTTCGAGCCCAGGGTCAGGGCATGGTGGGAACTCCATCCTTGTGCTGATTGACATAAACACTTTCCCTCTTGCTCGAGGTCAAAGTGTCTTGTCTTTGCACTGTAATGAAATAGTTCGATACTGTACAATGTCTCTGAACACCCTGTGCAGAGAACTACACTGGGCGGATTGCTTTTCCGCTCACCTGCGATGTCAGCTACTGCCTCAGCACTAGCTAAATGTGCAGCTCATGTCAAAGGAGTGACGGCTCCTTGAAAAGCGCTCCTGACCCAGCTGGCCTGTTTTCTCCTCCTCCTTTCTCTTTCATGGACACAAAAAAGTCCTCTGAACGAGTGAACCAGATTTAATCCTGCCTGTAAACTCTTACCAACACTGCCTCCGTAGCCAGCTGCAGAGTGTTTATCACTGATGAAGCTGTGGGAGCAGAAAGCAAGCTGCCTTTGATTTACTTATCTCGGATGACGTAGCAAAGATGTCAGGAAAATCATTTAAGGACCTCTTAACTGACCAGAGTTACTGAGTTTGTAGCAAACTAGGAGTCGTATGATGTCATTTTGGCACTGCTCCTTTTCCAGTGGTAGATGTGTTGTAACCCTTTTTGGAAAGTGTCTGTGTTTTGCATGTCAATGTGCTAATCAAGTTTTAGGTAAAGGAAGACACAAAAGCCTTAGTCAGTGCTTCAGTACTTTTCTCAAAAAGCTCAGTTCCAGCTGCATGCACAAATATTTTTCTTGTATATAAATCTTCTTTACCATAACAGAATTTCTGAAGCACAAAAGAATTTTCCTTATGTTGTTTGTTTGGATTTTTTTTTCTGCATTATTTCAGAGGGGAAGAAATGCCAAAGAGTTTGTGTGCTTGCATGTGTATGAGTCAGTGACTGAATGCATGTTTTATTCATCTCCTCGTTTTCAGACTGGAGATATTGCGGCACCCAGCAGGCATGACTCAGGTGAATCTGTGCGACTGTCAAAGTACTCTGGTGTTTCATACTGAACCCTTTGCCCCATCTGACTGCACTCCTCTTTGAAGTTACTGTGTAGCTTGGGTTTTAAAATGTTTACGCTATTTGTGGAGCTTCCCCCCACTCCCCCCACCCCCCCCAAAAAAAAGTCTGAAGTAGAAAGCAACCAAGACCAAGAAGGAGGTAATGCTGAGACAGGAAACGCTGTTTTGCAGAGGAGCCTGGATAGAAATGGAAGATTAAAAGAACGACGATATCTCCCCATCTCATCTTCCTGCCAGTTCGGGGTTCATCTGTGTGGGTTATCCTGTGCCACTCTCCAGTGAGGCAGCAGTGGAAGTGAGCGGTGTAGCTGTCAGATGTCTTCCACCCCCTCCTTATTCTCTTAGCTTTAATTTAAATATTTTGAAGGTTAATACACTTAAATTCACACACTGATTTTAACAAGAAACCCAAGTTTGTGGGCTTCAATGTAAATCATTAGAATGCCAAATAACTGAGGTTAAATTTTTGAATGGTTGTTTATGCCAACAATTTATAAGAGTGGAGGAAATAAACCTTTTCTGAACAGCTTTCCTAACAGAAAGTGTGACTTAAGCCAACAGAAATGTGCAAATACATAGCTTAGTGCCAAAACTGCCTTACATGAATTAGATTTATTATACACCAGACAGAAAGAAATTCAAACATTCACTTCAGCTCTCATTCTGTGTTGAGATTTGGAGGGGGGGGTGCAAACTGTGCAAGATAAACTGCTTGGGAAATTAAACTTTGGAAGAACCCCACCCCCCCCATGACATTTTTTGCAGTCAGGCTCATGTGATCTCCTGCCATTAGAGTGCGGGTGAACTTCCCGAGCCCTGACATTGCAACTCTGCTCAGTGTCACAGCTACAGTATGTCAAGCTCGTAACAAAATAAACCTCCCACCGGAAATGGCTTCCCTTTGAAGTTCTCAAACTTGCTCTAGTCTTGCTTTTAAAAAAGCAATATCATCTATCAAATACACTGAAAAGTTATTTCAAGCTACTTTTCTATGATAAAGCACTATGGTTTGGCCATTGCTGTAAGTCCAGATGTATTCATTGCATTCCAGGCTTTGCCAGCACTTTTATTTTATTTATGGCTTGCTCTTTTTTTATTTTTAATAAGTGTTGGTAAAATTTGTCACGTTGCTCCATGCTAAAGACTTCAACACAGTGGTAAGTTAAATTTAAAACTCTTCACAATGATATATGTGCTAGATTGGCTAGTACAGCAGAGAACACAGGGGTTAGTAAAAAGGTAAGTTCACAAATGTGAATTAGCTACCCTTTGTCAGAAATAATTTTGTCTTGATAAAATCGGAAAGTTAAAGCAGTAGTGGCAAAGCTCAGCTACAAGTACGGAGTGTTTCTACATAAGCTAATGCTGG
Source organism: Harpia harpyja (assembly GCF_026419915.1). NCBI lineage: Eukaryota > Metazoa > Chordata > Aves > Accipitriformes > Accipitridae > Harpia > Harpia harpyja. Next base: position 12,423,535 of record NC_068945.1, on the reverse strand, counting down.
ACATGCTGACAGAGCTCTTACTTGCAGTGTCCCCGATTTGGTGAGATATTTGACTGTAAGCGCAGTTATAGTTTGAAGTCTGCATGTGGCTTCTTGGTGGGTTCCCATTTACCTTGAAATCCTTTCTCTCTTGCTGTGGTGATAGCGAAAATGTGGCTAAAGCAAGGTTTTAGTTACTTATCTTATTGAGGTACACTGCCAGCAGTCAAAGTATGTTCTCTTGAAAAATTAAAATTGTACGCACCCATGCTTGTGTTCTGAAGGCTGCTGTAAAGGTGTTAAAGGACCTTAGCATGAGAACCAAATTGGGTAATACCATTATGAATTAACTCAGTAATGAAGTAAACATCTGCTTTAAAAAACTTGCTGGATTGCAGCCTGTGTCACTTATTTTTTCCTCTTTGGTGTCTTTTTGGAGAGGGTAAGGTCATATTCCCTTGGTGGTGGTCCACAACTTTGCCTGGCTATTATGTCAGTAATGTAATCAAATGACCTGTAATTTCTTACCGTTGTTCATCCTAGTACAAAGATTTTATCCGGAGCCTTTGTCATTTTTATTCTTCCCACGATATTAACATTTTTGCACTTTTAATCTAGTGGAAAGGTTTAGTTAGTTTGTTTGCTAATGGCCTATAAAAATGTGAGCATAGCACCTGCATTGTAAACCTTTGGTTGAGTTTCTGACTGTGATTTATAGCCATGTCATAAAACTCTGTAAAACCGTCCTCAGATGAGGATGCGCAGCCTTCGGAGGAAGCCAGTGAGGGCTCCGTGGGACCGTTTCATGCACTCAATAAACATGGTGCTCTCTGCTTCACTAGCGTGATAAAAGTGGACCTTGCAAGCATTTTAGCCATCAGTGCATGAGGCCAGGATTTCCATATTTTACCTTCCCTCACTGGGTCTGCAGTAGCTGCCCGGATTGTGTCAAGACCACATTCTTTCCACTGCCAGAGGTGTTTACGGCACTATCAGCTGTGAATTGGGAAATGCAGAGCTCTCGGCAAGGGGTTGGCACACAAATAGGGAGTGAGGAATCATCTCAAATAGCATGACTGCATGGATGTCCTTGGGTTTATATTAATTTTTTGAGGAACAACTTGGTATTAAATTCAGGAGTCTGAAAATGTTTTTGAAAGCCTTTCAGCTTACCTTAACTTCAGTTAACTTAAGCTTGCAAGAATCAGACTAATGCAGGTTAAACAAGGCCTGAGTCCCCACCACCTCACACACACAGAAGTTACATAAGAAATGAAAGCAATTAACTTAAAGTTGGGTCTGTGTTTGTATGCTGTTAATGGCAGATCAACTGAATTACTACCCGTGAGGCCTCCTAGCTTAGAGAAGTCCTTCAGGGCAGCAGGTCACCTGTCAACTGGGTGTGCTGGATTTACTCCAGTAATGGCTGGATTGAAACTTCCCAGCCCAGGTTGGGCCTCCATGGGTTTTAGCTTGCTCACCTCTAGTCTCCAAACTGAAATATGGAAGGATCTCCAAGAGAGAGAAACCTCTCTGGGAGGGCAGCAAAGGGGCAAGTGACTTCCTCGAGGCCTGAGTATTTACTTCACGTGGGGGGCCCCTAGTTTTGTGTGTTGTAGTAGTTGGGACAGTAGATGAATTGGCCCCAATAAAGTTTCAGGTGTGCCTGGCAGGGGAAGGTACAACAGTGATTAGAGAGAGAGAGGACTTGCTTGGAAGGCAGAACAGTGCAACTGGAAAACAGGCAGTAGCAATAGGATATGCTCTCTGTGCAAGAATGAACAAGTATTTGTAGAGGAGAATCTGCAAGAGGCACTGGTTTCCTCCCACACTACTTACTGTTGTCAAAGTGACGGGCTCCCTTTGAATAAGTTACATTTAATGTATGCATATTGCAGTGAATGTCAGTGTCTGAATAATCCTCACAAACCTTGAAAATGAGATTCATTTCAGAATCCTGAATTTTGGCTATCCATCTGGACTTTGTGTTAATTAGAAGCTGAAAGTTCATTAGAGTGAAGCTTCTAAGGGTCTCCCTGGGAAGTGTTACAACAGCCATTTCTTGTCTTAGCTGAGGAGCTCTAGGGTCTGTAACAGCTTCAGAAGGTGAAACTTGCACACTTGTCACATGGACACGGGAAGGCTGGCTTTCTTTTGAGTGAAAGATTGAAATGGATGGAAAGGCATCTTGCTGCTTTTGAAGATAACGCAATCCTTTGGATGACCACTTAGGTACAGGGGTTGTATTTCTCATGAGTTCATTGAAGTATTAGCCTGGGACCAGTGAAAGAAGGCATGAAAATTTCTTACTTATTGCTGAACATAAGCTCTACTGGAGATTGCTTTAAGCAGAATCACTGAGTGGGATTTAGTTGTGAAGTCTGAAAATTGTTTATATTTAAAACAGATGTGGTGTGATGCAGACCTGTGAGATAGGAATCTCTGTCTTGTCTGTCACCTTTGTAGCTTTAAATTTATTCTCCTACAGCTTCAAGTGGAGGATTAATACCTATAAAGTTATGGAAGGATGGTTTTGTTGTTTATGTATTTTATGAATTCAATAAAGAAATTTAAGCAGAAGTGATTATACCTGAAATGGCAGTAGGGAAATAGCTATATCTCTTCTCCATCCTCTGATTCATTCCTATGTCAGGATTTACAACTAACTCAATTAAACACACACTTTCCTCATAATTGCCCATGTGCTAGCAGAAAGTAGTCAGTTGTTGGGGGGTTTGTTCATTTCTGGGTTGGCTGTCTGAGAACATAAGGATTTAGGGAGAAACTGTGGAATTACCCATAAATTTTCTTAATTGAATTGAGCATAAGCTTTCAAGCTTAAGATGTGAGCAAGCAAAACTTTCCAGTTTCCAGGCAGAGCTGTCTCATTGCAGTTATTTACACAGAGCTGCTTTGACTTGCTGTTAAAAAATTACACTGAGGCAGAGATTGGGAACTCAAAGAGCAGTTTTGTAAGCAAAAATGCCTCGGTTTCATTCAGTAAGAGGAGATGTGGAAAAGGAGGGAGGAAGGGGAGCGAGTGAGCAGGGGAAAGAGAAAGCACTATTACTTCAGGCAGGTTTGCATACATCAGTCAGGGAGACCTTGATCCTGTAGAGCCTTAGGAATATGCTTTATGTTATACTGCTTCAGTGATCCAACTTAGAGCATGTAATGCATGTGGCCCTAGATGGCAGGTCAGCCTTCTCCCTCCATCTCTCCCTCCTTGTCATCACCCATCTTGAGTGGTTCTCGGTCCTAATCTTTTGAGAAATAATATTGAGGGGATTGAGTTTCTTTCACAAAGCTACTACAAAATTTCTCATCCCTTATTAAAAGTAACTCAGAAGCTACTCACTTCAGGACTTAAATGTGGCACATGGAGGACGCATCCATCCTTTTAATCTTTGTTTTAGGGTGGTGTGCTGTTGCCCTTTTCTGCATTTTGATGTGAATTGTTAACAGAGATCAGTAATAACTGAAGAAGTCTTTGCTAACAGCAAAATGTACTTTAATACAAAAAGATGTCTGCTTAGTTGGTGTGCACGTGTGTTGATAGTACTATTTTAGCTCATCACCGAAAAGGTAGCTTACATTGCAGACTTAAAATGTTGGCGTCTTAGGTGGTATTCAAAAAGCGAGTGGACAGGGTGCTCCAGGGCATGGTTTAGGGGGCATGGTTAATGGTTGGACTCGATGATCTTGAAGGTCTTTTCCAACCGAAATGATTCTATGATTCTATGAATATTTGGGGATTTTTCTGTGCGCAGTGGCGTGTAATTCTTAGGAGCAATATTGTGCCGCCCATTAAATATAACACAAAATTAGTAGCTGCATTATAATATTATCCCTGCAGGATTTGAACATCATCTTAGGTCATTTATCTTCTGTCATCATGAACTATTTGTGTGAGATTTTACTTAAAATAGTACAGAATTTCTTTCAATGTGTTCCAGATCAATGTGCAAGAAATCTAGTCAAAGTAGCCAAATGAGTGGTGCATCTTCCATACCCTGCAAAGTTACTGGTGTGTTGCTGGAAGTTTTCTATCCTTTCCTGTAGCCTACACTGAGAGACTCATTCCTCGCGTACAAACTTTCAGCAACCTGACAGAGTGGCAAGGCAAAATAATGGAGAGGATATAGTGCATGTTGCTTGATGCTTGGTAGCAGTCTCTGAAACTGGGGCACAAGGGAACCCATGGCTGCTCAGTGGTATAAAATAGAGACAAGAGGTTACAGTTGCCTTCTGTGTGTGCTTTGGGACTTGTCGATGAAGAGAGAGTACCACAAGGTGACAGACTCCTGCTTTCTGCCAGATCAGAGATTAGATGCACAGTGTTCTTCATTTACCCCGTGTGCTCACAACAGTTCCCCTTCCCCAAGAGAACTGAAAACTTCTGAAAGAGACTTAAGCAGTTACATTGAAAACCTTCAGTAGCTTAAGGAGAGCAAGAGAGACCCCTTTTTTCAAGGAGGTCTGTGTAGGCAAAAGCAGGAGAAGATGGTGTGTTTGCTTGCGCTGCTTCCCGCAGAATTACGGGTCTCTGGGCTGACAGCGCTGCTGCAGGTTTTTAGTAACACCAGCCTGAAGTGCACACGCACCATGGAAGGCTGCATTCCTCCCCCTCCCGCCCAAGGCTTTTGCTTTTTTGGGGGAGGTGGTGGTTGTTTTTCTGCGCCTGCTGACGTCAACAAAATTGCCAGATGGCATTTCAATGCTTTGCAAAGAGACAGGAGCCTTTTATTGCCGGGGTCACGTGGATCCCATTCATTTGCATTCCCAGAAGTGGTCTAAAGCTTTTGCTCACTGTATAGGCAAAGAGTGCTCTGCACCTTCCAGAGACCCAGAGGGGCTTCTGTGGGATATTGTTACCTTAAGTGAATCCTATAAGAGGCACGCATAGATGAAGGTTTTGCTTCACATTCATTTGGCTACCAAATATTGAAAGCCTCCAGATGGTTGTGCTTCGCAGAGGTTTTGTGGGTTTCTTTTTAAAATGACAAAGGAATACTTTTGCGAACTTAGAGTAATAAACAGACCTATGGCTTAGCTCTGAGAAGGTTACTTACAGTCTCTCAGATCCAGGTGACTCAGTAGCTTGCAGAACAAACATGCAAGTCCAACACTGTGATAAGTATTAGCAGAGAAGAGGAGCTATCTGGGTTTAGATCTTGAAGCTTTCCAGCTCTAACATTAGAGCTGGACTGTGACGTGATCAATGCGTTGAAATGGAACGTAGTCCCTTTGTACCCCTGAACAGATGACTGGGAACTCGGTACCAGATGCACAAGATTAAACCAATTTACTTTGCTGTGCTTGAGCCATCCCCACAGCAGCTGGGCAGGGGACATGGCAATGCTTGAAGGCCAGAACAATCTCTTACTGATGTGGTAACTCCAACAGTAGCCCTTGTCTGGCAGCTAAACCAGAAGAGAAAGAGCTTGTGATTAGATTCTCAGTGGACCAAGACCTTGGAGAAGTGATCCTGGAGGAACCTGCAAAGCCCGCAAGGGAACGCGTGGATGCTGAAGAAGGAAAAGCTAGACTTAATTTGGGGGAGCATGAGGCAGTGGAAGCCTTTTGCTTCTTGCAGATTATGAAGCTGGTCCTTGGACTAGTTTCTCGGGTCAAAGGGAGGAGAATGAAAGGCGGGAGCACTTTTTATTTTTCCTTGAAGCAAATGCAAGGTACCTTGGCTTGAGCCCATGGGCTCTGTCGTGATGCAGAAAGGAGGCTAAGTAGTCTGGTTTTGACTCTTACATCACAATTTAAAACTAAAACTCCCTTAAACCGATATGAGATTACCCTAGGCCCCCGAATGAGCGATGATCTTGGCTCACAAACCAGCTTTTAATACATTACTGTCTTATTTTCTACCAGTTTCAGTTTTCAAATGTGCCCCTGCAGTGCCTCCTTGCTCAGAGTACACTGCAGTGACAGAGATGTGCGTTAAGTTACCAAGGGCCATCTGTCTGAAAAAAAAATATGGGGCAACATAACCCTATGATCTTTCCAAGTGTGAATATTTTATGGCTTAACAAAGTGCTATTGAAAGGCATGAAACAAGCAGCATCACATACTCCCCTTTCCTGCTTGATAAGCCATGTGTTAATATTGCTTACCCTTGTCTTACCAATTTTCCAGCTGTATGACATGCACTAAGTTCTGGTGATTTATCATGGTATTCCGTGTATGTTAAGCATTGCTGCAGTTCACATGGTGTTAAGTGGTTACAGAAGAACACAGAAATAAATATAATGAATTATTGGACTCTTTAAAGTTGGTACCATTGTATTCACGACTAGGAAGTGGAGAAATTATTTTAAGCTGGCTCAAAGCAGACTGGTTGATGTTGCAGAGTACGAAGAGTAATAACCAACTTGACCCTGCTTTCATAACTCCATTCTTCAGCTGGGGGAAGAAAGAATACGGTTTCTTTAGGGCTGGCGTCTTAGGGAAACTTATTGCTCACGCTGTGCTCCGATACCTAATTTAATTTCACAGGGGAGTAGCGATTGGCGTTCACGTCGTGATTCACAGATCATGGAACAGGAAGCAGCCTGTCAACTTCTAGGGAGCTGAAAGGGGGAGAGTTGCTTAGAGAAAAACAAAAATCTGTTTTGTGTGAGGGAGTTCGGCTTGTGAGCACAGCAGGCAGACTTCAGTTCTGCTGTGACTCCTGCAGAAGTTAGAGGAGTCACTCTGCAGATTAATTTGCCCCTCAGTTTATCAATTTGTAGAGTCTTGAGCACAGATGAGTCCTTTGGATTAAACAAAAAACAACAACAACAAAAAGAAATAACACTCCTATCTAGGATAAGATGTTTTTGAGACGTCAATTTGAACGTGCTCCTTCTCTACTTCCATCCCAAATTAGCTGTATTCTGGATTTGCTTCCACGGCCTCTGTAGCTTGTACCTAATTGCAAAGGTGTTGCTGAATACTTTGTATCCTTTTGCAAGTGACATCAACAAACTGAAAGAAAGCATGCTTACACCAACATGCACATGTAAACGCTGTGGGTTTTTTGAGTGTGTGTGTGCTGATGTTTCATTATTAGCATTTTTTGTGATATTCTTTCATTTTCTCTCTTCCATTATTATTTGTGTGTGGATACTCTCAGCAGCTTTATTAAAAAAAAAAGTGCAATAATCTTCAACTAAATTTAGGGAATATTTTCATACTAGACACTGCACAATTGTAGATGGAGTTTAGCATCTTCAACACCTCTGGTAGCAGACAGAAATAAAAAAATGGGGAGAAGAGGGGCATGTGTATGTTATCCTTGTATGTTTGACTTATTTCTCTGAAGAAATTCTGCTTTCTTAATACAGTTGTCAAGCACTGCAGGTATTGCTGGGGAGTTTTGTGTTCCTACAGAAATGTCTGTAATCCTTCTGATAGGGAATATTTTAGTATGAGGGTCAGCTCAAAATGTTATGAGATTCCCTCCACCTCCCCCAGATACAGTAATTTCTCTGTTGTTTGTACAAGATTTTCAAGATCATTGGAAAGAATGCGAACAGCGAGAGACTACTGGGCTAATATATAAAAAACATGGATGAAGATCTTTTCCTCCCAAATTGATGGAAGCATTTCATGTGCACAGCAGAGTTAGTCTCGATTTGAAGGAAGAATAGTGCCATCTGGTGATCCCTGGGAAAGGCTTTTCCGCACCTACAGCTGCAGGATTGTAATGCGCTGTATTAAAAGTTCTGCTCAGTAGTGCCATGGCTGTTATACTATACCCTTTCCTGAAGCACTGACTCACTTTAAGCTGTTACCTAGCATTAAGTATCCTAGGTAGTGTGCTCATTTATGGAAGTATTTGTGCTCTAGCCTTGAATATGTATTCAAACCAGCAGTTCTATAATTTTCTCACTGGCATCCCTGCTACGAAGCTCTCATCTCCTTTTCCTGTTGTGATTTTCGCTTCTGCAGCTGGATGTCCTCATGGCTGTGCTGTGTACCCCTGTCTCCTGCCCTCTCCCCTTTTCCTGTGCCGTTGACCCCATGAGACACTAGCGGACCATCGGGGAGGCAGTAACCCTTAGAAAGACGAGTGACATTTTGGGCTTCCTTGCTCCATCCTGCTGGGAACTCCCGATCTGCATCGCTTGGTTTATAAGCGAGGCGGTGGCTCCATTCCAGCAGAAGACCTGCGCTGTTATCTCCTTTTTCCTTACATTCTCGTCAGTAATGACAGGCTGGCATCCAGATCATCACCGATGCTGCTGCTGCCTGAGGGGAAGCAGAGTTCAGCCTGCTGCTCTGGAGCCATGTGAGGTTTTGCATGGCTGTCAGCTTGGTGCAGGGGGAAAAGGTTGTGTTATGTTAAAGGTGGATTCATAAATTGTTTATACAGAGCTAAAGGAACGTCAGTTTACAAGCAAAAATAGTTACTATGTGTGGTTAGAAGTCTGCCAATAGACAGGTTTTATTTAAAATAATTTATTCTGTGCACTTGGTGAAACGTCCTTTAACTGGTTCTCATTTAGGCTGATCACATAAGCAAGCCCTTAAAGCAGAGCAGAAACCCCTAAATTACATGTAGAGTCAGAACATGATTTTATCTTTTTTGACTGGTTACTAAGTACACCCAAATCCACACAAATCAGGCATCAGTGTTAAATATGAAGTCCTATTTGTAGCTTGTCTGTTTGTTTTTAGCTGGCATGGGCTCATATGGTTCTCTTTATACACAAAGGATTAGCTAGACTTTAGAGACAGCTTTTGATTTGCGTTTTCTTCTCTGTTTAAAAGAAGGCCAACTAAATGTTAATTCCTTTCTTTCCAATTAATTCCCCTCCCCCCATTTAAACTGAGCTATTAACATGTATAAGTGCAATGTATATTACTATGGCTCTGTATAGAATTGGATCATTGTATAGTTAGTTATGGCTTAAAGGCATATTTGTATCATGTTGGAGAAATCCCATCCTAATTGAAGGCATCTTTCCTAAAAAGCAGAACAAAGTGGGACTTCATCACACTGCCTTCTTGTGCCACCTTGATTTTATTGACAGGAAATCAAACACATTTGTTTGATCTGTCAGTGAAGATAAAAAGGGCAAGTGGATAAAGTGTTGTGTGTGTTTGATTTTGTCGAGTAAATATCATATAGAATAATGCAATATCATATAGAATGTTTTAGCTTTACTCTTTACAGCAATTGTAGCTTGCATTAAAAGAGGAAATGGATACAAATAAATTTGTACTCAGATTAAGGGCAGTCTTCACATTACTGGCAAAATGCCAGCGTGTTGCACAGAGTAAGCATTACCAATATACATTTTCTGCTCTGTGTTAGCTTTTTGCTAGGAATGACAGTAATTAAAAGAACAAATAATTAACTGAAGTAATTCTTTCTAGAGAAGGTTGCTTCCTAATGTTATTGCCAAAAATCTCACCAAATGCATTAGGAGCAGAAGGGGGATGTAGAGAGAGAATTGATCAGTAAATTTCATTTATTTATTTATTTTTACTTTAATAGGATAAATGGGGTATCTGGGGCCACTTGTAACACTCAGATTGAAGCAGTCAGGGAGAAAATACAGAAGTAGGACGACTGAATCCATATGCTTCATCAGCTGATTTGCCAGAACACCGTATGGCAAACAATTTTGCTTGTGGTCTGTTTCGATTTGTTAACAAATATGTTTACATAAAACATTGCAATGAGAGATGTGCGTGACTCTTCAACAGGGTCAGTGGTATGAAGTCAAGCATTTTCTTGTGATTAAAGTGGTCTTTTATCTTTGTTGTTCTGAGTTTAACCTCCCAAAGTTAAACTGACTATGGGGGCAGACCTTTAACTTCAATACCCTGCATTAGGTCACCTGAATATTGAAGTCATCTCCAGGGTCTAATCCATTATGGATCAGTCCCATTTGAGTCAAAAATGAGCCTCTGACTGTGCAAGACACGCTAAGCCTCTGCAGAAGTCTGATGCAGCAAAAAATGCAAATGTGGGCACCAGGCTGTTCTGCAGGACAAAAAGTCATAACCTTTTTAAAAAAACTGAGTACCTTTGTTTCAGCATTTTCAAAGTTAAGATTTAAGTTTTGCAAAGTTGACATGACTTCTGGTTCCTATCTTTTAATAAAAATGCTTTAAAATTGCTGAAGCAAAGCCAAAACAAGCCCTTTCAGTTGCCAGAAATTCCAAACCCAGTAATTTTTCTGTCAGGGTACAAAATATTTTTGGTGTTTGTCTAAAGTTGTCAATACAGTGAGAATCCTTGAGCTCCCTGGTTTGAACCCCTGTTTCTTGTTTGTGAGAACACGGCTGTTCTCTGTGTAAGAGAGCTGTGTGGCAAATTTGCGTGATTAGAAATGTCATCAGCAAATAGCTCAATACTATGTCCACTGATTAATAGCATTCCTCCTGAGTTAAAATACCAAGGCTTTGTACTGATTTATCTTTTAAAGTGGTTGATTTTCAGTGTTAAAAGAGAGATTTGTATGTTGATACTGCTTTTCTATACCTCATTTTAAAAAATCAGGGCAGTCTTTTAACCCATCTGCCAGGAAATGTGAACTTCTGTATGGTTTTAATGCACCATTTCCAGCTGTTTTGAAACTGGCCCTTATTGAGTCCTCCTCATTGATTTCAACTTGTCAGTATGTCTTCCTCCTCTTCTTCCAACTCCTCCTGCCTTTCCACATTCTCCATACATTCCCATACTCCGCCATGCTTTCATACATTTCCATATGTCTACATTCTTCTCTGTGCTTTTCTTGCCTTCAAAGGCAGCTCGAACCCCGTGCTGATACTGGTAACACCTGGTGGTGGCTGGTGGTTGGTGGCTGGGCTGTGCACTGGACCTCTCTTCTGATGCTGGCGGGCTTCACCCCTCGGGAGCTGGTGCCAGGGTCGTACCTGGCGTGCCAGCTGGCTGGGCAGCATAGGGTGCTCTGTGCGTTGTTGACCCTCTTGGCAGAGCTTGCCCAGTCTGTAATCCATCATTTTGTTGTTGAAGAAATGAAATGTTTAGTTATTTATATACCTGCATGTGCATGCAGCCAGGCAGAGGTACCTTATTACTTGTCTGAAAAGTAGTAACTGTCAGTGCTGCAGGTAGCTTACCCATCGTACAGCGCTGCTTATCTTGCATTGATCCTATCGTCATGTAGGACTTCATAGTTATTTTATAGCAGCACTGTCACAGCACGTGTTCCTTAATTGTCAGCAGAGGTAGTAGCACTTTGGGCCTTTAGCTTTAAAAGGCCAGAGCGTCAGTGCCGATGCTGCGTCTGCTGTGTCAGATGGTTTGTGTGCTAAGAAAGAAGTGATGATTTAAGTGGGCTGCATTCACTTGTTCTCCCTTAAATGTGATCTCAGTGTTTCTCTTGTGACAATTCAGTAACAGTCCTAGTGATAGAGTTTCAGTGGGTCATCTTGTCCCTCCACATTCAGCCTACCCACTCCACTCAGTAGTTGTAAGGGCTTCTATTGCACTCACTGGTACATCATCACTCATTTCTTACTGGAGTAGATTCAGATGAGCCACTGAAGTTCAGCTTCACAAGGGGATTTAAGATTTTAGAAAAAAACCTGTGTAACCCACAGTTGATTTTTTTCTTTTCTTAATACCTACATCCAAGGAGAAAACATAAGTCACTGTAGAAATAGAAATCATTGTCTAGTTGGGTTGCCAGCATAAGCACCAATGCTTCACGGTCTGTGCCTGTTTTTTGGTCTCTGTGGTTCTGTTGCCTTTTGTAAATGAGAAGCTGATGCTGTTAAATTTAGATTTGAATCCAGGCTTTCCAAAAACACAGAAGTATTTGGCCCTCATCAAAAAGTGCAGACCATGAGCCAGATGGTGAAAGTTCAGTGTCGTGAGATATTTGTGATGCAGAAGTACAGACTGGATCGATCTCTAATTAGAATTGAGAAGCAACCAGCGTATCATAATTAGGGGTATTGTATGCATTTTCTTTTTTCTTTTTCTAAAATGCAAGTCAAAAACTGTTCACAACCTAAAAGCCACAAGTTGAAAATAGGACTTTTCTTGGATTAAAACTGTACAACATGACAAATCAGTCACCAGCTTCATGAAAGAAATGAGTGATTGCTGAGGTTGCTTAGAAAGTCCTAGAGCCTTTAGCATCTGGTTCATAGATTATAGGCCAGAACAGTAGTGGCTGAAAATGGCCATCTTATGCAGGCATTGACATATTATTGTGATCAGCTGTATACCTCATACCTCAGCAGGCAAATATTTTTTCTCATTTGTGACAAGAAAGGCAAAATAAGCCTATAGTAGGAACTAACCTAGCGTGTCTTTAAGTTGATCCTTGCAGGTCAGGGATGAAGTAGGTTGGAAGCAGTCCTCAGGGCTTGCCAGTCTGTCAGCTTATATCAGTGCTAAGTGAAAAAAATCATTTTAGTGTCATAGAAGACATGTAGAGGATAGTGTTTTATTTTTCTTGTATATGAATTACTGTTTCTTTCTGTTCTGATCTTCACTGCCTGTAAGTAATCTAGGAGAGGCAGGGGATTTTCACATATAGTGCATGCTTAGTGTGCCTTTTGCAGGTCCTGGCTTTAGATGTTGAAGTAGCTTGTGCTTTAGAGAAATTACAGCTCTGCAGCACTGATGATGAAGGATTTGGGGGCTGCAAGTCCCTAAGGCTACAGTTGCTTTTCTTGAATGAGTCATAATATAAGAATCCAAAGCCAGGTCTTAAAGAAAAATGATTAATTCTTTTCACAGATGAGTTCATTAGTGACTTAAAGTAATGAGAAAGAGGAGGAGGCATCTGTAACAATAGATGGTTATTAGCTGGTATTACTGTGAGCACTTTAAATCAGAAAGAACTAAAATAATGCAAACTACAAGGTTTGCTGGAGAAGAAAAAAGTCTTAAAATTTCACCAATTTGATTGCAGTGAGACAATTGCTTGACTTTGACGAGCATAGGATTTATTCTTTTCAAAAGGTGCAGGATATCTCTGCCTGCCTTTGGCTTCAGTGAAAGCACATTCTATAAAAATGGGCCACTAAATACCATTAGTGTTCTTGGTCACCTGGAGAGTTTCATGAGATCCTCCTGCTCCTGTTGCTATGGCATATGCGAAACATGGTGCAAGATATACATCTGGCTCCTGCTGTCATTTCCAAATCCCTGTCATAATTTCAGTAAGAACAGACTGAACTTTAGAGATGCTGTATCTGCAGCTTCACTGATGATTATTTCCTAGTTTCTAATTTTCTTTTTATTCTGGTTTTCAACACTCAGCGAACAGTTCTTGAAACCTCACCAAGTTTGCTTTTTTCCAGTTTATTCCCCTGATGGCAACTCCTTTTTAGTATTTAAAAATACATTTGACACTCTCTGTAGCAATTCTTTATCTCCCTTCCAATCTTTTGTCTTAATTTAGAGGCTGCATTTATTTGCATTATGTTTTTAATGATATTTAGTAATGCTGTTCTGCTTAATACTGTTAAACAGTCCTTAGTGAAGGACTGAGGTGGATGCGAATCTTTAGGTGGGATAATTTTCATATGTATTTCTGCAACTTGCTGCTAATTGTGATGCCGCTTCTCAGGTTGCATCCCAAAAGAGTCTGAGATATTCTGAAAGGGAGAAAATATGGCAGTGTATGGCTCCTTTGGCTTTGTTCTAGTGTAACTGAGACCGTCAAGTTGAAAACGTGGGAGGATTAGTTAGTACGCAGGAAGCAGAATGGTGATTATTGCTTTCAATGGATCTTTTTTTAATTCATGCTGTGTATTTGGCTGCTCTCTTTTAGTTCACCGTAGAATCAAAATAGCTTCCCATGCTAAGCAGGCAGTTGGGATATTGGAGCTGTAAACTCAATGGGTAAGATCACCAGGTATTAATAGATGGCATATCCTCCGCTGTGTGTGCACCCAGCATCCCACTCCTGCTGGGTCCCAGCTGGTGTTACTGCATCTCAAGTTGCGACCGAAGACAGTTGTCACTGTTTTCTTCGCGTGAATGCAAACTATCAGCTTCAAGCTACCAATTTGTGACCATCTGATGTACAAATTGAAGAACAATAATGTAAGACAATTGAGGACAGTTTCTGAAGTACAGAATTGTTTTCCTCAGTCTGTGTTATTCGAAGCAGATTCGAGCCCCATTTAGAATTTAATTTTTCCCATCTGCTGTGTTTTAAAGAAAAGTAATAATTTTTAAAGTTCTGAATTTAGTTGGAGCGGTGTCTACTTTTTAAATAATAGACCCTGACTGTTTGTGACTGACTCTGTGATCTGCTCTACGTTGTCAAATAGTTCTTCAGGCTGGGATAGTCATAATAGTTTAAGGTTTTTAGGCAGCCAAATTGCACAGAAAGTCCCTTGGAGTTGGGTGACTGAGTCCCCAAGGCTCTGCTGAGATCAAACATCAGCGTCAGAGTTTCCACAAGGTTTCCAAGCTGCGACCGGTGGCTCTCAGCCAGGAAGTTCACCCCATGCTCTCACCTCCTTCTAGGATCTGCTTTCCCTGGATCCTCCTCACAGGATGCCTTATGCAGAAGGTCACCAAAACTCTCTGAGTATCTTCATTAGAACTGGGATTTCCCCAGGAGCCCAAGGCAGAGTGCGTGTACGGTTGGTTCCAGCTTGCCACTTGCCGTTCTTATGTGCCGCAGAGTAGCGGTGGTGCTACCCATGGCACGCACTCTGGGCGACAACCCTTTGCCCCTTTCCCTTATGCTTTCTGGCATGTTCCAGCAGCAGCTGAGATACTTGTGCTCTACTGTGGCAGGAGGAAATGTGGAAAATTAGGTACTACTTCACATCAGTACCAGTGGAGTGAGTTAATTTGAGGTTCTTTCTGTCAGGTCTAAATGGTGAGGAATTCTGTTGCATTGGGTTATGTCCAGAACATGCATCCACATGGATGCAGACTCTCCTAGTCTGTAGGTCTTGAATCTTACCAAATTTAATCATCCCGCTCCTTGAGATGATTTCTGCATCTATCTTTTTGTTGTTGTTGCTTGGTTGCCAACAACCACAAACAGATTTTCTTTTGGTACATGTTACAAATCTGGGAAAGTTTACTAGGTGACCTGAAAGTGAGAACTGATAGTTTCCCTTGAAAGTTACAGATGACACCAAAACTGCTTAGGACTAAAATGTATTTTCTGTTTCTCTCTCTCTCTCTTTTTTTTTTTTGAATTCATAATGCTTGTCTGTGAAAACCTTGAAGCCATGCCTTCCTGAGGGCATGTAGGTTTGTCTATTGAGTATGATATGCAAAAGAATCTCCTACGGTTTTGTTTTTGTTTTTTTTTTTTTTCAAATGTAGATGACTTTCTAAAGCTGTGAGACAGACTTCTCCCTGAGCAGCTGTGGCCTATCCAGGGAGATGCTCACCCAAGCCTGGGCATTGAAGAGAGGAGCAGTCACCCTGGTGTTATCAGTGCTAACGATTACCGTGACATCATCACTCAACAAGAGAGAAGAATAATTGAGGTGTAAATCTCAGTTGCAGACTACACAGTGCAGTTTGGATTAAATGTGATCCTTTGCCCCTTGGGATGTTGAGCACAGTGCACAAGGCCACGTAGACAGCAGCGTGTGGAGGTGCGCACACTTAGGGCAGGCAGCATCCTCAGGCAGTTTGGTGGCTGGTTTCTGACAACCCACAGAGGTCATGCAAGGCTAGCTTTGGTTTTGTTTTTCCCAGGGGCTATATAACTAACTCTGGACATACCGGGACAGGGAAAGCAAAAGGCCTTACTGCACCTTCAGTGCCTGCTGCAGATTAAATGGTATCGGTTTACTAAGAATTTTTAGTATGAATAAAACACTCCAACAGTGTTCTTGTAAATGTCTGAACAATTTTTCTCAAACGCTGAAATAATTCACCCCAGACAAATACCTGGCAGTATACGTTTCAGTCTGAGCTGTTTGGCTGACAAAGCTATCACAAACTGAAAGGTCCTGTAATGGAAGAAGTTCAGTCAGCTGTAGCTATAAGCTTTGTGTGTGGTGTCACCTAAGGTGGAGGTGCAGGATGTGGCAATGGCAACTGCAGCCCCAGACAAAGTGTGCTATAAATGGTGATACATTCCACAGGTCTTATAAGAAAGAAAAAAAAAGTATTTCCTTCTCAAACTAGTGCCTCTTTCCTAAGGGCTCCAAATTCAATATTTGCAAAGTTTGTGATTACTCTGAATAGATTAAATGTTGGAGCCATTTAAGAATGATGTTGGTTTTCTAAAGAAAGTAGGCTTACATGATCATGCTGTCTAACAGTTTCAAGCAAATGTGGCAGATGGGAGGAAGCATCAGAGATGATTATCTTCCTAGAAATTTTATGACAACTTATGACGGAGAGAGCCCTATATAACCCTGCTCATCAGCATGCACGTAGCCCCAAGCATGGCTGCCTCCTACTGACTGTGTGCCTACAGGGCTGTTGCTGAGGAAAGGGGTCATTGCAATACCGTGAGTGCTGAGGGGACAAAAAACCGTAACTCTTCAGTGAGTCCCATTTCATTAGATCCTCTGTTTGCAGAACTACTTTCAAACATTTCCTCTGGCTGCACTGTGATCCTTGGACTCTGGCATCATTTTGGCCAGTGCTCAGGCTACAGACACACTGTGTGTGGCAGTCGTGACATTTTTACTCTGCAGATCAGAGTTCAATGTAATTGTTACCAGGAAGGTCTGCTTTGTTATGGTGGTGGCATCCCAAGTGCCATATAACCAGGGTCAAAACCATAATCGTTATGGCTCATACAAGATCGAGAGTCTTCTTCATTATGGGCTCATCTTTTGTGCTTCAGTGTCTGGTTTTCGGTCATGTGGCTCTGCATGCTTTAAAGAATCAGTAGCAAAATCAGTGATTATGCTGATGATTAGGAAAGGTTTTCTTTGATCAATGTGATGAAACAATGGGAAGGTGCTATATTCAGTCCTACCAAAGACTCACCTTAGAGAGCTTGCAGCTGGTTCACCTCCAGAGAGCAGTGGAAATGCTGTGCTTCATTAAGGTGGAAAAAAGATTCTCAGAAATATCCTGTTTGCTTCCCCAAGAAGAGAAAACCTGAGATCTTGTGTTAGTACAAAATAAGAGTAAAATAAAACTAAGAAGTCTGGGTAAGACTCCAGTTCTGCAGCTTTAAATACAGAAAAGTAAAATGTCAAAGAATTGTACGCACACTTTTCTTTTCTCCTTAGTCATTCAGTGAAAGGTGGAGTAGTTAAATCTGTGGCGCCTTTAAAATGATTCATTATTTCCATAGAAGCCAATTCATGTTTATCCTTCAAATCGCTCTGTGGACATTAAAATAATGGAGAATTATATTTGCTTTTAATTTTGTTTCCAGACAGCTTGGCCTGAACATTCATGATGTGACTTGGAAACTCTATCAAATTGTGATTTATTGTTGCTCGTAATTGTGTGAAGATTGAAGATATGCTGGATGCTGCTTTTTTCCTTTTTTTCCTCCTCACCTCCCCCATTCTTTCACTTACAGAGTGTTCTTGAGTGTAACGTGGTGAAAGGCCAGCATCTCTGCCTTCAGTGCTTTTCTTTGTACAAGCCACAGCAAATGAAGATTTTATTTTTTCCCTAACATGAGGCTGTGTGAAATGAATTGCGGTTTGTGTTCGATAACTGTTTTATTTTTCTTTCGTGTTTCTTTTTTTTTTTTTATTATGCTTAAGTTTTGACTGGTTTTATGTTGTCATGTTAATCGTCCTTTCTTGTAGGGTGGAGAGAGAGCAGTATTTTTTAGTTAAGCTGGATGAGTTCAGTTTTATGAGAACCATATGCAAAACACCAATGGCGAAGGGGAAGACATTTATTTGCAGTAAGGCATCTGTTAAATATAAGAATGTCAAATCTGCTTCACAGGTGGGTCAACTGTTTCTTAAACAGGAACAATTCATAAACTAAATTTATCTGTCAGGTCTTATGGATAAAGGAATTCATTTTTCCTATTTTCCTAAATTTGTTTTTCCTACACAGTTTTACCTGCTTTTTCCCCCTAGTGAGTAAAAAGCTATTCTTAGATTTTTATGCATAATATAATTTAACAGAAGAAAAAGAATGGGATTTTGTGAAATGTAATATAAAAGCCTACAGAAGCTTATGCAAATTTTGAAAGATTTTTTTCTAGCCATGTTACAGAATCCAGAACAAACTATTCAAACCTAAAAGTTCTAAGTGATCGTTAATATTTACCAGAATATTGTTTTCATATTGCATTTAAGAGTGTTCCTTGAAGATAAGTTTCCTGCCCTGACAGAAATTGTCTGTGTGACAGTGGCCCATGCTATTTGTGATTTGGTCCTGCAGATGCAGCAGTATGTGCGCTTCCTGACACATGAAAGTCATCTTGCAAATTCCCAGTAAGCCCCCACCTGTGCAAGCTTAGATGATTACACAGTTGGTGCTGTGAAGTGTGCATGTCTGTCCCCGGTCTCTAATGCATCCTACTGTGATCTGGCCATCTTGTTTTTCATATGAGTTCTTTAGGGGAAAACCTTTTCCTTTATTTCTGTACATAAAAAAGAAGCCCCCAAACATACAGCAAGTGCATTTGGGCCCAGTTAGGAATTCCATGTAGTACCACAGCCTAAAACACCTACCTGGATGCCAGTTTAAAGAAAGAAGGGGGAGGGGAAGCAAGCACAAAACCAGCTGTTTTTCAGCATTGTAAGGAATTTATTTTGATCCTTACCTTAGTTATCAATGAGCATGTTTAGTTGATCTCGTTTTGCTTTTGTTTCCAGTCTGTTTGCTTTCTCATTTTCATGCCCTAGAGCATTTCAGTTTTGGTCACTGCATGACATCGCTTACATCAGAGTTGGAATGAAGTCACGAAGTAAACAGTAAGCCAATCTTCTCCAAAATTCATGGGAGGAAACTGCATTCACAATTATTAGCATAGATTGGTAAATGAATACTGACCAGGGTGAGATTAAATTCACCTTAGCTTAGCTCTTTGGTTTTTTGGTTTGTTTTGTTTTATCAAGTTAGTTGTTTGTCAGTGTCGATTGCAAACATGTTATTCATGCCTCTATTCCCAAGTATCCGGCCTTTGAGTTCCGATGAGTAAAGTGGTTTGGAAAGAATCCAGATCAGTTCATGCAGAGGCTATGCATGTTAGTAGAAAATGACTTACAAAGTCTGAGCATGGATTTTGTATGCGCTTTTACCCTAAATAAAGACTCTGTGTGTATAAATTTGTGCACGTGTGTGTAAATGCATATATAAAATTACATCAATCTAAAATTTTCAGCAATTTATTGTCTTGCATAAATTTTTATATTGTTTCACATCATCATATGTATTTCATAAAAAATTCCATGTTTCCTTGTTCTTTAGGGAAACACATTTTAGTTTACTTTCTGAATGATGGTTTGCAAAGCATACACAGTTCTCTACTGTTTTGTAATAGAGAATCTAAAAAATAAGATTTTTTAAAATGTCTTCATGCCTTCAGTTTGTAACTTTTAGAAGTTTTTAGAAAATAATAAATACCTGTAATTTTATCTAGTCAGACTAGTCTGATAGTACTCTAAATTCATCCTGAGATAGATGAAATATTCAAACTGCTCAAAAAAGAAACTGTTTTCCTGTATACAAGTTCTGTGCAATTAAAATTGCAACATACAAACCTTACCAACTTAGGATGTGGTGTTAAAGTACTGAAATCAGTGGATTAGAGCAGTGTTTACCCTCTTCTGCTTCTTTCTTTGAGAGGAATTTAAGCTTGGTCTGTTCTCCTTTTACATATGCTCTCATTCTAAGGATTCTAAGCATTATGAGTAGTTCAGCTCGCTACAGTACAGTGATGTCTTTGAAATACCATGTGAAGTGTTTTCACTTTGAAGTATTGTGCAATGCAGTATGTCATGTTGCGCAGCTTGGTAACTGTTGGTGTTTTGTGGTGACCCTGGCTGGGCTATACTGGCAGGACATAGGTCTCGTTTCAGCCCTGGTGGGGGACACTCAGCGTTCACCTCCTTACAGGCATGGAGCTGACCTCTCTGGGGGGGCTCCATGCAGGCAGGGTGGATGGCTGCCTGGGTTTCGTGTGAGTTGTCAGTTGAAAGCATCAGATCTGCAGGTAGTGCCCTTTTGGTCAAAAATGCAAAAGGTCCTGCCACCTTGCTATATGAAGAGCACATTGTACAGAGGGTGAGGTCGTATATCGTCTGTGCTGTTGCCAAGCTCTGAAGCCTTTCCCAGGTGCAAGGCACACTTCCGAAGAGAGAATCGCTTTGTTTCCACTGATTTGTGCTGGTGGGGCATGGGCTGCAGGAGTGTTATTGCGTGTTACGTGTGTAAGTACCTAACTCAATTTGAGTGCAGACTGTCCTTTGCAGTGAGGTGCAGTCACAGCTCAGGAGAGAGGATGCAGACCTGGTGTGTGGCGTTCCTCTTCCTGGGCCGTATGGCCTCAGTGCCAGCTCCTCAGATAACTCGGCACAGCCTGGCGTTTGAGTTGGACAAATCTGCTGGGTCCCGGACTCAAGGCAGGGGTCACCAAGATGTGACAAGGCCTCCCTATGTGTTGTCAGAGGCCATGTGGCAGAAATTCACTGTTGAGAAGAGAAAGGTTCTCCCTCTCCCCACTTGGTACTAATCATGGAGAACAATGCTGGCTGCTTTGCAAAATATTAGTACTGCTGTACAAAATCTGGGCCTCTACTTATGGCCTGCTGAGTCAGACTTGTTTACTTCATTGAAGTATTAATCTCTGTCTCTGATTGGCAGTCAACAACTCCAGGCTCCAGGCTTAATAGAATTGAAACTGTAGATTACGCAGTTTTGCTGAAAATATGAGGCTTCTATCGCACTTGGAATGATGTGTTCTCCCTCACTCCCCTTTGGTTTGTTTTTCAGGGCTGAGGTTAAGATAGATAATTAATGCTTCCCACCCCAAGCCTTGTCTTTTAATTTAAGAATTTTCTTTAGCATCTGCCAGAATCTTCTGCATGCTCCTGAGAGGTTAAGCAATGAAAGAGCCATTAAATGAACTTCAGCCATTAATTTTTTTCAGTAGGATGAAATAGCACTTCAGTATATCGAATAGTTTCTGGTGTATTTTATTTCATATCATGACAAAGAAAAGAAAAGTAAGAAGAAGAGGCTGGTTTTCTGTTCACATCAGAGGATGGTGAGTGAGGAGGCCTGTCTTCTGGTCCTGTGGCTTACTTCTGTGTTAGCAAGAAGTAGGACACGAGGACTGGATCCTGTCTTAGCAAGTAAGACATGAGGAGCAGATCAGTGTAGTGAAACAGTTATTGCTAAAGGCCTGATGTCCACACTATGCAGTTGGGAAGATAGTGGGGAGAGGTTTAGCTATACTTTGCTAATATATCACTTTCCTCAGAAATACTTTGCTATTGCCTGTAAAGTCTTTTGTGAGAACAAAGCAGTGTCAAGCTCTGTTACGCTGTTCTTTGATGTGTTGTGAGGTCCATAAATGCTGTCACTGGTGAGTCAGTCCTGGCCGGGGCTCTGATCACTCTCCTGCTAAGCAGTCTGTCCAATTCTCCATGCTGCGCACTGGCCACTCCAAAAAACCCATATGCTCTTTTCACAGGCATAACTTCCCCACTTCGAAAACTGTATATCTTAGATTTTTCTAAGGAATACATGAAAACAAATCATTACAAAATCTCTTGGAATGGTCTCTCCAGCAAACTGCACGTACACCTGCTGAAAAGTCCCAAACAGTAGCAGCAGGATTGGCTTATGTGTCAGAAACACAGCAAAGGAAAAATGGTCGGTCTTGGAGTGTCTTGAATTAGTGATTCCACATAGAATTTATGGTGATTTATAGAATACCAGCTAGTGAGGCTGAAATGTCACTGCTGCATTGAAAGTTCATATGCCTCCTGCCTTTCTAGTTGTTCTGCTTCTGTGTGCATCCAATCTCAATGTTCTAGCAGATCTTAAAGATCCTCAGTCTTTTGCAATTGTATCATATAGCTGTCAATTCACAGACTTGATAACTTTCCTGCTTTTGGCAATAGACTGTTTCTTTTAGTGCCAATATATTGCACTACTGGGTTTTGGGACAGATGGTAGTTGGAGCTGCTGAATGTCGGGAAGTTCTGGAGAAACTCAAAGATGCATTTGTGGATCAACCCTCTTGTGCATGCACTGGAAGCCCAGTGCTACAGCTGTGTTAGATTACCTGTGTGCATGATGGATGGACTACATGTATGAAGACAGTTTGCCTGGGCCACAGTTGGTTTGCAGTACATCATTTACAGATCAATTATATATGTGTACTGGGTAGGGCATGTAAGATTTGCCAGTGATGTGAACTGCTTCTTGATATTATTTCTGCTTACGCATCACTTTAGTTAATAATTCTTCATAAATGATATATGTAAAGTTAGGTATATATTTCAAACCCAAGAATAAGTAAGGACCATCTGAATCTGTTGTACAAGTCTGTAGAGTAACTGTTCTCATCACTTCTGTCTGAATAAAATAACGATTGGAAAATCCACTTTTTACTCCATTTCAATTTTGGTATAGGTGCCCAATACGCAATTGCTTGGAGAAGAATATTGTTGCCACCGTACCAGAATGCTATATTTTAATAGCATGGAGATATTTTTAAAATCTCGGTATATGCTTGGGATTCATTTCGTTCATCTAAGTATAAGCATTGAACTTTAGTTGTTCTAGATGCCTCTGTAGTTAGTAGAAAGGCATTTCTCAGGAGAGACTCCTCCCATCCTAAGCTATGTCTCCAAAATTATTTGTGCAAATAGCCCCTGGCCATTGACCATGTCTCTGTAGGGAGCCTGAACAATTCATTCAGATGGGTTAAGTCAGCTGCAGATGGTGAAAGCCGTGAAATCAGATATGATGAAATTCCACACTCTTCGCAGACTGTGAGCGTTATGCCTGATGATCAATCTATTCAGCATGATTCTCCTTATTTAAAGAATTATTTCATGTTATTATTTTTCCACTCTGTGGGTAACTGCTTTAACAAAAGTTGTGGAGAGACCTCACCACAGCTTTAGATACTGCTCAGCAGGTTGTTCTCTTCTATTGTCTTACATGTATTATTTTTGTCTTCTTTAGTCTTCTGGTACCAGTATCACAGTGGATATTGCCGTCATGGGAGAAGCACATGGGCTCATTACAGACCTTCTGGCAGATCCTTCGCTGCCCCCCAATGTGTGTACTTCCCTGAGAACAGTGAGCAACCTGCTTAATACACAGCTAACCTTCCAGGCCATCCACAAGCCAAGGGTGAACCCTTTGGTGTCCTTCAGTGAGAACTACACCTGCTCCGACTCAGAGGAATGTCCAGAGAAAGGAGAGAAACTAGCTATTCCCAAGGTGAGTACTGGACCCTGTCTATCATCTTATAACTTGGCTCTCCCTGAAGAGACAGCACTGGACTAGTGGGAGATGTCACTGGACTTTTTGCTTGCTTCAGATTAACATCTTATGCACTAATCATACTCTACTATGAAAGGACAGCTAAGTAGACTGTTGGTGTCATAGTAGGACGATTCCTGTGTATCCTTCAACTCATGGCCAGGTTAACTTTGGTTCAGGCATCTTTAGAAGCTGATGTTTGACACAGGATAGCTCACATAGATGGTGTGCATATTTTCTCACAAGTGTTGGTTGGAGCTTAAGAGAGAAAAAATAATAGGGAGCAGAGCAAGCAAAAGCCTTTCAGCATCCAGATTCACCAGTCTGCCCCATTACTTCTCACACAGAAATTCCCTTCCCACTCAAAAGATTTGAGCCACTGTATGTGGGGTGACTATCCTACTCAGTGAGCAGTGGAGAATTAAATAGTAATATGAGGGACCTTTTTGCCTACTTTGAGGATTGGCATTTGAAATTATGTATGAATTTCAATCTCCTCTTCCTTCCCTTAGCTAGAGGTGTGAAACCTATCTAAGTCAATGAAAAAGTCTCTATTGATGACCTCCAGGTGCTTTGGATCAAGTTTAAAATGTTGTATACCAAACAAACAAAAAAAGATCACCACAATACTTAGTATGACAAATATTGTGAGCTCATGAGAAGTAGTCTTGAGAAGAAAAAGAAGACTGAACCAAAAAAATACATATATTACTGCCTTGACAGATGGCTTTATGAATACTTAGGAATCCGACAGAAAATAACCAGTGGTAACCACCCACATTTAGTAAGTGAACAACTAGAAAGAACATACCAGTTTTGAAGTAGTTTGAATTGTAGGTTCGTTGCTAATTAGCTGTCCTGCAAGGCTTACATTTCACTTTTGAAACTAAACCAAAATACTTTTGTACTGCAGTCTCCCTTGTAAAATTAAATATAGGCAGAGTACGTTGCACAGGTGAATGCTTTTAACAGTTCAAATGGCACAGCCAGCATTCATTCCAGCATTTCCCAGCATCTGAACTGCAACACTTGTGATTCTTTTTTTAATATATTTTAGTGTGATGATAATTATTACCCTGCCTATGGAGCAGCTATATATATGAAATGGATGTTCACAGGTTTTTAAGCACATTTTCCAGTTTATTTTAGTGCACATGTCTATAATGGCTGTACTGTAGGCTCTGAGGGGAAAAGTTAAGCGGAAGAACACTGCCATCGCATGAGCAAACACAATGAACAGATACCAGTTTGCTGTTGCATAATACCTAGTGAGGAGAACAGAAAAGAAGGATGAAGAAATGAGCTAATGCTACAGAGAACTAATTTGACTGAAGAATTCACTGACCTAAATGTATTATGGTTCATAAAACTAATAGTTTGCAGTCCTTTATTTAAGTGTCTAAATACAGATTTAGGGTCTTTACCTTAAGCATCTGACTGAGCATTTTGGGTAAGGAGATAGTATGTTAACATATTTATCTGTAAGTTTGAGCTTCAGAACCACAAGTGTCTTCCATCTCATCTCTCTTCACTCTCTGGCAAAGTTAAAGCTCTCTGTCACAGAGACTTATTTATTTTAGTTCTTAACTATAAACACTTCATGAGAACTATAAGAGAAACATCTTACAAAATTATAGCATCTGCAACAGCAAATCTGGATCCACAAAGACTCTCTGTCATCATCCTTTATTATCTCTGCCTTCAAAAATTCAGAAAAACAATGTGAGCCCCATTAGTGGAGAAAAGGAAGAGTCAGGTGAAAGAAAAATGCAGGGCGGTCAAGAAAAATCTGCTGTAAATAGTGATGCTTTCTCTAAGCTTTTCAGGAGACATCATATGCCAGAGCATGAAAATTTTATTTCAGTTGGTGATCTCTGGACTGGGTAGATATAGCAGGAGAAAAAGTTGGAGCTCCCTTCCTTTACTTTTCTTACAGTCTTTCTTGCCTTGAATCTCTGATTCTGAGCTTTCATGCCAGTTTAAATCACAGAATAGCTGAGGTTCAAAGTACATCTGGAGATTGTCTAGTCCAGTCCCTCAACTCAAGCAAGTTGAGCCTGGAGCAGGTTTCTCTAGGCTCAACCTAGAGCAGGTTGCTCAGGAGGATGTCCAGTTGGGTTTTGAGTATCTCTGTGGATATAGACTCTACAGCCTCTCTGGACAACCTCTTTCAGTGTTCAATCATCCTCACAGTGAAAAATATTTTCTTACATTTAAATGGAATTTCTTGTATTTCAATTTGTGCCCCATTGCCTCTTGTCCTGTCACTGGACACCACTGGAAATAGCCTGGCCTCATCTCCTTTGCACCCTCTCTTCAGGTATTCATATACATTGGTAAGATCTCCCCTGAACATTCTCTTCAGGCTGAGGAATCCCAGCTCTCTCAGCCTTTCCTTTTATGAAAGATGCTCCAATCCCTCAGTCACCTTTGTGGCCCTGATGACTTGTTTAAGTACCTTTGGCCACATCATGTAAGACCAAAATTTTTAAAAAGCACAACCAACATTGGCTGACTCCAGTGAGAGCTCCAAGTGTTGAACATCTGTGGCTATGGGGCTGTGGATATATACCTTTTTTTAAACTTGAAATAGGGAGGATGGTCCAGACCCTCCAAGCATTTAAAGCACTGCCTGTGTTGATTTGAATAGAAGGTAGGCACCATAATACCTGGTTGAATTGAGATTTAAGGTACCTCACTAGGTGTTGTCAGGCAGAATTAATCAGATGGAAATATTTTTGTTCTTCATGTTTAAAGTTTTTGTAAGCCTATATAAACTCTAAGCAACCGATTTCTCTCTAGCGCTTACGGAGGAGCTTGCCTCCAGGACTGCTGAGACGGGTGTCCTCAACTTGGACCACAACAACATCAGCGACAGGATTACCTACGCTAGAGCCAGCTCCAGTGAGAAGGGATCGCAGTGCCAGCATCAAGCCTCATGAGTCATCTTCATCCAGGTTACAAATTACCTCTTCTCTCTTTTATGTCTCTCTTTCAGCAAATTTATTTGGTTCTGTGTGATGATGTCCCTCATTTAAAAATGCTGTCTCCAAAGTGTGTTAGAACTACTTCTTCATGTTTCTCTAAATAGGGTTGCCAAAGAAGTGGCATTCCCAATTTTAGTCAGATTATGCCAAAACTATTCCTATTATTGGGAAGCAAAATAAAAAAAAAAAAAAAAAGGGAAAAAAAATCTATTTGTGCTAGCAAAGTAGAGAATTGCACAATAAAATTGGAAACAAGGCAAGATATCTGGTTAAAGTCTTCTTGATGTGCAGTGGTTTCCTCCGTGGGTATTGCCCAGCCAAGAAAAAATTCTAACAAGTAACCCAACCTCTGAACATCACTTCTAAGAACACGCCTAGTGACGTGGCCCTGTCATTAAACCAGTTCATAAATCACTTCTCCATCCTCTAGATACTAACTTCCAGAACACAAACCCTGATTTTAAGTGGACCCTCCTAAAATACACAATTAGAAATGGGGTATCATCAGACTGTACAGCACTGTACATGCCCTGCATCTCATGTACACACTTAGTTCCAGAATATAAGAAGTGCTTAGGGCTCCCTGAATGAACTCATGCAAATGCAATACCAGCGTAAATAAAAACCATTGAGCTAGATAAGTCAAAAAGTGATTTAGTGCAGAGAAGAAAGTAGATGTGTTACCATTGGGAAAAAAAAAAGGTGTAATCTAGGAGTAAAATTACAAAGAAAGATTTGCTAGTAGACGTTGAAAGCAAAGCTGAAAATGAAATAAGCTGTGTAAAGTTTTCTTGCAGGATGGTTGCTGTACTTTCCCTAATTTTAAGCACTGCAGTGGAACGCTTCTTTCCCATTGACCACAGAGTTTGGTTTCTGGGATTCAGAATCCCAGCTGTCCCATCCTTAATCCCAACTGTCTCGTCTAGTTAAAAGGTTTTTCCTAATTTGCCACAAGAAGCAAATACACACAGCTGTTTTGTTGGGGTGCAGACTGAGTCCCGCTTCTATTAATGATATATTTATTTACTTATTTAAGATGCCCCATATTTTCAAGGGTTCTGTAAGCAGATGCTGGTACTGGAAGAGTCACAACTACAATGCAATAATTAATAAAGCCTTGAAATGAATTCCAGCAAAATCACTGGAGGAATTGTGAATTATTTGTTTGTCTTGTCTGGAAAAAGAGTTCTGGATTCAATCATGACACATACAGTTTAAAGTTATGTTCATATAGTGCATCGTAGAAACAGAGCACTAGATCTGCAAAGATGTTTACATAGGCTGAGGTACCTACCTACTCCATTTTGTGCCCAAACCAAAATTTAGTTCCAGTTTCCTATAGCACATCCCTGCAAGTCTTTCAGAGTCACCCAGAACCACACTAGTTGTCAATATTCTGAAGAGATGGGTTTTTATCTTATGGCTATAGTCCCTCATGACTGACTATAGGAGTTAGGTATTCCTTGCTCACTCTGTCCCTGAGCCAGTATCATACAATACATAGTCCTCCCATGAAACAGAGAGAAGTTGTGTCCACTCAGCTGCTTACAGCCAGCAGCTGATTGCTTTAGAGCATTTGCAGAGCCCTACCCTAATAAAGTTGGTTCTCTGCCTGAGGATGTTCAGACCTAGGTACCTTGCATTTTGGGACTTCTGTGCTACCAGATAGTCGGAGGTGAGCTGCATTTAACCTTCCACAAGGGCTGTGGCAGATAATCCAGTAGCAGCCAGTGAAGGAAGGAGTTGAATGAATGTTAGTCTTGCAGGAAGAGCGCTCATCTGTGAGAAGATAGACTTGGGTCCCAGGCACTGTTAACTATGATATGTTGCATAGCTATTTCAACAGGATTTCCTACTTTCTGGCTCCATGAATATTTTTCTGTTCTAGTCAGAAAAGAGCAGAGCCTTCAAAGGAGAGGCAGAGGGCAGTCAGTCATGCAGCCTGGTAGCTACGGTGCCACCCTCTGAGGATAAAGTTCAGGTCCCCTCCCCACCTCAGCCAGTGCTATCATCTTTGAGGTGGTGGATGAGGAGAGAGTGTGGAGACATGCTTTGCTATGGGGAAAGGAAGAACAGAGCAAAAGCACCTAATTCAAGAAGAGAATTCAGAGCCGTGATATCAGAAGACTCACGTGTTTTTTCTGCAATTCAAAATTTGGTGCTGGTAGTAGAGAAAAAGATAGGACCTGAGAAGGCCCGACATCACCAGTGTTTGCTGTTGGATAGCCTGGGTGAATGCAGCCCCAGAGAACTGCCTTGGTCAGCCTTTCTTCCAGATAAATAAACCTTTCCCATAGAAGAGGCTCTCGTGCAAGGCACCTAAGTGCTCAAGGCAGCCTGCAGAGTACACTGAATGTCTGGTGCAAGAAAAATACATGGTTAGCCAAAGCTCCCTTTGTGAGGAGTTCCATTTGTCTCAGTAAAAGTAAATATAAAGAAGTTATAACCAAATGGAAATGTTCTTTAGTCACTGGCCTGTGGTTCCCAGGGTGCATTTGATTTACACTGTTGATCCCAGACTCTTCACGTAGTATGTAAGCATCCTAAGATGGGAATCAGAGGGAGAAGGAGAGCAATTAAATATTATTGTTGGTCCTTTTCTACGGTTATTATATAACTCTGCATGATGAGCCAACTAAGCAGGCTATCAATTCTTCCTACGTTTAATGTCACCAATTGTATAATTATAGCTCTGTCAAGCCTCACAGCCTACTGTTTGCAGTTCTTCTTTTACAGTAGGAGAAACAATGTGTATTCCAGAAAGGGGAAAAATGAATCCTGTAAGTCTAGCTTTAAAAATTTTGGCAGACCAATACAGATTTGCTTTCAAGCAAAAGAACTGTGAACTGAAGGGGAAAAAAAATAATCTTGATTATCTGCCACTTCCCCTGTACCAAATTCAAGGATACCATAGGTCACAGAGAAAGAAACATTTCATGGCTTGAAGGGTAGGAGAGCAGAAATGACACTAGAATTGTCCTGTGGCAGATTCTGCAGTTACAAAATCTGCAACTGGTTCTTCACAATCTGGGACATTAGATTAGTAATCCTGTATTCTTCCAACTCCATGTCACTAAACTGGTAAGACATGGTCCTCTTATAGCTTCAAATGATTGGGGAAAAATAATAGAGCTTCCACATTCCTTCCTTCAGTCACTTCTATGTCCAGTGGTTCTCCCTTAAGAAGTCAAAGAATGTGTTTTGGGAGTTTTTGGGTTGGTTTGGTTTTTCTTTACAGTGGGCCAGTGTGTTACATTCTTCCTGTCAATTAAAAAACAAAACCACAAAACAAACAAACAAAATAATTAAAAAAACAGCTGGATTCTTTCTTTGTCTTACTTCATCACAGATTATAGGAATTCCAGCCAACAAGCAAATATTTTTATACGTAGTGTTTGCTCTTCCAAAACAATTAGGTGTTTGTAGAGTTAAGACAATGTTACATGGTTTTTTTCCTTTCAGAATACTTTTTTTTCCTGAGTTTTTCTCAAGTTCAGCTGGGACTAGGCTGCTTTAAAAGGCTGTCTTCTGCCTTGCATGTCATCTCATCACTTGGATGTGAGGCTGTGAAGACAAATGTGGAGCTTGAGAGGCCTGGCGGATCTGTCCAGAGAAGTTGTAGGTCTCATGATAAGAGCCAGCGCTAAAAGCCTGCAAGCAGCTGACGTTTGACGAGCGTCGTTCGGGACAACAATGATAAATACAATTCTTTTGCTTTACAGAAGTATTTGGCCTCTTGTGGTACACAGTGATAGCCTGAAGGCTGAAAGCATGTGCCCATCCTGTTGTAGGGGACCAGGACTTGTTCCACGCACACACAGACGCATGCACCCTATTTTCCTTCAGTGAGTTTCTCTTGGATCAGTGACCGATGTCTTCAGGGTCTGTCAGTAGGACTTTTTTTGAGATGCAGCATGCATTTCAGTTGGCTAGAGCATGAAGTGCTTCACCCAGAGCAGAGGCACACCCCTAGCAACAGCAATGCAGGGCTCTTCCGAGCCTCTTCCAGCCTCCTGAGGAGCTCCTTCAGTGCCCGAAGGGTTACTGGGTATCTGCCCTTGGCGGTTGCAGCAGAGGAGTCAAGGAGACTGATTTTTCATTTATGCTGAGAACTTCTGGCTCTTGTAAGGAGGCGTTAAAAGAGAATATAAATTTAACTTACTTCAAGTCAACTTTTAAGCCTCTTTGTACTGTCAGAACAATATAATGAAGACATCTTTGTATAAATAAAGTGAATAGGCCTCAGCACTGAAGGAGGTCCAGCTTTGGAGTGTCTGCATTGTAAATATTTTTGCTAAATACAATACTGAGTGCCTCACAAATAGCAGTTCAGCCAGCAGATAGATGCTGTTTTCCTCATCAGATTTTGTGCTATCTCAGTATTGCATACTTCTTGCTGTGGCTCCTAACTTCTTAACATCTGCCGTTGAGGCTTTTTACTATGTTGAACAATGCTTGTTTGCACTCTGGTTTTGCAGCTCTGACTCCTGGAACAGCTCAATTCTGATGACAATCACGAAGAGCAGGTCCTTCTCCACCTCCTACGCCATGTCTTCTACCAACCACCTGAATGCCAAAAGGCAGAGCCGGCAAGGTGAGTGGGCATCCTTGGCTCTGTCAGTCTCGCTTACCTGCTTCCCCGTGCCTAGCACATGCAGCTGCTTTTAATTGCTGTCTAATCTGTGTCTTTTCTTATTTTTCCATCAATACGAATGTAGTTATTTCTTTTATTTAAAAAAAAAAACTGTGGCTTAAAATACTATAGCTCATAGCGATGCCATTGTAAATGTTTTGACTCTTATGATTTATAGAGGTTAGTCATGACATGATGCGGCAAGTGCAATGCTAAATTGTGTTGTGATTTATATCTATGTAATTCCCTTGATTACAACAGGGCTGAGAACAGTGTTTTCTATAACATTTGTTAGATTAACTGTCTGTGTATATTGCCTGACTGAGATTTCCTGAAGCGCAACCTACATGATGCCATTCAGAGCTGTAGGCAGCAACTGACCCGTCTTACGCAAACATATCCAAGACAAAGCCATTATAACTCAGAGGTCTATCTCTGTATATTCATTATTGAGAAAGCCCAGGTAGTTCTTACTGATTTTTAGAGATGAGAAATATGGGGCTTTTTACTCAGCTTTTTAATTTTTAAAAAAATTACTCTTGTTTTAACTGAGGGAAAGAAATTGAGAAGGTGACTTCTTAATTGATAATGAAATGGGCAATATGACAGCCATGAAGCAATCTTAATCCACAGTAATGTGGTTCTCTTCCCTGTACAAATGCAGGATAAAGTAATGTTCACCCATGCTTTAACTTGCAATTCAAAATGATCACGAGGACTTCCTTTTTTAAATCAGCCTGTTTTTTTTCCCAAACATATAATAATGCTGAGATAATGTTTCTCAGAGATACTGGCCACCCAGACATTAGATGGAAATTGATAGATGCCTGAGGCCTGACATTGGAAAAGTCAGAGAATCCTAACTTAGAGATGGGTTTGAAGATATGGCTGCACAATTATTCTGCATATCTAGCACTGTCATATCATATCTCCTTTTCAAACTGAAGAGTTTATTTCATCTCCTCTTGTACAGAAGCTGCTTTGTTATACCACAGTGAAGATTAAGTAATACAATATTATCTTAAAAGGTAATAGGCACGTAGGCAAATGAATAAAATTGAACCTGGAAAATAATGGAGATATAGTACCAAGAATCCAGGAATTTGTTTTAAAACAAAATAAATCCAACTTAGACTTATGATTTTCAGAGATTAACCCATTAATTTGAAAGGGGGGTGTGTGTATAATATTCTATACTTGGAAAACAAGACTTACCAACCCCATCAGTCACTTTTACATTTAGTCTCTTCTGCTTCCAGAGAGTGTTAATAGTCATCTCTGTTGCCCAAATACATGAGCTCCCCCATGATGAAGGGAGAGTTCCATTCCATCCCAAGCAGTTCCTAGGGGCACTGATTGACAGGAGTAAAAATTTTGGCTCAGCATTTTGTGCAAAAGATTGAAATGTTGATGTTTTAGACTGTTTAGAGTCATGCATTTTTAATTATGATTTGTTTTCACATTCCAGCTAAAGAATTGCTTCAATTTGCACTAGTTAATACAAATCGGATTTTTATATATTAGCTCCATTGGCATTATATAATAATTCTTGGTAGAAGTTGATCTAGCTAAATCTGTAAATCTGTTAATTTACAAAATGTGTCTTTAATTATGCATGAAAACATTAGCATTTTAAAATACTGCTAGCCATACCTATTTTGGCAAAATTCTGAGGTAAACTCAAGTATTTTCATATGTAATTTCACATCACATTGAAGTTACTGTTTTATTTCTTCAACACTGCACATGTGTAAACGTTCTGGAGGACCTAAGCAGATGGAGGTACTTAAAAAAAATTCTTCCTGTATTGTTATTCTTCTCTTATCTTGATTGTTCAAAATTCCTTGCTGTAGCAATACATTTTCTCTCACTTTTGCCAATAAATGGTTAAATGTGGGATTATTGAAAATAGGTTGGCATTTTGCTGGTAAATTCATTTATTTTTGGTTACCTACCCTGGCAAATCACTGTTTAAAAAAAAAAAAATCCACAACCAAAAATATTTCAAGAGACAGGAGCCCAGACTAGCAGTAGAAAGCCAGCTGTGATTAGAAACATTATTGTGAAAATTGCTGTTTAAATTCCCAGGACTTGCTTTAAATTGTTGAAAGATGACCATATATATTGTATTCTCTAACAGTCATGAAGATTACTTGGTAACATATAGCTCAAAGATAGATAAGAATCTAACTTAATCCCCTGTGCAACTTAACAGACTGCGAAATGGTTTTAAAGACATATTTTTGTTGGATGGAAGGCAGATATCTCAAAGGATTAGTAAATATGAAACAGAGGCTTTCTGTATTTTAAAGCAATTTCCCTATGTCATGGCCATCTGATAACTTTTTAATTACCCTGTAGGCTGTAGGTTTCTGATCTCAAGACTCGCGTAATATTCTAGTTGCAGTCATTGAATTAAGACAGTAATACATACCACATGTTTTCTGAAGAAATACCCTAATCAAAACTTAGGAGATGTTGGATATCTCAAAATTACAGTTTAGTAACTGTCAGAGATTATTTTTAACTCTTGGATTGTCAACAGTAAATCATATTTTAACCTCATAGCACAGTAAGTTGTTATCAGGAAAAACCACTGGAACTGTACACATATACCCTGCAAGGTTAGTATTTCATAAACTTAGATGAACATATTGCCTTATTCTAAGATAATCTTTGTGTCTGGAATGCATTTAGATAGTGCGCACAATTCAAACATAAAGCCAGTTAAAGTTTCTAAGCTCTTTATATCATTTGGCTTTGAAGAATGAACTGGGGCTGAGTTCCTACAAACTTTAGAAGGTAAGTCAGTTGACATGCATTTCCTTTTGAGATAGATTATGTTTGCTTCTCTACACTTTATTGTGAATGGGACCTTTTTGTCTGACACTAGAAAATGTAAAGTGAATTCAAAAAGAAGGCGGCACTTTGTCTCAAACACTGGACTGGCTGATGCATTTCATCTTGGCAGTGGTGCTTAGACAGAATAAGGGGCAGAGAGAACTACATCTTGCTAGTGTTCACACATGTGGATATTGGCAGTTTCTGATACACTAGCTCAGGAGTACAATACCATGTGGTACAGGTAAAGGTCGCAAGTCTCCCATAGCGAGCAACAGATATTGAAAAATAAACTCAAGCTGCACAAGATCGAGGCCAAAATCTGTGAGGAATGCGGAAATGGCACCATAAGTGCAGTATTTTATATTCATATAACGTATGACTACTAAAAATTGCTTTTTTGGTTTATTGTTAGTCTTCACACATGTAGAAATTCAGATTTGCTGGGAATGTGTGTAAGCCTTTCTTGTCCCTGCTTTACAGATGGAGACAGTGAAGCAAAGAGAAACTGCAGATGGGTCTGGGAACTGCATATCTGGAGTTTGGTGTCTCTGTCACTAGAACATGTTGATACCAATAGTCATGCCACTAATACGTGCCTTTCATTTCATGCCTGCCAGTTGGTGCATCCTGCTCAACAGGGAGAATATGCTTCATATTTTGAGCCAGATCTTCAGCAGGTAGAAGTGGCTGATATTAATGGATCTTCATCTCTCTGTGACAGCCATGGGCTTGGCTCAGAGTGGAGGAGGGTCTTCTCTTATTTTTCTATTTGGAAGCTATGCTGGTACCTGCGCATCTCAGGAGGAGTATTTCTGCACAGTGAACTCATACAACCATCTGCCACTTCTGCTAATCGACAAGACTTCTTTTCTCTTGCCAGGTATCCCGCCGAATATTTCACCTCTCACCTCCCCATGCCATTCACCGATTCAGGGGACGCCTGCCACAAGTCCTACCGGAAAAACATCTTCTGTGTCATTTCCAGACTCTACAGATATTGACCCCAAGCAAGGCTTAAAGCCACACAAAGTCTTAACTTCTACTCAAAGTGCACCTAGCCTGTCAGACCCTATTATCAGCCCCTCTGTCATCTGCAGCAGGTAAGATAGTAATTTGACATGCGTTGGAATCATTTCACGTTGTTCTCGCGAACAAGCTCTTTTAGCCCACATACAAGATTTTGTGATTTGCTGCGGTATTGTGTATTGATATTTCACCATATCTAAGCAGTTCTTAGTATAAGAGTAATCATGCAGATTGATGCTACAAAAGTGCAGGAGGTTAGCTACATTTATAGCTTTCACTTGTGTCAGATGCACAGTCTGATTCATAAATAAATTCTTCGTCAATAACTTGCAGATCCCAAAGTTGGATTTCATGTTAACAACTTATGGTTCTCATGCCGTGCCCTTAACATGAACAGTCGCTTTCAGGTCACAGGCCAAGTCTTTCACAGTGAGCACCTGATGTTTGGTAGAAAAATCTGACTCTAGGGTTTAAAAGCTGCTGGCCTGTAGCCTTCTGATAAAGGTGTGCCAACAATGCCTGAAGACTATGTGATTTTGAGCACTCTCTCAGAAGGAGTGGATCCTGTCCTCCCTAGGCAGAGTCAGATTATGTAGTGCTGGGAATTTTTTTCAGAAATCAACTGCAGCCGAGTTCTTTCTACTGCTAAGAGTTACAGTAACAGTGTAATTTCACACTTTAAAGTAGCCCGTTATTAGATTACGCAGATCTGCTCTGCAAAATCAGCATTTTGGAAAGAAAGTTGTTCTGCTTATCTTCTCAAAAAGGATTCAGTTAGATTACTGTGTCCAGTTCAGAATAGTGGGAAACACTGGTATTTAGAAGGCTGTTCCAGTGCAGTTTCAAGGTTACCTTACTCATTAGATGTTACTTTTGGTCATGGTAGTGAGTGATTTGTGATTATTGGCTAGCCAGTGGACAGTACGTCATCTGAGGCTGGGTTAAATGTTATCAAGTTTGACTGTCTTTGGAAATAGTTTTTTATTTATGGCTTCAGTCACGTGCCTTTGGATGTGTCTCGGTATGCTGTGTGCAGGGCTAGGAAGCGGGTGTGAGAAAGTCAAAATTGAGATTGCAAGTTTGCTCAAGGGAGTCATCCTCAATGGAGTTCAGACTAGCATCCTGACAGGCTTTTAGGTGACTAAGTAGAAACTAGGTGCCTTTAAAAGTTTTCCAAAGGTATTGCAAAACTGGGACTTGCAGTGATTTATTTGAAATGAAAATTATATTACACATAAGTAATATACCATAAACATGCTACTGTGTTATTAAACTGTGCCTTTATTACTACTTCAACAAAATATTATTACTTTAACTAGTAACAATTATTTCTGGAAGCCTTCTATTAAAGAGAACAGTTAATAGTTGCATAAAAAATGTCAAAAAAAAAAATCTATGTAAGGTTGTTGTAGATAGTAATGAAATATATTTTCTTGATATGTGTAGACTTTGATTTCAGTGTAATCATTGGTAAAATGCTCATTAGTTTTTATGTGGCTACTGTCTCATGTGATCTACATAGGTTGCATAGCATATTTAGGTCCTTAATTTCCTTGTTTTCAAATGCTTAGCCTGTGTAGGCGTTACAAATAGTTACATTGCTGGCATAGACTTTGTTGTCCATTATTTGAAACAAGTACATTATTTAAAATATTGTGATGTAATGACTGCTAATAGAATTGGCATCCACTGTTACTAATAATCACAGTTCCTTTAATGTTCATTGAAAAATCATAAGCACTGTCACATTTCTAGCCATTAGTATATAGAGATGTCATATCCACAGATACAAGCTGAACTAACAGCACATAAATAATGCACCCCTTAGTAATGTAAGCACAATTAAAAAATAAATAAATAAAAAAACCCCAAACCAAAAAAAAAAACCCAAACCAAAAAAAACCCCAAAGAAATTAAATGGCTTAGACAAGCTGAGAGAGTTAAATTAACAAACACTGGAAATAAATCTTTTAAAGTTTGAGCTTTCACATTGTAGATTGCTAGTCTTCACAGCATGCAATGCCCTACATTTACTGCCAAAAAAACTGCCTGGCTAGGAAATACTACCAAGTCGGCAAACCTCTGCCACCACCAAACCAATCCCTTCCCTAACAACAACAAAAGAGGAAATGAACTCTTGATAGTTCAGTGCTTTAAATCAGATCCACCCAGGCAGTGGCATCAAGACAGCAGTTTTACTGTACTTTTTTTTTTTTACTTACAAAGTGAAGTGTGGTAGGACAGCAGAGTTTGAAAACTGCATTAAACAAGAACATACACCAGGTAACACTGTTAAAAAAAGTTGTAAGTAATCATTTTTAATTCTGCTTAGTGGATAAGGCAGGAATCCTGTGGAAAAAATGTTAAACAATCCTGTGATTAAGAAGTATATTATAATGCCTGTACATGAAGGGGATTGAGTTAAAGTTGCCTGGGCACGATTACTTCTGACATAGAGCAGATTTCAAGTGTTCTACTAGGTAGCTCAGTAATTTTTTTTTAATATAGTGTTTTATGCAGACCGTACATATTAAATCAGTGTGAGTTTGCATATGTTCTGGAAATAAAGAGGTACACTCATAATGACGCAAAAGTCTTGTAGCATTACAACCAATCAAAGGCTTGCTTTCTCTTTTACTTTTACATTTTGGCTTGTTACCATTGACCTCATGGAAACCACAAGGAATGTGGGAGAGAGAAATTAATACATTTTTTTCATCTTGTTTATAGACCTGAGTGATACAAGATTTATTTGTTTGGCTATGCACTACAAGTATCATTGTATACAGATTTATATTTTAATTTAAAATTATTTCAGGTATTCATTATGTTTGCAGGGCATACCAAGCTCCAGAATTTGTTTTGGATGACCCAGTCAAAAGCTATCTGGCATAGGATTTCAACCATTTTTATATGGTGAACTTACACTCGTGCAAAGTTTCTAGTACAAAGTTTGACCAATCAAAATAATTTTGTAATAGTTGCTTTGCAAAGGCTGTTATAGATAAGATATGCCACAAAATACTGACTCGAACCAGAGAAAGAAATGTTACAATGTCAGTTTCTCATGGACAGATTTGATATAGTACTGCTAAATGAGGCTTCAGATTTGTTAAGTTCTCTCATGTTTTCATGATATATCATTGTTCCTTCAGGTCCTAGACTCAATCATATTGGGACATTGTAATTTGAAGTGTTCCAGCTGGTACTGAATTCACGTTTAGGGCTTAAAGGGAATCACACACAAGGAATAATGCATTTTAATGGAAGGGAAGAGCCAGTCATTCAGAAAGGCCATGATATTGTGATCCCTCCCACAATGTCTTTCTGTTCTGGGAATGATGAAGCAAACTCTGTCTTCTAGTTTCATTGCTAAATGTCTGGATGCCAGATCACTTACTTCATGTTCTGTCCGAAACGCCCCCTTGGTTCTGACGTACTTGGTATGTTGTCACTGAAGTAACGGCAAAATACCTTTTTCCTCCTTAAGAGGAACGTATTCAAGTTTTAAACAATAAAAGGAGAGTAAAGCCACATTATGACTGTGTTCAAATTGAATTATATAAGATTGTATGGCACTCTGGCACATTTTCATAATTTTAGTTCACATTTATAGGGCAGCTGTAGTACAAATCCAGGGAATTTTTTTTGTACTGATAAACTTAGAGAATAAAGGTTTACTGTTGGCAACGCAGATTTAACGGTGGTGGCCAGGTCATCCAAGGTCTTTTTGTATTTTTGTCTTTGTACATTCCTGACTTCCAATAAAACTTCAGCTTGCTCTTGTAATTTTGTCTGGAGAATGCACCCTGTACCATAGCTTATACTGGATGACATAATCTTACACTGTCAGCAGGAAATCATTTTACATAAGACTGTCTAATGCACATGGTTCTTTATATTATGCATGTTTCTTGATGTATTTCAGCTGTGGCAGACCCTATAACCAAATAGAAGCTGGTGATGGGACACTAGATAGAAATGATGGTACCACACACACCCTGAACAGAACAGGTAATTCTTTGTCCATCAAAAACTCCTCATCCCTTAAAATTCAATAATCATTCATGGAAAGGGCAGATATGCCTGTCTGTCATAAAAGGAGAACATACATAGGTGAAACCATACAAATTGTCTTTGAGACTCCTTTCCTTTTTGTATGTACATGTGCAAAATGCTGATGAAGAATAGAGTTAAAATACAGAGGAAATATGGTTTCCCTCATCTAACCTAGTCAGTTCAAATAATAGTCCTCAAAATTTTTCTCACTCTTGAATCCCTGATCCCATTTTTTACACTCTGCAGGGTATAATCTTTAATGCCTTTGGACAGATTGTCCAACTTTGGACCCAGCCAAGCAGCACATATGTATTATGAGTCAGAGATCCTGTTGCTATTATTCAGAAGGTCACAGGATGACTTTCATGCAGTCCTTGCTGTTCACACAACAAGCTTTGTGATTTGTGTTGTAGATGATCCTGCGCAAGCCACTTCTGACTATGAGACCAACAACAGCGATAGCAGTGATATCGTGCAAAATGATGATGAGACAGATTGCTCCAAAGATCAGACGCGGAAGGGATCTGTCTGTAGGACGTACACACCTGAGACCATCATTCTGCATCCCTTGATACCACCTGAGGTAGCTTGTTTAAGTTCCACTTGCACAATAGACTCAGTGTATACTGACACTGGGGAAAAAAAAAAAACAAAAAAAACAAAAACAAAAAAACCAAACCAACCAAAAATCCCAAACCCCCACAAAAAAAGCCCCTAGGGCTGTCTAAAGATTGTGACCATGGTTTTAAGCAACAATTGCAGCATGCTTCTACCTTGCAGTAGGAGGATTGACCTTCAAGAATTGAAAGGAACCACTGAAATGTGTGAGAGCTGCTAAGCCCTGGCCACTTGTGAAACATTAACCATCTTTCTAATCATATTTTGATGAATAAATGTAAGTTTATGGACCTGGCATTAGGCATTTCTGAAATGTTTGGCTTCCATGTTAACGTTGCCTTTAAAGGGAATGGATTGGAAGGAAGAGAAATTATCTTCTCACTACAGGCATGACTTATAGTCTTCCTGTTCAGCCACTTCAGCTTCTCAATGGCCTTGCAATCTTGGCTAATATATACAGTGGTCCTTATTTTAAAATAAATTAACACTTGTCTGAGGGTGCTGCATTATATTATTGTTGGTGTATGTCCTGAACATAAGAACATTGCAGCATGGTGAACAAGTGCTGATCTTCTCACAGCTACTGTATTCAGCTGTAAACTTGACTGAGAAGTAGAGGGAAAGCTTTGTTTAGTTAAATTTTCCACAGCCTGTTGTACAACTGAATTAATAAACTTAAGTTGGCATGAGCTCTTGAAAAATTTATTGTAATCTGTTGAACTGGAGTTGGACATGCTGAGGGAAGGCATTTTTCTTGAGATATTTTGGCATTTACTCATCTACAGTTTCTTAGTAATAATGAAATTCAAGGCAGTATACAGGGGGAAATGTGAAAGGAGGGGCACAACCCATCACCTATTTGCAGACCTTCACAAAGAGGTAGGTTTCAGTTTAAGAAGTACAAGTCTTGGACCGAGCTGCATTAGCCATGTTAGATTGTAATGAATGGGTCCTGATGCAGAAGTAGAAACTGAGCACTTTTCCCTCTATACTGCAGCAAATTTTACAATGAGGACGACACTCCCTTGGAAATGAATGAATGATTCCCATGAATGAATGAATTAATGTGTCCCATGGATAAGTTCAGAGGCTGATGTTTCATATATAGAATTTCCTATTCATTCAAGTGAAACGAATTATAAAGGAGAGTGACTAGCTGCAGGGCTGGTAGAAATGGGGACATCTCCGCTGAGCTGCGTAAAGTACCATTGACTTACAGATGATGCTAATGTGACCTTAGCTTTTAAGAGCATAAATTTTTGCATGAGATGCTTCACAGAACTAAAGTTCCTCTTTATTCTGACTTCTGGCATAGGACAAGCCTGTACTTGCTCCTGAGCCTCTGGTTATGGACAACTTGGATCCCCTGATGGAGCAGCTAAATAATTGGAACTTCCCAATCTTTGATTTGGTGGAAAAAATCGGAAAGAAATGTGGTCGGATTCTCAGTCAGGTGAGAAGGATATCTTGTCTGCAGTGACTGGCTAGATTATTGACAGATTTAGACAGTGTTAAGACCCATTGTCCTTACAAGCTAGTCATCCAATGAATTGTGATCCCTGCCACCTAATTCAAAGCTGACAATATGAACTCCATCTCATTACATTCCTTACTTTTAAATTTCTATATTTTTAAATTTAAAAATGTGAAAGAAAAAACCACACACCTGTTTTGCCTGC
Source organism: Harpia harpyja (assembly GCF_026419915.1). Taxonomy (NCBI): domain Eukaryota; kingdom Metazoa; phylum Chordata; class Aves; order Accipitriformes; family Accipitridae; genus Harpia; species Harpia harpyja. The sequence continues at coordinate 12,382,354 of NC_068945.1, read as the reverse complement.
TGCTTTCTGTCAATGAGTTTACATTTCCTTTCTGAATATTCTCTTCTATCTGCAGGAGGTGCTGCCACCTCTTACTGAGTTCTTTGTGAAAGGATTTCTCAGGGAGTTCAGCATGGGAGGGATAAACAGTGCATATATTCAGTTGAGGCAGGAAATACAGAACTTTGGTCCTTTTTTATACTGGAGATTTTAGTCAGGCTGTGCAAGAAATCAAGGTTTCAGGAAGTGAGGGAAAAAATAGTCCTTGCTATATTCCCTCATCTTGAAAGAGTCAGCACTTTGATAGGAAGTTCATATCATTATTACATAGAGAAGACTAATTTACTGTGAGGCAGGATGTGAGAGCTTACTAGTCTTTCTTTCAACTATTGTTTTTTCATTTCCTCCTGTAAGTTGAATGCAGGTACTGACCAGACCGTCTCTACTCAGCACAGTTAATGTCACTTCCATCATCACTTTCTTGACTGAACTTTCTTCTCTGTTATGCCCCTTTTCCTGGCACTCTAGACAAATTAGCCATTTTTTCTTACTGAAGTATTGAGGTTTATTAAACAGGAAAGGCAAGTAATAATTATTTTTTAGGGATGGATGGGAAAAAACCCCAAGAGAATCTGACTGACCTAGTATCACTTTACAAGGCATTATGTAGTGATGAGTGCTGGAAAGAAGAGATTATGTTAATTGGTATAATGTGGGACAATTAACACCACCCACAAACACAGAGGTTAGCGCATCAGGCAGATCTCAGTGCAACAAGCTCCAGAGAATGCTGTATCAAATCTTGGTCCCATGGTGGTTAACTATTATTCAGCTAGATTCAATTATACAGTGGTCAACCAGGAAAACCACGGCATGAATTCAAATTTATTCTGTGGTCTGCCTTTTATTGTTCTGTAGCTTGGCAAGTAACATCTATGTTTAACCAGCCTGCCAGCTCTCTAGGTTAATTTTAGAGAATTAGGCAAAATATGGCTGGATGTGGGTATTGATATAAATCCGGTCATGATCATTGAAACACTTTTGCACTAGACAGTGAGCGTGTGATTAAAATGCTCTTGTAGATCATATTGGTCATGTTGTTTTGTAATAGCATAGAATGATAATAGAACGATGAATGAAACATAAGGAAAAACAGAACTTTTTTTTAATGGCATAACCAACAGTTTGGATGAGCCAAAATTTATTCTGGTTTTACATGGGTACCTGTATAGGTTTTAAGCACTTTACCAAGTTGCATGGAGTTTTGTACCTCTCAGGACAATTCCCCTCTGCCTCCCTCAATTTGCACTAAAGCTCCACACTCTGTTTCCCAACATCTGCTTTTTGCACAGGTTCTGAACATGTTATCTGTTTTGCAGTGCCACAAAATGAGGCCTGTGAAATAAAATAGAGAAGCTTTAATAAATAATATCTGTGATCAAAATTAAACATTTTCTGTAACAGCTGTTTGTGATAACTCCCACTCCCTAAGAGCAGAATGTAGCAAGTTCAACCTTGTTCATAAAATATAGATCCTTTAGTTCTTTCCCCCACCTACTCAGATGTTCCTAACAAAGTTATTTTCCAAAATAAGAGAACTAAAATAAATAAACCTTTTTCTCTAGCCAAAAGGATTGTCTTTTTTCTTGTATAATTTTTAAATCCTGGAATATTGTAAACAAAGGAAAACAAAAGCTCATAATGATTTATTCTCCGTATTTTGCCATTAAATGGACTCATCCATTAAAAATAAGTAAATTAACAAGCTGAATTAACTATGTTTGCCTTGCTAGGTTAAATTTATGAGATGGAACAAAGCAGAGTTGACACGTGCCTCTAGGGAAGCATTCAGTTTAGAAAGCAAATGCTGGCTTAGCATCTTTAAAGCTGCTTGAGATGTCTGTTTCTTCTTTTTGGAATGTTAAATTGATTTAGACATATAAAAAGACCCCAAACCAGTCAGCGGCCATAAAAGCATCTGTGCAAAGTACAGTGGCAAGCACTCTAAATGTGGCACTAACAAATATGCATGATAGGGGTTAGAGAGGACTTTACATACCAGTCTCATTTCAGAAAGGAACAGCAGAGCTCTCCAACTGAGCTGATGCTTCACAACAGGCCATAAAGTTAGATAATGTCTTCAGTCACACTTAACACTCTTCTTACAGCTCCTATAAAACTAAAACCTGTGGAAGAGAAACTCATTTGCCTTGGAAAGCTAATAAAATGAAAAAGAGTAGGCTAAAGTCAAGGTCTCTCTCTAGCTTTAATTGCTGGGCCCATAGAGACGAGAAGTGTTGGTGGTGCTCCTAAGCTCTCAATACACAAGCAGCGTCAAGGCCGGTTGGCATCATTGCAGTGCATGTGAGTTGGTCCCTGGGTGGTACCGAGAGGAATGTTTGTCATCTCATCATCATGCATGGCTTCTGCAGAGAGAAACTGCAGCCGTTATGAACTGCAGCTCCTTATATGAAGGAGCGAGGGAAATCAGTCCTTGGGGGATGAGATCTTCCCAGGATTGTCACAGCAGCCCTTGTGAGGAGTTGTGTTTGTCAGAGCCAGAGACTGGGTGCTGACAACTTAAAAGAAACACGTGTTTGAAGAAAGCAAATACAAAAGGCAAAAAAGGAGTGCAAGAGGATTGCCTGCAGACAACGAGTAGGGCACTGCTAACCTAAAATTTGCACGTGTCCTCCAACAAGAGCCATTTACGTGTGCCTGCAAAACCCAGGAGAGGAGCTACGTGTGAATAACGATCCCCCTTTCCAAAACAACTTCCATTAGGAATCATTTGGGAAAAGTGCTTGTCCTTCTTCAGGCAGCACCACCAGAAGTATCTGCGTTATGAATGATTCATTCAAGTGTTAGCAATCGTTGCAGAGACAAGCAGAAAATGGAGGCTGGAGGGAAGAGGCAGTGTGCAGCACCCACTGCCAAGCGCCTGGCAGCTGTCGGAGTTTCCCTGGGCTTGTCTCTGGCAGCGGGGACCACACTGTGGCTGCAAGGGTGCTGTGCTGAGCCCGTGGGATTCTAACTCCCAGGGAGCTCATGAAGCAGCATGTGGTTTGGGAAGGAAGGATTTTAAAAGACAGAAGCATTTAAAAATGGTTAATCCAGAGCAATGAATAAACAAAACTGCACAGTTTTTCTTTTTTTTTTTTTTTAAATGAAAGAATGTAGTTAGTTGACTTTCTGGAGGACATCAATGCCCTTTTTTCCTCTTTCTGGCCTGTCCTTACCCCTTCCTCCCCATTTGCGAAGAAAGACAGAAAGAAAGAAAACATTACAAAATGTCCAAATGACTTGCTTGGCTGTTTAAGCTTTCTAATGACTACAGAAAATAATGCCATTTTACTCCAAGTCATGGGGAAGAGCTGTCATTCATATCCACTAGTCAGCTTCGCTTCTTTTCAACTGCTGTGGAATTTCCCGACCCCCAAAATCCAAGGGGAGGAAAAACATGATTTTATGACATCCTTTATTTAAGATACCTATCCAGTGTAGACCAGTAAGGTTTGGTCCTGCAGAATAATATTTCTTTATGCTTCCTCTTTTTATACAGAGATATTTTGCTGGAAATATGAAGCTTACCATTCAGTGATCTAAGACTAGAGTGTAAAAATACCTCATCTCTCCATAGGTGAAGGTTTGGATCCCAGCTGATTTACTTCAGCTGTGATTCCAGATAGATAAACAGAATTCTTTGCAGTTTCTAATCCAAATTATGCATAAAGTCAGTCTCTTCACTCTGCCTCAGTACAGGAGGATCCCATGGGATTTTCAGAGAGTAAAGTTTTGCCTTCTACAGTCCTTACCTTTTGTTCTAAGCTCATGTCTTCTAGAGCACTGTAATTCAGTAGTTCCCTAGTTCCTTTGCTATGAAAAAGTTCTTCTTTTTTTGCCACTTTATGGCAAACAGCCATGGCCACAAAGAGAAATTACCACCAGCAGTGATTTTTCTGACTGCATTGCTAGTGGCACTTATATCGGTATGATAAGAAGGGAAGTAAGAGCTGAGGCCGCCAGCAGAACCCCAACTGTCAGATACGTGTCACTAGAGGAGCATCCCAGATGGTGTCAGACACCACACTCAGCCTGTCTCTGCATCATCACTGCCTGTTGCAGTGTTTTGCCAGAGTTAGTTCACAGATTTTTTTCCTGGTGGGGAATGACTGGGGGGGGGGGGAGGAGATCATTAATGCTGCAATTCATATCCTTCTTTATTATTCTTACTGTAAAAATCCACACTGGCAGGACATTTGAAGTATATGTTCATTAAACTTTAGGTGCAGCTCACAGGTCCCAATTTATATACACATGATACAGAAAGAAACAGGTGTGGATAGCTGTTTGATTTACATTCAGGTGTAAAACACAAAACATAATTGATAACCATTTCTTATCAGTATAGCACTCATCATTCCAAATGTGCTTCAAATTGCTTAGCTCTAGGCAGATCATAACCAGACAGATGGCATCAAAAGGACAGAATTTAGCTAACAGCGGTAAATAAATAAAGAAGCTGCAAGGCTTTAGGGTCCAATTTGTGAAAGAAGTGAAAAGGTCAGGCAGTAGTTTTACTATGTCCCGTTGTTCTGTATGTCAAGTTCAAACTTGTCTTCAAAAGTGTCCATTTTGCAGCAGCTGCTGCCTACATTTCTGAGCACTTGTCTCTCCTGATCACCCCCTCACTCACCGATCACATTCTCCCTTCCAATATATCCTCTCCTGGATGTCTACAGTCATCTTTCCATGCAGGAACACTTGGAGCAGCTCTGCTTCCTAAGCCACTTGCTGCCTCTGAAATCCTGTTGGAGAAGTCACTTTTGTCATTTCACTTCCAAAATGGGGGAGAGGGAAAGGAGATAGTGCATAGGAACTGAATGGTTCTCTCCTTTTGTCATTCTTTCACTTGTTTCCCCTTTTTTCTGGGAATTGATTTGACTCATGGATGCTCCTTGGATAAGTTTGTGGGGAAATTTTTCCCAAGACATCGAAGACCTCTGGATATCTTCCTTTATGTGTATATGTTTCTGAGGTGCTTGCAAAATTTGGGGGATCCATATGCCTGAAAGGAAGAGAAGAACATCTCAAAGGTGTAATGAAGGAATGAGGAGGACTGTTTGGTACTAATAGCTTGTCTGTTTTGCTGTCTAGCCACATCCCTATGGAAATGCAAATAGCTGCAGCTATAGCTGGATCAGATGTAGTTGAGAAAATACTACCAGGAAAGCGGGTTTTCATGGGGTAATTTGACAGAATGATTTTTTTACCTAATATTTAGAGGTTTTCTGGTCTATTTAGCAGCATGGTTGTTTTGTTTTTTCAGGTATCATACAGACTTTTTGAAGACATGGGGCTGTTTGAAACCTTTAAAATACCAGTGAGGGAATTTATGAACTACTTTCATGCCTTGGAATGTGGATACCGAGAGATACCTTGTAAGTAAAAATTCCCAGCAGATAGCAATGCTTCCTTAAAGTTTGGGGTATTTTTTCACACACTTTGTTACTGAAGCCTTTCTTCTCTTATTATAACAGCTACTTTTTTTTCTTCAGCTACATCATGACCAAATGGATGGCTCTCTAGTCAGAGGCTGGTGCTGAACCACAGCCTCTTGTCTTTTTTTCATTGCATTTAATGTTTCATGTTGTTTCATAATGTTTCATAATAATAATTCATGGCAAATCTGAAACCATTTAAAGCTACTATAGGTACAAAGGACTGTTTCCTGATGATGCAAGTGTACCCCAGTGCCCCAATTAGAGTTTATTGAAACATTTCTGCCCCATAAGCAATTTGGATTTTTACAGAGTAGCACTGCTATGCTACCAAAGGAGATGAGCTTTGTAAAGCAGAAAAAATATGCCAAGTAGATGAGTGCATCCTGTTCTGCAGCTACAGCTCAGCTGGTATTTTTCAGTGTGAATCATTTATTCACTGAAAAACCTGCTTTCAGTCATCCCCAAAGTATTTACTAATTCGAATCAAATTTACCAAACCACTTCAACTGCAAAAAAACTTTTTTTTTTCCAGGAGGAGAGAGGGAGTTATTACCCCCTTTAGCTGGCCCTTTAGATAACCCCAGTGTTGAGGAATGTAGGACACCCTGTTTTCTCCCACCTCCCAGAAAAATGTCTGAAACATTGGTTTAGTAAGTCATATAGTGTCTCTCTCAAAATATTAAATACTAATTGGAACAGCTACAGTGGGAGGGATTGAAGGAAAGCTACCTCAAAATGCCTCCCAGCCAGGTGGTTTGGACTGTCTTCTGGGAAAGTGAGAGACCAAATTTCAAATCTTTCCTTGTGTTTGAACCTGATCAGGGATTTGAAGCAGCAGATTATAGCCTCAGGGGGTTATACATGGGTGTCCCACAGTCCGTCTGTCCTACTGGAGCCATTCCTCTTTGTTTAAAACATTTAACTGTTCATAGAGTCTCAAGAATTTTTGTGAACCTAACCCTTCATTTCCTTGGTTTTTCTTAACTGTGTTTCATTTTAGTAAAGCAGAATATTTTGTCTAATACAAAACTAATTTACCTTCCAGTTTTTCATTTCTGTGAAGGGGTAAAAACCAAAACAACTTATTTGGACTTAACCATTTATTTCTTCTGGTTGCTGAACTGAAAAATGGGTTATTTGCACAAAACTAACGGTGACTATCCTAGTTGGATGAAATCAGTGTGAATTTCACAAGAGGCTAATCCAGCCTTTACTCCTGCGAAAAGCATTAGAATCCTATGCAGGGCTGTCCTCTAGGTTTTGTGTGATGAGATTAGTGTCTCAGGAGGGATGTTCTTAGTACTTCGAGGAAGGCAGGGGAGAGGAGAGTCCTTCTATATTTTACTTTCTTCTTTCCAAAAATAACCATGCCTATGCTGCTTACTGTTTTGCTGTTAAATATGTTAGCTAGTGGTCACTAACGAGTATTTAAAGGGACGGTCACAGGGAAGACAAAGGAGAGCAAGAGAGGAAAGGAAGGGGTAAATAAAAGGGCCAACTGGCATGACATCATGCTCACGTTTAGTGAGCGAGCAAAGTGATTGCAAATTGTGAATATAGTAAACCTTTCTGTGTTACACCCGTCTGCCCTTGGCAGATGGGATACTGCTGATTGTAGGCGTAGACAAAGTAGGCAGTTGCCTGAGCTCTGGAGTGTAGGGTCAGCAAGATGGTGAGCCCTCCTCTGCCAGAGCCAGGGAAATGCAGGCTGGAGGCTGCTGCCCCACTGATGGTAGGGGTTAGAAATGTGGGCTGAGCAGTGCTGCTCTGGAAGGGGCAGTTGGCTGTTCGCAGCAGGAGCAGGCATTACCCATCCCCTAGCAGTGGCAAGAAGGCAAATATGGCTCTTCAGGGTGCTTTCTCCATCCCAGGTCTTCTCCTTCCTTCCTCTTCTCCCATAGAAGGAAAGGCCATAGGGTGAAGCTCAACTTCAGTGCTGAGAAACCCTGTCAGCTGCATGCTGCCTATCTTTAGGATGCAGCAGGTATAGAACCAGGTTACTTACACATCTTGCTGCCAGTCCCTTCTAGTCCTCCTCTAGTACAGAGGTTTTTTCACCCCTAATGAATTTGGTCAGCTTTACTTATTACTTCCTAGAGAGGGCTTCTGGACTTGTGTGTTGGTAATTTTTCCTAGTGAAGAATGCATATCATCTCCAGTGTTATCCTGATTCTTGACCATTATCCTCTTAATATAACCTAGCTCTTCACCTGTTCCCATCAAGCCTGTTCCAGCAGTTGGTTTGCCAATGAGAGACACATGACTGATTGGTATTACCAAGGTGTGTCCAACTAAGATGTCTGATTACCTAGAGATGTAGCCAGGTACTGCGAGTTTTACAGATGGGGGTGACCCAGCAGTGGAGTCCCACATTTTTGTGCTTTGTCCTCTGAAATGCATCTTTCCAGAACTGCAGCAGCAGTAGTGAAGCCACAGGTTATCATTCAGATTAGCAGATTTCTTTGTGTTTAGCTAGTCACTGTAGAAGATACCTATGCTCTGCTCAAAATCAGCCTGAATCACAAGCTAAAATGCTTGTACTTCAGTGGTTTAACCCCAGATGTAAGCTTTGGTCCTGGCAGCAAGGCATTACCCCTTTTTGCTAATGTATATTTAGATGATGCTTTGTGCTGAACTAGCATGTGATTCTTTTTCAGCCAGTTGTGTTGATTGTGGGATAGTTTACCTGGCCTTGAAGGATTTGGTGGTATGAGCCTTAGGGTGACTTTTATCTCTCATTTCTGCAAAGAGAGCTTATAGTAAGACAGATTACAGGATCCAGGGCCTGAACTCATCTCTGGCCAGAAAACTGCAGAAAGAACCTAGTTTAACTGTGCAGTGTACGTATATCCTGAGATTGATTTTTTTGCAGTGCAGCTGCTAGCACAGCACCTAAATTTGCTCAAGAAGGGTCAGGTAAGTGTTACCTGCCTTGTATTTAGAAGCTAGGTGAAATCTGGCTACTAAAGTAGATGAGATTTTCCCACTGATTTAATTTGGATCAGAGGTTAACGGTGCATATTTACCTGATAGCATTTAACTAGCTAAAGGCAACCACTGGAGTAAAGGATTGGAGCTGGTAGCAGAGGTCAGGCTCCTTGTTTAACACTTTTTTTTGCAAAGTTCCCTACATTGCAGATCCCACTGCTTCTTTGCTGTTTTCTCTTTCTTGACTGGTGTGAGACATACCATTGAATGTGCTTCAACTTCAGTAAAAGAAAAACTGAACATTTACAAAATACAGCTGTTCATGTTTGTGATAATGTTTGATTTGTCTCTGCTCAATTGACTGCCACGCAGTACCCACTAGATGGTGCTGATTTCCCTCCGTCAGAAATATCCTTCACGTTTAATAGCAGGGTCATTTTCTTTGTATCACAGATCACAACCGAATCCATGCAACTGATGTTCTACATGCCGTTTGGTACCTTACTACTCAGCCCGTCCCAGGACTCCCAACTGTGATTAACGATCACGGGTCAGCAAGCGATTCAGGTATATTTAAATGTGCAAGTATATATGTTGTATTTTTAAAGTTTTTGTCATGAAATTTGCTGTAAGAAAGCCAACAATTGAGGATTGCATGCAGTACTACTTGTTATATAGACTTCTAAGTTCAGTAGCACCTTGGATGTTGAAGGTGTTAAGGTATGTTTGTATAACTTTGAAGAGAAAGGAATTGGTCCTCTAAAACCTAATACTGTACGTTTAATGATATGTGAATGCAAGCCGTTGTGGTCACCCATAACAACAGACGTTTGTTATCATTTGATTTTTACAATACCTTTTTTTCTAGGAGAATTGTATTAGTAGTGCTTTTCAGTGCTGCTCTAGAAGCAGTGTAGACTTTTAAAACCTCAAACCCTGCATTGTTTTGCTATTACAAAACCGCTGGGGCATGCAGACAGTGCTGTGCACTTGTCACTGCTTGGCTGTCATGAAGTGTTCCTTTGCCTTTCTTCACTGTCTCCAAAGAAAGAGACTTGTTACCATCTTGCAACTAGTTTGCAAGACCACTGGTCTGCTGTTTTATGATTGCTCCTTACAGGAAGCTGTTCTTACTGCGTCTTTATATTAACTTCTCCAGGTTCAGCTTTAACAAGTAAAGGACCTGTCTGTATTTTGTGGGAGTTCTGAGGGAGTTACTGGAAAAGCAGGAGTTTGTTCTGCAGAAACCACTTCCAGTTCTGCTTTTTTTGGTGGTGTTTCTGTGGCACATACATATCATTCGTGAAACTCTAAAGGATGTTTTGGTGGGACTGGAAGTGTTTTTATTCCTGCAAAATTTTATTAGCAAGGGTTGTTGGAGGCTTTGTAGGTGAGGTGAAATGGGTGGAAGGAAAGGGGTTGAGTTTGGGGGCTTTTTGGTGTCTGTTATTTGAAAGACGTTGTTCAACTGCATGTGAGATCCATTCAAGTAGATTAAATTAGCAATGCATCTCACTCAGTATCTGCCTCTGACAAGCATGTTCAACCTGCTTTAAAAAGAGGCTATTAAGAGGATTATCAGCAAAGATCCAAAGTCTAGACGTTTGGATTGGAAAACATGCACCATACTTGAATTAATAAATGCTAGTCCATTGTTTTAAGGACCGTTAGTGTCTCGTAGACTAATCTATATGGTGAAGCAATTAGAGGAAGGAGTGGGAAGATTGAGTTACCCACAGAGTTCCAGCATGGCCATGAATCCATGGCTTATTGCTAGTAACTTATGTAGTTTGAGAACAGGCTTTGCTGGATGGCTGGAAGATCCCCAGGTGGGATGAGAATTTGTTCCTTTCCAATTATGTGCCTTATTGCACTGGATCACGTGCACAGTATCAGAAAGCATTGATGTCAGAATGTGTTTACTCTTCTGTAATGTATTGTAAATTTGCTCCTCTTCCAGCTTTGTTGTTTCTGTTTCAATAAGTCACTGAAAAAGTGGTAAGGGTTTTTTGTTGGGTTTTTGTTGTTGGTTTTTTTTTAATTTATTTATTTCTGCTCAGATTCTGACAGTGGAATCACTCATGGCCATATGGGTTATGTGTTTTCGAAGACATACACACCTACAGATGACAGCTATGGATGCCTAGCTGGCAACATCCCTGCCCTTGAATTGATGGCTCTTTATGTAGCTGCAGCCATGCATGATTATGATCATCCAGGAAGGACCAATGCCTTTTTGGTAGCAACGAGCGCTCCTCAGGTAAATAACTCTCAAGTAGTGTTGCTGTTAAGTTTGGAAGGTCTTTGGTAACAGCTTCTCCTTGCCAGTGGTGCCTGTGGCTTCCATTAAGCACAAGTCTACCAAATATTTTGAAACAGCTTATCAAAGTGACAGAACTAATCACTTCACTTGGGGATTACCGGTAAGAGTCTTCTTACACACCCTCACCACCTTCAGTTAGTAGAGCTGTTAAAAAAGGTACTGATAAAATGTCTGAAACTGTGAAATAAGGGAAGAATTATACTACCTAGTAAGGCACAGAAAGATTAAAATAAAATTAAAAAACACCTGTATAGTTGACAGCGTGCCATGCAAGTTAGTTTGTGCATGATCATAACATTTTCCGTTGTTTCTGTAGAATATGAGCAGCTGCAGTCTTTTATGAATGTATTTTTACACTATGCCTCTATGGGTGGTGGGGGGGAAGATAATATCAGTTTTATAAATGAAGAATTGAGGCTTACCTAAGGTTACACTGAAGTCATTGCCAGTGCTGGGAGTTGAATTCAGCAATTCTGAGTCACTGTTTATTGGCTTAATTATGAGATCATCTTTCCTTACTTTACATAGCTGACCTGCCTGGCTTCAGCATACTGTGCTGAGAAATATTTCTATGGACAAGGAAAGGAAAAAAAGATAGCTTAATGGTGAGAAGTCAGGTAGGGATGCAGAAATTCTAGATTTACTCCCCAACTTGGATCCAGACTTCCTCTCTCACCAAGAGCAAGACACCTGAACTTGCTCTGTATCAGTTTCTGTCTATAAACTTATAGTAATACTTCTCATCCTTGCAACATATTTCTGTGATCAAGAACTTTGATATTTACCTGGCCAGTTAAATAAATTGATAGAAGATGTATGCTATCCTTAAATCTATTTTTAAGAAAGGAGTGCTATAGCTTTATGGTTGTAAAAATCAACAAGGGAAGTTAGATGATTAGTCTTAATGTATTGAAAATAAATTAATGGGAAAAATTCAAATTCTTCTTGTTATTTTGGGGGGTTTTGGGTTGTATTGTTTTTTTGAAAATCTGGTTTTTTTCCAGATTTTTCCTCTTTTTTTTTCCTCTTTTTCACAGCAAGCAGTATCAGCTTCCAGTAATGATAAAGTGCTGCTGTGTTAAAAATCTGCTCTCAGGAGCTGGCCCTGCAGCAGCTGTAGCAGAATATATCTATCTCAAATGCTTACTGTGCAGTTAGGCAAGATGGGCTGTAAAGCTGATTTGCTTCAGCAACCTGTTCTCTGAGGTAAAGAATAGATTCCATACTTTAGGATAGGATTTAATTTTTTCATCTCTAGATGACAGAAAAGTATAATTGAAGTGAAAAGCCACTAAAACATATGTGTATATATTTGTGTAAAAAGTTATAAAACTTGTATCTATTTTACATGGAAGCATATTTCCAAAACCTTTTCTTTCCATAAACCAAATTGTCAAAAGACTGAATGCTGCTGAAGTGGAGAGATTTTCTAGATGGTTATTGTCCCCTAAAGTCCATTTTTTAGATCTTTCTTTAGTTTCTGAATGGAATTGCCATAACTATGAGAGTTATGCATCTTGTTTTGGTAAAGATTTAACCAATTTTGGATTTTAGCATTGAGAAATCTTTCAGGCTGTGTGTGTGTTGTCAGGATGCAAACTGGAATTTCTCTTGTTTCTGTGTTTCGAATCAGTCCAATATGGACAGAACTGCCAGGTACAAACACCAAAGACAATAATCCCTGTTAAGGGAGGTTAGTTCTGAGAAACAGGGAAACACGTGCCTGTATTATATTATGTGGCCTGAAACAGAATAATCTATTGTCATATGATGCAGTTGAGTCAGGAACTGAAGACCCTTGAGCATGAAAGACCCAGATTTTTCAAATCAGTCTTCCAATAAATCTTAACCATCACAACAATTCAGGTGTCTGCTATTAGTCCTGCCAAAATCACATCTTCAACCTCGAGAAGTTCTTTAAAAAAAAAAAAAAAACAAACAAATCAACCAAACCTGAACCTCCCTCATGCATCATCCCCACATTCTCATTTCTGCACTGCAGTGTTTCTTTCACTAAGAGGTTTCTCAGCTTTCAGCTGCCCACATTACTTTCACAGGCAGTGCTGTACAACGACCGCTCCGTCCTAGAGAACCACCACGCCGCTGCTGCCTGGAACCTTTTCATGTCAAGGCCAGAGTACAACTTCCTGGTCAACCTCGACCATGTGGAGTTCAAGCATTTCCGCTTCCTTGTCATTGAGGCAATTTTGGCCACTGACCTGAAGAAACACTTTGATTTTGTTGCCAAATTCAACGCCAAGGTAAGAAGATTGGTTCAGGTTTCTGGTGGATGGTCAGAAAAGATTGTGGGGCTTGGTAGCATCACAGTGAAAATGCTAGAAAGGCTGCTGTGTTGCTCTTTCTTCTGAGTGTCCTTTTGGCTGCTGTAAAACATTCTGTTGAATAGTAATTTGGCAATTCTGTTATTTTTTGCTTTAAAGTAGCGCAGCTTTTCTTATATATGTTTAGTTTTTTCAGCAAGTGGTTTAAGGCTAAAGATATTATGGACTATTTGAAGGTAAGTCCCACTTACATCCTACTTTTCAACATTGTTTTCTTGTTCACTGGCACTTTAGACCTATTAGCGAAGCACTCGGGGGAAAAAATCAAAGGTGTTACCAAGTTTCCATAATGGCTAAGTACTTAAGGTGAATTTTTATTGGTTTAATCACACTGTTTTACTATCAAAGCACAGAAATCGTAATTATTTTTAAATTCTAATTTCAAATGCAATGAAAGCATGATCTTTCTTTCCTACTTTGTTTTAAATGGGTAAACCCCAGAGAAAGGTCACTAAAGATCTTTCCTGCACGCTCCATTCAGTGAGTATAAAATCGCAACCCTCGGAAACCATTCTTAAAAATTATTGTACAGTTTCAACCTAACTTACTGGAAATCACCACCTATCAAGTTACTTTAATAAACTCCATCATGCATCAAAGCTGTTGGCATGTCACCTAGATGATACTTGCCTTTGGAGCTGGTACTGCCTTCTTGTTCCTTGTGAGAAACACACCAAGCACAGTGTTTCTCATCCAGAACTAAGACCTCTTAGCTGTTTTGGTGACATAGATAAAATGTTTTCTTGTGGTATTGCTTAGGATGGACCTATATCCTGAAATCTTGAAGCCTCCAGATGTATAACTGGTTTTGTTTTCCATTTCTCTGTAACATCTCTCTCTTTGTTAGGCTTTAAGAAGCTCTAAAGAAAGGCCTTAAATTATGGTTCAGGGTAGGCAGAGAACTGATCTGTAGATCCATAGAAGTCTGAACTCCTTCTGCACCCCTGTTAGTCATGTCCCAAAACCTCCGGTAATATCAGGGGAGTTTCTTCAGGTCTTAATTTTAAATTCTGGGATCATTTTCACTGGCCTAATTTCCTTATAAATATTGAAAAGTATTGGCAGATTCCCATCTGTCAGGGCTACAATGACAGTAAAGCACAGGGAATTTAGGCTGTCTGAATACATCCTTTGAATGTGACAGTTTGGAACAAAGCCCTCACTTCTGTGAACATAAGTAAGGAATGAAAAAAGACAGGCTAAACCAGTGATTACTGTGGCTTTGTCACAGAGATTAACTGTCTTAACTGTGGAAGAGGACAAGCTTGACCAATGTACTAGGCATAAATTGCAGATATTGAAAACTAAATTTGTCTTAAATCTATCAGGCTGGACAATGGTAGATGTAACCACTGTTGTAGCCAAGCAACATGATACCTGAGACACTGCACAGTCTGATATATCAGGTCCCGCCAGCTCACTATAGATTGTAAGGACATCTGTTAACCTCCTTCTCTCTCCTTATTGCTTGAATAGTCAAATGGTCATGCATGGAATAAAAAGTAGAGGAGAAGGTGAACATATTAACCAGTGCTTGTGGCTGAGCCTGGCTTTCCCAGAGTAATCACTGCCTTAAAAAGAGATTATTTATGTTTGGTTGGCAAAAACTCTTCTGTACCAGAGTGGTCTCAGAGAGCAGACCTGACATGTTTGTGTATGGGTGGAGGTGCTGTAACTGATAAAATTAGCTCTAAATGATCACGTTATTGATTGGGTTGCTGAACTGTAGTTTAGTATATTGAGGCTACAGTCAGAGAGACCCTTCTGTACAGAAGTCAGTGTAAACACATGTAATGTAAGCATCCTCCCACCAGAAAACTTGTAGTCTGGAAAGTACCCACAAGAAATAATGAAGGATGCTCACTGTCCAACACTGATGATATCAGTGCATTGGAGCACTTACTGTTCTCTGACATTAGTTATGTTGGACCACGTACACCAGAAGCAAAGCCCTCACCATGGGGGCCCACTGCTGTATGGGGCAGGGGACCTGCTGACAGAGGACATGGAAGTTTCATCTAGTCATAGCACAACAACTCTCTATCCATTTTCAACTATTGCAAGCTTGACAATTAAAGCTGTGTTTCAAGGAGGGATTCAAATTTCGAAAATTAAGTGGACAGTAGAAGACAGCCCCTCCGACATGAGGAGATATTCTAGGAGAAAAGGCTGAGATGGGAAAATGTGGCTAATGGCAGTAAAGGTTGCTATCGCTGACCGTTTGGAGATGTAAAAGGCCGAAGACCTCAGTGCTTTCTCAGTCGCAGTCTTTGTGGCTAAGACCTGGCTTCAGGAATCCCAGGCCCCTGAGGTGTGAGACAAAGTCTGAAGTCATGAAGACTTACCCTCAGTGAATGGCATCAGGTTAGGGAGCACTTAATCAAACTGGACATACACGAGTACATGGGACCTGATGGGATGCAGCCATGTGTATAAACACCTGATGGGGAGAGTAAAGCGAATGGAGCCAGACTCTTCTCAGTGGTATCTGGTGACAGGACAAGAGACAGTGGGCACAAGCTGAAATACAGGAATCCTCATTTAAAAATAAGAAAGGATGTGTTTACTGTGATGGGGGTTGTACATTGGAAGAGGTTGCCCAGAAAGGTTGTGGAGTTTCCCTCCTTGGAGATATTCAAAGCCGAACTTGACACAATTCTGAGCAGCCTGCTCTAGCTGGCCCTGCCTTTAGCGGGGGGTGGACTAGATGATCATCAAAGGTCCTTTCCAACCTCAACCTTTCTGTGATTCTTCAAGGTGACGCTTTTATTTTAGAGCAGTTGATAGTATATATTACTTTTTATTGTGGGAGGTATGGGAAAAATAGAGAAAAGGAAAAAGACTGGGAATACTTTCAGACTTAGATCAAATAGGGAAATAAGCTTGTTAGATGTGTCTTCACGCTGCAATTAAATCAGCATGGCATTTGATGGTACTTTATCATTGTATACCAATTAGGTAGCAACTTCTTGGAAAATGTCATGGAAAGATTGCATTTGTTGGTTTTCCTAGCAAATGCTTTCAAACAGGCACATCATTTGCTAAATATTAATTTCTTGTGATTTATCTCAATGTTCAATAGTTTTCACTTATTTTTCTTTTTACATATTGCTCCAGAGCTGATTGTAAATTCCAACCTTGGGTTAGCTCACCTGCTTACACTTGTGATTTTATTAAATAGCTAAATATACTGTAAGATATTCCAGGGCAGAACTTCCTCTGTGGATGCATCCTTTTACCCAGGATTACTGTCATGGTTTTCCTTTTTCTGTCTACTAGGTGAATGATGATGTTGGAATTGACTGGACTAATGAGAATGACCGCTTGCTCGTTTGCCAAATGTGCATCAAACTGGCTGACATAAATGGGCCTGCAAAATGCAAAGATTTGCATCTGCAGTGGACAGAAGGCATTGTCAATGAGTTTTATGAACAGGTAAATAAATGCATGTCCAAAGTGGTATCTGCTGGTTGCATGTCTTGTGTTAAACAGTCTCGCACCATGCTGGTGCTGGTGATGAGTGAAAATCACAGAGAATAAGGGATGACGGGGATTGCTAGAGTTACACTAGTCCATCCTTTTGCTGGATCAGTGAAAGTCCATTTGTCACTGAAGATTCTGATGTGTCCTCAAAGACCTCTGATGATGGGGTTTCTACAGGCTTAACTGTTCCAGTCTGGCACTGTCCTTACAGTGGACATGGTAAGCAAGTGTTCCTTTCCTCTTTATTTTTCTGTAGGCAGTCGTCATGTCTCCCTTTCAGTCTTCTTTAGTGCAAACTATCTTTTCATCCTTCCTTCTATGTCTTTTCGAGACATCAGCTGCTTCTCATTGCTCTCCTCTGCAGTCACTCCAGGTGGCTCACACTTTTATTGACATGTGGTCTCCAAAACTGGACACAACATCGTTGCTGAGGTGATCTAAACAGAGCAGATGAATTATTTTAGCTTCCCTGTGGGCCACGTCTCTATTCACACACACAGAACCTTTATGTACTGAGCGCGACTGTAACATTGACTTTCAGTTTATCACAGACTAACCATATCTGCTCCCTACACGTTGATCCTGACTCGTACTTGACGCTTTCAGCTTTCAGAAGGTTTGTCAGTACAACTGCACTAATTATGCAAGGCTTAGCTGATGGTAGCATGAGGAAGGAGGACAGACACAGATTGATTTACAAAGACCTGGGAATACAGCCAGGCACTGGTCCTTTTCTGCCAGGTGTAAGGGAGCCCTTAATTGAACCTTTTCTCATTATAACCTATTTAGCCCTGCCGAGTGCAAGGGATGGGGCTGTTCCCACACTATGCCTGTTTCCGGAGTGGGAACATATTTTGAATGTGCTGGTTAGACTAAACTCCACATCCTGTCTTTTCAAGAGGAAGCAAGCAGGCTAAATCACTGAACCAGACACGCCACAGTCTTCTTGGGGAGGCTGTGCAGTAACTTGAAGTCACAGACTAATCCCTTTTAAAGCCTTTTCATCTTCCCTTAAATTTACTGTACTTACACTTTGGAAAAAAAACAGGATTTTCTGCTGCTGCTGCCTTCTGGAGTATGTAAAGAAATGGGAAAAAGGACAAAATTCAGACATTGACCTGAACCTCCTTCATTTATTTCAGATCTCCTTAGAAAAAGAAAGAACAATGACCCTTATATATATTACATATATAGTTGGTTCCATTTTTCTTTTCATTTTTTCTTAAAGAGACTGAGTCCCATAACAACAGTGATCAACCTTCATCTCCCAAATTTTCTTTCAGGGAATGCTTTTCTTCATATTTGTCTGTTTTCATTACAACTCTCCCAACAAATTGTACTTTACTTAATTCTGGTGATGATCATAGCTTATGTGGGTGACTACTGCATGCAGACAAAACCTGTTGATCAGATACATGATATGACTCTCCTTTGATCCAACATAACTAATGTCAGAGGGCAGTAACTGCTCCAATACATTAGTATTGTCAAAGTGTTGGATAGTGAGCTCTGAATCAAGCTTGGGAGGAACATGTGTGGGAGGATAGGGTGTTATCTCTTCCATAGCAGGAATCTGGATTATTTTCCATCAGTCAGAAAGATGTGCTACTAATGTTTTCATGCTCTTGGAAGCTGCTCCAAAGGACTGTTGGAGATTATCTTTCTTATGATCCTGTAATTTAAAAAAAATGCATTTGAGATTTATCCTCTCTGCAAAATTTGATTCAGAATAACATATATGTTATCTTTGTTAATGGTATTCCTTTGGGGGATTGTGAGCAAATGCATTTGAACTCTTGGCTTGCAAATTCCAAGAGGTCAGGTAATCAGTAAGATACTAGGGTTTTTTGGTTTTGTTTTTGTTTTAATGGAAGATGTGTATTCACTTGTATTGAGAAATCAGTAAGTCCCAGTGGGTTTCCTGTTTTGTTTTTTTTGCATGGCATGAGTCGCTATGCTGACAGGATACTGATGGGGTTGAAAACAGAGAATGTTTTCTTCCTAGGACTTACTTTTGGCATTAAGGAGGATAAGCTAGATTCTCAATATATTTAACCTCGGTTAAATTCTGATTTTCTGTAATGTAATATGCTACGAGAGGTGTATCAAGCCTTCTTCACCATGCTTTTGATCATCAGTTTTTTTCTGAGAAGGGAAAAATCTTCATTTTCTCATTTCTAAAAAGGAGAACTTTATGGGAAGTTTGGATTTTCCTAGAATTGTTATCAAAAAGCATATATATATATATATATGCATTCAACCTATGCTGTGAAAGTAATGAAATATTCTTCTTGAATTTCCTTTAATAAGCACCAATTCCTTTGAAGAATTTAACTCCCCTGTAAATAAAAACTCCTTAGTAAAAATGTTTTGCATAGAAACATTCAAGATCCTGTCATATTGTGACAGTGTGTTTCCTTTTCTTCCCTCCACATGCTCAGTGTACTTATTTGAAGACAGGTTAGACATATTAAAAAGAATCAAAAAATGCACTGCAAGATGTTTCACATAATAAATCATGTTTTAATGGAACATGAAAAAAGAACTTGTAAACATTTCAACAGTCAGCTTTCTTCCCACTACTGACAGCTCACAACCAGGAAATCTCAGACATGTTACTGTAAAGAAGAGAGAGCAGCCACCTCTTCTTAATTTACTTGCTATTTCAGCAATGGATGGCATGTTTCAGTGTTTTGTTAACACTAATATTTTGCATTTAATGATTGAACATAACATTCTGGGGTAGGTTATTATAAAAGTAACAAAACAAAACACAAGGAAATGAGACATTTGTCATACATGCTTCAAAGTTTAACTCTCATTCTTTGGCGTTCCTAGATATCAACAGGGTGTTGACCAGATACATTGTCCATGACTTTTGGAAAATTTAGGTTACAAGGAGATAAATTCAGGCAATCTGTAATATAATGGAAATTGAAAATGTCTCTCCAAATTCTAATCTTTATTCTCAAATATAGATCTCTGTATTGTATTAAAACATTAATTTGTATATCGGGCTTGATTAGGGGGTTTAGATATTTTTCTTGGAGAGGTGGCATCCAGTCTTGACATGTCTACTCAGCTGAAAACTCACTGATATCACCAGAAGCTTTCTTGTGATAGGGATGAGTGAATATATCAGACTTGGTTCTGCAAGAAAGTTTTACTTTCTTTTACATCATAAGAGGAGGGAGAAAAAAGTCTTCCTATACCTCCCCTTTACCCTCTTTCCCCAAGAAGAGCTAGCAAAAAGCTTTATGGGAAAGATTTACTACTTCTGAGTAACCCATGCTTTCATAGGGATCATTCTAATAGTCCTGGAAAACAAGTACTTATGACCCAAAGCCAAGAGGACCTCTCCATGTTATGTATAGTAAGGACAAAATTAATAAGAAAACTAGTTCAATGAGATAGCCCTTGCTTGTAGAAGTTCAGTCTTGTTCCCTGCAAACACGTGGCTGATTACAAGGTTGTTGTGAGCTAAAAATCAAAAAATCAGAAGGGATTTTTTGAAAATAACATGAAGAAAGAAAGAAAATAATAATTTTCAAATTTGCACACTCACAGTGTAAAAGTACAGGACAAGGGCAGTGGGCATCATTTTGCAGTCATCAGCTAACATCCTTGTTAAATTCACACTATCAGTAGTAGGTCCTCTTACAAGAAAAGAGCTGTAACTTCCATTAACCATTTGACATGATGGCACTGTAGTAGTGTCATGCTGGCATACTATAGAAGTGGCATTAGAGTTGAATTATTTTTCTTTCATCATTTTTAAGTGGTTTGATGTGCATTACCCCTTTTCGTGACATGGTTTTGTTTCATTTACTTCAAAGACATTATTGCTATTTTTCATCTCCAGGGTGATGAAGAGGCTAGCCTGGGCTTGCCAATCAGTCCTTTCATGGATCGCTCTGCTCCTCAGCTGGCACACCTCCAGGAATCTTTCATCACTCACATTGTGGGACCACTATGTAACTCTTATGACTCAGCGGGGCTGATGCCAGGAAAATGGATAGAAGATAGTGATGAATCAGGAGACACTGATGAGCACGAAGAGGAAGAAACAGCAGAAATGGAAACTTGTGAAAATGCTGAATCCAGTAAGTTGTTCACACTTAGATTTTTCAATGGAGCAAGTTCCATATTGTGACCAAAAACTAAGCAGCCATATTGTAAAAGCATAGAGACCATGAGCTGGTCAGGTTCAACATGGGCCTCTCCAGAGTTACAGTGATTCAGTGCTGTCCTTAGTGAAGCTGGTGTGTAGCCAGTTACATTGGTAATGGAGACACTCCATGGTTTCAGGACTCATATGCATTGCTGTTCATATCTACTACTCATTTGTACCTTCAGTTGAGGTTTCTGGTGATGGATCACCCATCTGTGTGAGGGCTTTTTAGACTGTTTCAGCACTGATGTTAGCAGACTGCAACAATTTCAGTTGAAGAAAGGATGGTTGGGAGATGATTTTTTTAGGAAAGCACTCATCATTTCCATGAGTTAGCATGATGTACAAGAATAATGGAATGAGGCTCTGAGATGATGATGCAGTAAAAGAGTTTTTTTCAATGGAAGTATTTTAATACAAATCTCCTCAGCATAATGTGTGGAGAAGAGTGGAGAGAATCGGCACTGAGCATTGCTGTGTTGTGTGCTGGGAACTGCATCACTTGGCCCTTCTGGCTAATCAGTAACTAAAGCTGATAGTCTCCAGCCTTTCCTCCAGAAGGGCAACAGTGCTGACATTTGTCATACTGAGAGGAAAACTTTGTACCTTGAAAGGAGATCTCAGGAACTCATTGGAAGTAATTTTTAAGAGAAAAGGCTGCAGCTGTAGACCTATTTCTTTTACCAGTTTAATCCTGCATGTGTTGCCTGTTCCTCTCTCTCCTGTTCCTCCTCCCTCTGAGTTTCCTACTACTGTTCTTTTATTTCCTTCCTCTGGGTCATCTTTCTCTCCCTCCCCTATATCTAATCCTTCTAGAAAGCACTAGCCTTAAGTGTGCTAATGACATACTGATACATAGCTTTTTCCTCTTAACAGCTTCACTTTCTCTGTTCATTCCTACACACTTTCATGCCCTACTGAGTATCATCCCTATTTTCTGTTGGGGAGGCTGAGAAGTGGAAAGATTTGAGGATTGCATTGTCCACATAAGGACGTGGAACTAAAATCTACATCTCCTGATGTGTAGAACTGACCTTTTATCTCTAGTAAGATCCAGGGGTTTACGGTTTGTAATTAAGAAATTATTGCTGTTGTTCACACACACACATTTGCACATATTTTAAGTTTAGCAGGTTCACATGCACAAAAAAATGTTGTTGAGAACAACAAGCATTAAGTATTATAGCACACACAAGTTTATTTTAGCACCTTATGATCTATCAGCTCTAATAGCAGGCAGAGTCATATGTTTCTGTGGCAGATTGGCATTTATGGAATTGCCTGCCGGGGGAAAGCGTATTCAATTAGTCACCAACATAGACCCCAAAGCCTGAAACCGATGTTGCTGTATTAAAAAGAAAGATGAAGGATGTTCTCGTTTATCCATTGGAGTGTCTCACCTTACTTTGAAATCCTTAGTTTCCTTTCACCTTGTTTCTCTGTTCACTTATCTTCTTTATCACTGCTAGTCAAGTCTAACAATGCTGCTTTCAGGTTTAAAGCACAGACCATTATTAACCCTTGTCACATTGAAAACAGACCATTTTTTAGTTGTCTTCTGTTTTCTTTTTCACATTCTCCTCCATGACAGTACTTTACTATTCAACCTGGTGCTTTTAGGCTCTTTTATCTTTTTCAAAACCTTAAAAGTGAATGTATCAGAGTTTTGAAATATCCAAACAAATTATTCCTACTTCCTGCTTACCAAATGTGGGGTGCTTATCTTCTCGATCATACCAATGTGTTACAAACTGTTTTCTTCCGGTTCCCTAAATTCTCTGTGACTGTGTGGATCTGAATCAGGAATCAACAGCATTGTTTGTGTTGACGTAGGGGTCTTGCAGGTCGTTAGAAATTTATACCTGTGATTAACACAATTTTGGATGTTTAAAACTTTCTCAATAAAACAAAATAAAAGGTTGAGATGTCAGATGCATAGATATTAAAAGTTGCGTAGATGTTGACAAAGCTCTTTTTCTTGATGGAAATGCCTTTTAGGCAGGTGGAAATATAATTGTGGCAGAAAACACTTCACCTAGGTCCTGATAATTCACTAAAGCAGTTGAGATATAAGAGATTATAGAGTTATAAAACTGTAAGGTAGCTTAAAATTGTTTTTATTATTATACAGGAGTATGTAATTCCCCCAAAGTTCTGATGCAAGTATAAGAATTAAACAGGCTCAGTCTTTAGTGATTCAGACAGATTTTAACACCACAGCAAGTGCTCGCTGGTGTCTGTAGAGAGCAGCAAGATGCAGGGTCACCCGGGAAACCCAGGAGAGAATGTCCTGCTGCGGCATTGGCAGGGTAGGGGCTTCCTATTAGTGCTGAACCTGAAGGTTTCCTACAGGGAACCAAGGGCTTTCTAATGAAGGATTGAGTTGGATTTGGTCTGTGCTCAGTGAAAAGCTCTTTGTTTCCAGTTCAAAAGCTTCAAGGGCTAAACGTTTTAGATCCTGACACAGACATACTTCAGGCAACCTGCAAATACTAATCCACACAAATTTATTTGGTACAAAACATTCTTCTGCGTCACCTTCTTTAAAAAAGAAATGGGCAGTTGTCTTTGGAGGGGTTATTATTTCAGTTCTGTGATGGCCGTTGCCACTGTTAACAACCAGGGAAAATTTTCAAGCTTTGTACTGTTAAGGAGTTAACAATCTGTGTTGGACAGACTGTATTGACAAAGAAAAAAACACACTTCAGACAGCAAAACACTTGTAGTGCAGCTGTGTCAGGAGCCATGAGAACTACCAGTGGCAAAAACATTTTATAGGTTAACAGCAATGGACTGATGCTTCAAAACCAAAGACAAGCGAGCTCCCTGATAGTATTCAGCTGTAAGACTACATCTTCAGTGGTCAGACTCCGTTGCCAAAGCCATGTTGTGCAAAGGCTTTAAGGTCGTCTCTACTGCAATGGTGGAGTGATAAATCCCTGACTTTGAAAAGGGCACATAGGAGTGGGTTCCCTCCTTTAATTACTAATGCTTGCTCATTCATTATCCTTCTACAGCTCAGATCAAAGGTAAAATGTGGAGAAAACAAAATCAGGATCTTTCTTCCTAAGGCAATCAGCAAGGATCCATTGTGGGTGGGGGCACAGAATTTAATGTGTATGTGTTATGGAGTAGGTTGATCAGAGTCTTTAAGTACTTGATATACAAAAATGAGCAGAAACAGCTCAGCAACATGCTTTATGCATAATCATTCAAGCACTAGATGTCTCTGTGAGCTGCATAGTCAGGGACAGCATGCAACCTGTGATGGGATGAACCTGGGGCTCAAACTGTGCAGGAAACCAGTTTGCTTTCCCAGAGGTCTGGAGAGGCATAGCTTTCTGAATTTTAAGACTGTTTAAGTTTGTGTTTTTAAAAATCTGTTGGTGCAATTCCTATATGTCCTAGTGCACCCTGTCTGCTTCCTACACCTTCAGTCCCTCTTCCTTCTTCTCTCACAGAACACAGTACATTAATGTCACATGGTATTTTACAGGAAAGAAGTTCAAGAGGAGGAAAATCTACTGTCAGATCACTCAGCACCTGCTTCAGAACCATAAAATGTGGAAGAAAGTAATTGAGGATGAGGAGAGGTTAGCTGGGACAGAGAAGCAAGGCGTGGAGCAATCCACGCTGCACCAATCTTCAGAACAAATCCAGGCCATCAGGGAAGAGGAGGAGGAGAAAGGGAAGCCCAAGAGGGATGAAGAGGAGAACGCAACTGTAGAACCAAACCAATGACAATATTTACAGCAGTATTTTAAGACAGATTGACTCGTGCACAGACTCTTTCTCAAGCCAGCACAGCATTTAGACACAACACTGTAGAAGTATGGGATAATGCGCCTACAGCTGTTTAATTTGTTTCTTTTTCCTTTTTATGGTGAGGTACATTGTTTAAACTCCTATGCTCAAGGAAGCTTTCACACTGCGACACCGGCTTTTACAGACTTTCTTTAAAGAGATTTGGGGGTGGGTGGAATTATATAAATATATATATATATATATATAGCCAGGGTTATTGGCTGCACACTTCAGCAAAATACATTTAATGGTATATTATGGTCACTGTGATATTTACAGAAGTTATCTAAGGAAATGCTGCTTCTAAAGCACATTTGCAGTTAACACTAAGGTACCGGTTAAGTAGCTTTTGCTCTTAATGCCAAGGGATAAAAGTTCCAGAGCTTTATATGAATGCTGATATATCCTGCCAACACATATGTGTGCGTGAGGGGGTGTTTGCGAGTGTGAGTGGATGTAATGTAATATAGCATAGTTTGAGTTCTTCTTACACTAGCTGTAGCACGTGTCCCAGTACGCGACAACAAACAGAAGGCCTGAATTTTAGAGCATTTGTGCCCACAAGGGAACCGGAGACCATTTTGAGGAGCTTTGCGTTCCCCGTAGCCCTCCAAGTCCCAGTTTGCACTCCAGCTGCAGCAAGCAGCCTTTCAGCAGGGGCCGCGGTGGCCAGGGCTGCTGGCCTGGCCCCATCCGGCTCTGCGGGCTCCTCCGCCTCCTCCTCTTCCTCCTCCTCCTCCTCCTCCGCGGCACTTCCCAGACTGCTGGCAAAAGGGATCTGCCAGGAAATTTATTTTCCAAAGGGGGTTACAAGGGACTGTGTGGCACGCTGGTCTGTTCCCCGCGAGAGGACCTGGCCCTCTGTATGCTTCAGAGTGGGTGAATGGCTGTGTGTGGCAGTGTGTGTGTTTGGGCGGGAGAGAACGGAGAGCAAATGCGTGTGCGTGCTCAGAAACCAGAGGCACGCTGTCATCTTCCAACCCTGACCTTATGTCTCTGTGCATCAGTGGCCAAATATACCATTTAAGAATGAAGCTAAACTATGTCTCTTGAGAGCAAAAGAAGGGGAGTGCGGGGGCCATACCCTTCCTCAGAATAAGAGGCAAACGATGCGTTAGGAGCAGCATGGGGGACAGGTGCCGGTCCTGCCTCGGCCGGACACTCGTATGTCTCAGCAACCACTCACATGAGCTTCAGAGAACTTGGTTTTTCAGTGTGATGTGCTGGATGGGAGCAGTTTGTTGCTGGCATTCTGCTTAGAAGCAGCGTTTGATACCACCAATATACTTGTTTTCTTTTTTCTTTTTTCTTTTTTTTTTTTTAAGAGAAAGGAAAAGATCGGGCCTGTAAGAAGAGCAGATCTTTTTTTTGTTCTGTTTATTTCTTTTCTCTGTTGTTTATGCTGTGAGCCAAATGTCTATTTAAAAGGTTGGATATTCACTTTCAATATTTTATTTCACAATATTATATTTGTCAAGGATTAGCTATCTAGATGTAAATATGGAAAAATTTTTATGGGTTCCTGTAGATAATGATATCTTTAAGAAAAAAAGAAAAAGAAAAAAAGGGAAAAGTCTTTTTGTAAAGCTAATTTTTTAAAAAATAAATACAAAAACATTTTTATACAGTGTAGCCATTTCCAAACCCAACAAATAAAGTCTTGAGTAATTTGTATAGACCCTTCTGGGAAGCCAGTGGTCTACAGGATCAAGGCTTTAAAATATTAATGCTCTTTGGGACTGGCAGCACCAACCAATACAACAAAATTTAGAGTTTTGTTCCCCCAAAAAAAGAGTATATATATATATATATAAAGTTCAGTTTCTCTCAAAAACCATTTGACTATGTATGCTTTTTATATTTTGATCCTGCAGCCCCTTGCCAAGAAGAGGATTGCTTGTGTAAGAATGCTTGTGAAAGGAAGAGTTTGTAGAAGTCCTTTCTATATTAAATTTCTGACATTGCCTCCATCACTTTCTGCTATCCTTACGCATTCACCACATTTCATGATCCTATTGATACCTCCCCAGAAATGTTGGAAGACATTCTCTATCAAAGCCAATCAGCATGTGTGTTACCACTTCAGAGTTTCTTTTTGCTTTGCATTTCTGTTAGAGTGTGCTTTTGCTGGAAAACAGGATTTTGGTTTCTTACAGGTTGCATTTGCCTGATATCGTCCCATCCTACTCTTGCCAGTAGAGAAGGCATTTGTGTTTTGACAGAGTGACTCTAGAGCATGGCTCTGAATGCTCTTAGCAGCAGAAATATTTATTAAGTGTTGTTCAATGAAATCAGAAAAGCAAAGATCCAAATTGCACTATTATTTTAAAGGGAAAGGATATAGCAGAATTTATTCAATAGAAAAAAAGATGTCTCAGAGATCTCAGCAAGTCTCCACCAATTCCATCTTGCACTCTTTTCACACCTCTTCAGTTACTTTGATTAACCATTTTATTTGGGGTTTTCTTGTACAATTGATATGCATACCTTATAGTTCGAGAAGAATTTAATATGCCTCATTCTGTCCTTTAAAAATTAAACTTACAGAGATGCTTTAAAATGTCACATCTCCAAGCACTTTTTTCTCCATTTTCAGTGCATGATCACTGGGACTGGATTTTTTATATTGATTTTTATATTGCCTTTGCTAAAAGAAGAAAAAAAGAAGTTATTGCAGAAAGCATTAGTGGGTACCCATTTGGTAAAATTACATAGAGGCATTCAAGAATGAGGTGAAATCCTGCAAGTGGACTTCCACATAATCCTCTAGGCAGGCATACACAGGGTTGAACTAAGAAAAATTATCCTAAAAATGTGCTGAAATGGAATTACTCTATTTTTCCTAGTCATCATTTTTGGTTGCCATTAGGTAAAATCTTTGTCAGCTTCTAATCTGTTAAGATTTCTTTCTATATTGTCAAAGCAGCTGTCACAGATTGTTACTGCATTGCTATACAAGCCTGTTTGTGGGTACAGTTTGATTAACTCAGGTCTTTTGCAGTGAAGGAATTGCTGACAGGCTTAAAATCAGAATGATCATTGATTTTATCCAAACTGGAAGGAATACCAGTGAAGAAGCTGAAGTAGCTGGGAGTGGTTAACTTGGTAAGAGGTGACTTACTTTTGCTCTCCAAATAGTTACTAATAGAATCCAATTTCTGCAGGTGTCCACTCCTTATGAATCTGATTTTCAGTCTTTGCAGAGCATTTCTGGCAGGCATTGATCAGGAAATTTCCCAGATTGGCTTAAATTTAATACAAAAGAAAATACCAGACAGATTTTGTATCAAACGTGAATACCATTGTTTTGCTTTGGGGTTTTTACTAGATAATGAAGCAGGTAATATTTTAGGGGTTTTGTAATAGTTTCTAGTCCGAAGGAGGCAAAGCTTTTGACCTGCAGTTGCAGCAACCTTTTGGAGGCTAGACGTTGACAGTTTTCCGCTTTGTGCAGTCCTTTTGTGTTGCAAACCCCAAATAAACCACAGCCTGTGCAATATTTGGGGGGGGGGGGGAGAAAAATAATTGTATTCTGTCAGCAAAGTGCTCAGATTTCAGGTGGGATGTTTACAATGTTGATTTGGGTTTCTGGTATATACAGTATGCAAAGAGGTTTGTTAGATACTAGGGAAAGCAAGCCCCATTTAAACAGTGTTTTGCAGTAACAAAAAATTTACGTACTTTAGTTTCCAGTTCTTTAAAAACAGGAAGAGAAAGATTGGACTATTTTTTCCAATTGGATATTTTGGTTTCTCCACTGTAATGTCACCTGGTGACTGATCCTGCTCCCTTCTAGTCTAAGAGAAGTTTGCTGTTCCCTTAAATAAGGGGCTTTTTGCAGTGCTTGCAGCCCCCAGTGCAGTGAGAAAAGCACTCTGCCCATCACATATAAACCCTTTTGTCCCCATATTCCCAGTTTGCTTGATAGTCACATGCTGTTCATTGTGGAATATAACTTTTCTCTTTATGCTCATGTTGCAGAAGGAACACATGGGAGTAGAGAGTGTGAAAGCCCCAAACCATTTATTTTATTGCCTTTTCTTTTAGGAGGAGTCTGAGACTTTTGTTTCCAAGAATCCCAAAATACCTGTGTCTAGAAGTAATAATTTCCACCATGTTCAAAGGGCCATAATTTACTATTTATGCTCTAATTCTTGAGGGAACCTGGCGTTTCTTGATTTGTTTTGAGCTAATGTACGGAGCAGGTTGACACTCATCTCTGAAAATCATATGCCTCCTCCAGTAGAAAGATGGTGTTTGATGCAATGCTGCAAGCCACGCATCAGAAGTAAGTTGCAAGAATCTACTAGGAAAAAGGGATTCTACTGTGCTCTTGGCAACATTTTGAACTCCCTTCCTCTGGGAGTGAAATTTTTTACAGAAAGCTGGGGAAATGGCTGTGTGTCACCCATGGCCTCCCCTGTGACCTTGTGCAGGGTGCTGGCTCTCATAGCAAATGATGGTCACATTCTGGCAGTAAAAGGCTCCCAGGGCAGATGTAATTTGCATTTGTTAACAATGCAGGGATAGTTGTTCATCAGTTTTTACCCTGACATCATGTGTGAACGTCTCTCTGCATCATCATCAAGTTAAAATCCAAGACTGTGATTGCTCAGGACCTTTTGAGTGGATGCGTTTGGGACTTTTACCCTTAGTGTACTACTGTTAGAAGTTCTTAAGATCCTGATGGTCTGAATTTGGAAGGAAGTTAAGTCTGTAAAGGTTCAAACAGATGCTTCTAAAAGTACCATTTGGCATCTAAGCAAATTCTGTACCCAACTTCCTTTTTATGCTTTCTGTGCTGGCTTTTAAGTTCATTTGTTTTCTTTAGGAAGTTCTCCTAAATTTTTGTCTCCTTTTTAGGTACAAGAATTTTTCTGAAATTCCAGCCCTGTCTTTTTCTTCCTTCATAAATGCCCCGGAAAGTAGAATGCAGTGTGGAGAAGCCAAGGATCTTGCCAAACTGAGCATCAGTCAGTGGTGCAGCCCATGAGGACTGCCCAGCCTGTGACCCAGTCTGGGCGCATTTGCACCCAGTGCCATGCCCATGCTGCTGAGCTGGGAGCTGAGTAGGTGTGGGGTAGCTGTCGGTTGGGGTACTCGGCAGCCTGAGGTCCACCAGCTTTTAGTGGGACTTGGGATCTTAGAGAATTTTGTCAGTTTTCAAAGAACCTTAGGCACTTTTGAAAATTTTGCCATAGGTATAATGCAGCAAAAGGTTTGTGGTTGGTCCCAGGTGTTAATGAAGTGTTTGTGCAAAGTCTCATTAATTATCCGGCACATCCTGCTTGGTCTGTGTGGTGTGGTCCTCTGCTGGTGATGGTGAGGGCTTTGCTGTTGATGAAGATGGTTGCAGGTGTGAGTCCACCCTCTCACTGACTTTCCATAGGCACAGCCAGATATGCCAGTCAGTGTGAGCCTGGGCAGCCCAGCAAACCCAGCTGCACCCCAGGCTGCGATCCAGAAAAAGCACAAGGCGCTTGGCCAGCAAATAGCCCAAGGAGATTCACCAGCAGATTCAAGTGTGGGAGAGGCAACATGGATGTGCTGTGGTTCATTCTAGAGCTGAGCCATCTGATAGTGTTCAGTAGGTTGGGAGGGCAGCAATGACAGTCTGTGGCTTTTCTTTCTCTGAAGGAAGAGGCTTTTGACTGTTGGAAAACCTGTAATTCATAAAAACGTATAATATTTGCTTTTACTTTTGCAAGAACTGTTATGGTTGAGATGTTCCAGCACTATGTGTTTAAGGAAGAAAGGTTTCAATTTAAGGATGAGTACGAGAATTTCTTGAGCATCCCACGGCCTCATGGGCGGAAGATTAGATCGAGGCACGTGCACAGCGCAGAGAACGTGCCTCTCCCAGGTCTGCTGCAGGCACCGCAGCTGGGAGGCCGGCACGGAGGGTTGCTTGCTCTTTCCAGTCTCAGGCCTGGACGTTGAGCCTGAGAACTTGGGTATTCCTCAGCTGGCAGCACAGCACTGGTGTAACAAGTCCTCGAGTTGATGGGGTTGTAGACATGCAGGGAGAAAGTCAAACTGGCAATTCATAGGAAAGAGAAAAGGAAATTGTAGTCCGGTATGAAACAGACTTTATGCAACACACTTAATTTTCCCTTTCTTTCAAAATCAAACGTAATCCCACTGGAATGAAGTAACCATGGAGTTCCTGGTGTTTTAATTGCTGTCTGATGTTGCAGCATTAGTCAAAATGGTGGCAGCATTAAAGAGAAGATAATTGTTCCCATTAACTAGAGTGGGGGAATCTTTTTTTTTTTTTTTATTTCCCATATTTTTAGGTGAGTCAACAAATAAGAATGTCCAGGCCTCCTGAAGAAAATGAATGTTAAGTGGTTTTTAACAGATCAGGGAATAATTGAAATTAGGTGACAGCTGTCTTAAGCAATCATTGGAAGAGCTAGCAAAAAATACTGATTATTGGAGGCAAACTTTGAATTAGAGCAAAATAGCACCAGTACTTTTGAGAGCAACTTAGTGTGATAAATCTTTCTTTGAATTTCATCACTTTCATTTAGCAAAACAACATTCCTTTGGAGGTAAATCAAAGCAGTGTTTTAGCCCCTGCTGTGGTAGTTATTGAATCCCAGTGTTGGAAGGAGCAGTGCGAGAGTTATCCTCCATTTACATCCTAATTATGATTTATTTAGAGGCCATTAGTGGGATTTTCCTGGCAGGCAGGTGTTCTCTTGATGAAAAAATACATCACGCCTCCTTGGTAGGATGCAGATGTCGCCCGCATGAGCACCTGCCTGAATTCTTAGGACAATACAAGCTCCTCAGGAGCCTGCGGGCAGAAGAATGCGTGTGTACTTCTGGAGAGTCTTATTTTCACAATGACAAAAGGGGGCAAAAGCTCGAGATAGTTAACAATATTTCTTTGATAAAACTGAAACAATAATAAACATCGTGCAGTTTGAAAGCTTGCCAATGTCACTTGAGGTGTATGCAAAAATTTCCCTGAGGGCTTGCACATGTAAAACTATTCCTTCTGGAAGGTGATGAGTTCAGGTAAAACCAACTGGCCTTGGCCGTGGTCTGTCGAGCTGAGGGATATAGTGAACCGAGAAGAATTTTTGACTGAAGTAGTTTAATTCTCCCTCATTAAAGAATACTTTGCTTGGTGCTGGAGGAAGAAAAAAAAGATAATATTTATTTCAGTTGACCTTTTCAGGTGGCTAGTCTATGCCAGTTGTTTCTTACTTCCAAAGCCGTGCTTGCAGTATGCTCGAGGTGTGGAAACGGGACATGAGATGAGACTTGTTCTGCTGTGGATGGCATATGGGATCTGGGTACACCAAGGAGCACCCCTGGAATCTGCAGGTGTGGGAAGTGGTGTATCCCAGCAGTGAATTAGATGGGGAAACTCAAATATTTCTCTTTTCTGTCTGTGTGGAAGCATAAGAGCAGGTATAAAGGACTTTGCCACAGCTGTGGACCGTGTATCCCTTTACAATTGAATTGTCTTGTCCTGATTCAAAAACCATAGAAACCAGATCAAATAAGCAAAACACGGGGCGTGCTGTGGCCCCGGCGAGGCAGGCCTGTGTTCGCTTGCTTTTCCTTGGGCTGGCAGAGGGAGCCGCGCTGGCACCCTTGGCCTGCAAATGCCATGGGGTCCCTGGCAGCACGGCACGGCATGGGGGGAGGAACTGGGGGAGGTAAAGAACAAATGCCGAATTTTAGAGGGCTGTTGTCAAAGCAGATGGAGAAATACCTTAATGTAATCCAACTCTGTACCCACCTCGCCGTGGTTTGCTCACAGCGATAGCCCCAAGGCAGTGGGCTTAGATGCTCTGGTTTTCAACACCGTCTTCCTTTACCACAGTGAACACTTACAAACAATTAACGTGAATTAGCAATTGCTCTTTGCTTTTAAACATTTATTTAAAGGTGGTTGAGTTTTGGGGAGTTTGTTGTTATTTTTTTTTTCCCCCGGAGCCTAGTCATTTTGCCCCCATGCTTTCATAAAAAGGAAAAAAAAAGTCTTTAATCTGATCAGAGAGAAAACAGTTAGGCGTTTGCCACGTGTGTACATAGTACTTTCGGTAGAAAGCCCGTCATCTGTTAAAGCTATCTTTCCTATTCAAAATTCCTGCCTGATTCTGACACAAGATGAAAATCTGTATTTGAATGCAAAATTTTCATTTTTAGATGTTCGTAAATCTTAGTACAGTACTGCAGATGGTATCCTAAAAGATCAAAGACAGCGTTAACAGTTATGTGGTGTTGATGATATTTTTAATATTTCAACCATGTCAGCATACATTTGGTCATTACTTTTCTAAAGTTAAGTCTTCTTTTCTTGAGTAATCAATATAAGATGTTTGCATGATGGAAAGTAATTTAAGTTCACTTTTTAAAAATATGTGATTCATACTGTAGGTTATGTTTGTTTAACAGATTAACATTTTCACTGACGGGTGGCAGTTTTTTTCTTTTTAGTGCTTTTGATAGAAGAATATCTAGGATATTTTCCAACAGAAACACATTTTGTAATCTTTGCCTCTAGTTGTGGGAGTAGTACCTTTCAAAAATAATTGTTTTCCAATACAGTTTGGCCATCTGGGTAACTATATGCGAGTATGTATATCACATACAAGATATGATTTAAAAAAAAAAATTAAAATCCCATTTTGGTGAAAGTAATCAAGAAATTAATCCAACAAGGTCAAAACCCTTTCTGAGTAAAAATTTTGGGTGCGTCAATATAATTTATGCACTCGACCCCTCCACCAGATTTTGGGGTCAAATGATACCAATTTTGTATTTTCAAATTCACAAAAGGCCAACCAAAGGTTTTTTACTTCAGAAAACACTGAGAAATTTGATCATTTTACATCCCATCCTATGAGGTTTGACTCCTGGCCTGGGACCTCGAGGCACTGTGCCTCAGACACAATTACTTTATGATGCTCATTCAGACTTAGCTCTAGCAACAAGTTTCCGCAAATCACCCATGTACTTCAAAATTAATCCCCCCTTGATTTTTTCCACTTCAAAAGGTGAGGGAGGGGGGGAATGTAATTTTATACGGCTCTATTTGAAAAGGGTTTTATGTACCTTTATAATTCTTTTGAAGCAATATTTTAAAAAATAACTGCCAGCCAAAGTGGCAATGCAGAAGTGCCATCTTGTTTAGGATTTGTACACACCAGTTTTTAACACAGTGTTCTTTTCACTAAGTACTACATACGTTAATTTATATTTATATATTGTCAATATTGTTGTAACCAAGCTTCTCCTTTCTAAACACTTCAGGAACAAGGCCTTGTATTTTTAGGTGATTTTCATAAACAGAATAATTCTTTTCCTTTCACTAGTATCTTGCACTCGATACATGTAGCAATACTTAATATATTCTCTTCACAAGTATTTGTTAAGTGATTTAGTTAATGGCTGATAAATGTTTTGTACAAAATAGATTCTGTACAGGAAAAAATCTTTTAGATAAACATTATTTATTTTTACTGTTTTGTAAGTTAGACACTATAATGAAGCTCCTTTTTGCCAGAATTACTGGAAGTGCCTCTTGGTAAAATGTATTATACAGTAAATATGTATTCAAAATTATTAGAAATACTTGTCACAAAATGAACAATGTGGATGTTGCAATGTGAAGACAAATGTACAACATATAAATATAATTCTGTGGTATCCTGTTTGCTGTGTTTCTTTTTCCTTTATTGAACAAATTTGCTTTCAGTGTCCAGCTTTCAGTTTAAGCACCAGACTGCAAATGACCTGTAGCCTCTTCAAACTCTCATTCAAATCCAGTAAAGCTGGTATATACTGAATTACTTTTTCATCTGCCAGCCCTGCTTGGTACGTGTTAGTGACCAATGCTTAGGTTTATTGGTATCTGATTACCTGCAACTTTTACCAGCAGAATTCTGCACTTTATTTCGGATCACTAATAAATCCCATGTTAAATGCTGTGTGACTCAACCAATCTGTGGAAGGCCTCATTATAAACATCCTTCTTTAATGATGGCCAATATTTCAACATCTGTCATCTGTGTACTTTTCAATCCAATTAGTATGGACCATACTGATTGTATGTGGTCTATATTACATGGTACTATTCAGACATAGTAATGCAGAGTAACTAATGCTTCCAGAGAGAATGAAATGTGTTACCTTAACAGTGTTTTCCTTATTAATCGCAGAAGTAATCTGTTAAAGTGGGACATCAGTAAGTGAAATCAATTTTCTTGCAATTATGTTGGTTAGTATACTGTCATTCTTCAGTGAAAGATTTTGCTAGTCCATTATGTGGGCTAGAATTGACATCTAGCTACTTTCTTTGCTCAGTGTTTATAATTTCAAAAAAGTTACAGCTTACAGCTGGCAAGTATTTTCCCCATTTTTTAAGTTTTATTACCTACTTTCATCAAAGATCTGGAGAGCTCTTCAGCCAACTCATTTGAAATGGCTGCATACAAATTATCTGGATCAACTATGTATTCAAAGCCTCTTTTCCTATAACTTAAAAATTAACAGATTTCAAAATACGGAAAAACATCAGCTGCATATCTGCCTGTCAGTTTTCAAGTCCTACCAGTTTATTTGTCATCTAGCTTAAATTCTGAATGGCAAAAATGTAAGGAAATTTGCACCAGGCAGTGACTAGGAAGGAATTAGTTGGGATCATTGCCGGTACAAAAGTAAAATATGGTTATACCTATTCTAAGGGAACTGCTTATAAGCCTGCAGCTGGTCTGTCCCAAACACTTAGTAACTCCATAGCATGGAATTATTTGATCCAGAGATTCACAGCTGCCCACAGAGAAGCATACAACTGGAGTAGCGAAGAAAAACTCTTTCCCTTCAATACTGCTCGTCACAAAGAGTAGGGGCTAGCAAGGTAGAGAATGCACTTGTCTTTGAAAATCACCAAACTCCCTTTGGAACTCTTCAAACAGCAAGAGGTTCCCATGGGAAGAGATGAGCAATAAAACACAGGGCAGAAGCAGTCAATCTACTAATGAGACCACACATGAGCATGCCTCTCCTGGGCTTTTGGTAAAACATAAAGGAGGCCATGACGCACAGTCAGTAGCAGCTCAATTAAATGTTGCATTTTCCAGGTGTTCAAATTACTCTCAATTGCCCAGGCAAATCCACTTGGCTAAAACCACTTAAAATGTTTCACTAAAAATAGAAATCTCAGAGAACTCTTGGCACTCTGTTTAGCAATGCTTTCTTTAATGCTTCGTCAATTATCTCACAAAAATCCTGTGGAAATCGACATTAACCCTCATGCCACCATGGACTCCCTGGATATCGTCTGTGATACACGTAGGGGTAGAACAGCAAGCGACTTTGACGGTCAGATGCATGACTTCCAGGTGCTACCCTGACTGATGGGGTCTGTAGCTCTGGGGTAGCCATCTCACACAATCCGAGGGAGATTTTTAACCACTCCACACTGGGATCCCAAAAATCTGGCGTGCTGAGATGGAAACTGTCAAAGCCAGCTACTTTGTTGAACAGCTTCACAGTCAAGGGGTGATGCTAACATTGCATTCATTTGTGAGCCATGGGAGAAAAAGTGCAAGTTTAAAGTTTTACCTAAGGTTTTGACGGCTTGTGTCACACCCAATCCAGACTGCTAGTTATAGTCACTAAATAACCTGGGATAGTTTGGAAGTCTGATACAGATAAAAGGTTGCTGCAACATCTGCTTGTGTGCAGCCAGGAAATACAAAGCAGAAGGTTCCTGTTTGATCTGCATGATGGCTTCATTTACAGTGACTTTTGTTGTTGTTGCTGGTAAATTACTTCCCTTCACAATCCTTTGCACATGGCAATTGTTTATTACTGTGCTTGCCAAAGGCATCATATTCTACAAATTCAACACCTTCTGTGTAATAAACTCTTCTGTTAAATTCTTTACACCTTCTCCTTCCACATTTCTAGCCAAGATCTTTGTGTTTAAACCTGCTTCAAAGAACTTATCTGCATTACAGAAAGTGCTATGGGATTTTATTAAGATTAAAGCTATTAATCCCTAGCATCTGGACAAATTCCAGTTTCTCTTATTACGTTCTTCTAAATTAAAATTCTCCCCAAAGCTCCAGTGGGTACAAATGCTTCCTGCCCTGAAGAGATGTGTCTTGTCACTGGATCTCTCATTCATTCTTCTTGTTATACCCCCTCTGCAAGTGCTTTCAAGGTAACCTACAGCCACTGAGCACGCTCCTATATGTTACCTCAGGCACCCAGCATGGAGAACATACATAGTAAAGGTGGTATTGTTCTATGGTCAAGGCACAGTAAACGCATTTACTGCAACTGCTGTTCTGGAAAATTCTTCTTCCTGAGGCTCATGAATGGGGCTGAAAATCTGAACGTCAGGAATAATTTGATGAGCACCTCAGGGTAATGAGACTTCTCAGAAGGATGTGTGGATATCCTAATAATAAGTTATCCAGGTCCAAAAAAATAATTAGAACAGTTTTCTGTTGCTTTTGCTGTTCTTTGATAAGAAAATTGTTCTTTGAGGCTAGATTTGGAAGTCCTTAGTTGGGCAAGGAAGTACTATCCTCAAGCCTGAAATTTTCACGGCAATCCCCGAGTGCTTCTAACAGCTGAAGTGTATTATTTGTCATTGGTTCTTTGATGTGGAATGATTATGCAAGGTTTGTTCTGACAGTAGGTTTTCTACACATTTATGTTCTTACCAAGTATGTTCTTAGGACTGGCAACAAAAAGAAGAGGAAAATTAATGTCAAGAAATAATGAATCCATAGCAATAGAGTAGCATAGCTAAAGGAATTAAAATTATATAGGCAGTGAAACCGGATTGCTTTGTTAGTTAACTGTAAATGTCTTCAGTGTATCTGCTTGTCATTTACTCCAAACTACACATTTATCTAAGAATCACAGCTAGCAGAAATAATTTTTTTATAAATTACAAAAGTTAAATTGTACTAAAATTTAAGTACTCGGAGATGTTTCTTCGAAAGAAACAGCTCCTTCCAAGCCATCATGCTTTCTAAGTTGCCTTTATTCTGGCAGCTGCATTTCCAGACTCAACAGTGGTGTGATGCCTTGAGCTTCCTGCTCTCTGGACAAGGATTCGAGAGATCTGGATCTGTTTGAGTTTTTTCCTGACCTCTGCACAAACTTCCTGCATGACCTTCAGCAAACATGAACAGTTCAATTCCTCCTTCAAATGTGAATAATACTTACTATTTAGCCAGCTCTCTCGGTCTTGTCCGCTGCATCTTAGCTCCTGCGCTGAGCTCTCCGAGTGTTTAGGAGATCATTGCAGTACGAGAACTCTGGGCCACAAGCAGTTGCTGCCATGACTGGCTCTCCTTCTCTGTGAGTTGTTCCAGACACAGCAGAGCGGCTCAGGTTTGGAATATTTATGTGCTAGCATAAGTAAAATAATAAAGGAGCATTTGGCCAAGTGTCAATCTGAGTAGTTGAGGACTCATTCTACTGAGAGTTTCTACGTAGCTTTGCTTTGCAACACAGTATTAAGGCTTTGGAATGTGTTCTCTGTCAGACCATAGAAATCAGGTAAGTTTGGATTTTAAGGTGATGTGGTACATCAAAATCCCATTTATACATTTTGGTTTTCTTTTTTTAAAAGTCAATATTTTCCTTCTATCAGATAAAAATAAATGTTTATTTGCAGCTGTTATGTGTGTATTCAGATTTCAGTGTAAAGTTTATCTTTACAAGCAAGCCCTTATGTTTTAAATAAGTCTGTTGGAATATGTTTTTAACAAATGTCTTTAACAAAGGGAAAAGTTCCATGCTTCTGACCACTGGGGGGTTTCTTTTGAGACTTTACAAGGTTAGCATTTGCTTAAGAAATGTGCTTGAAGAAGCAGCTGGTTCCCTGGAGCTACGTCTCAAAGATCTGTTGTTGTTGGATGGTTTAAAGACTGACCCACAAAACTGCTGTGGTGTTAGTGTACTGATACATCTGAGTCAAGATTACTCTTGTCGCAGCTATTCACTACAGCTAGACTAGGCTTTGTAAATGTAATTAATTTAACCCTATGCTTTAGAAATGAAGGTGGTCTGGCTTCTAATTTCCTCTAACTAATACAAAGTAGGAATGCAAAGAAAATAGAAACAGGCCTTGAGGAACAAGCTTTAGTCTGGTTCTTTGTCCTGTAACTGCTTTAAAGGCTTTGTTTCAATTATAGAATAAGTATATATAAGTAAGCAATTTCTTTTAGGACTGTGGGAAACCAAAACCTTTCTTGTGTGATTGATTGTCTAGCAAACTTGCAATGAGTTTTGTGTCATTGTGCTTGGGAAGTGCTCTGCTGTGGGAGGCACTGAAAAGTGACACACAAGAGGCGGCATGTCCTGTATTGGAATTGGTAGTGATCCGTTTCCCCGTCTCAGTTCTTGTTAGTGAATTGTAGCAGGTGATGTACTGCATCACCTTTCCATGCGATATCCATGGCCTGGGAGACTAATAAATTCCTACCTGGATGAGACTTTCTTCTCTGCCAGATGAACTCACTGAGTTTTAGTGAGGATCTTGTATTCATTTACTCTGAGCATCTGGAAAAGTATTGCAGAGGACATAAATACAACCGTTTCTGAGGAACTGCTATAATTAGCTTATAAAGGAATGGTTATGCTCTTCTGGAAGGTGTAAGAAAACTTTCCATAATGGAAAATACCTCCCCCAGGGTGGTTTTGATAAAGTTCCAGTTAAGATATTATCTACACTTATAAAGAAGTCAGAGAAGGCTCTGTAAAGAAATTCCAGTGAAAGCCCAACTGTGATAGGAAACTGATGCTGAGGTTTTATAATGAACCAAAAATTCAGGAAAGATGAGAAGATTGCACTAAATCTCGTGGCCCTCGTTCTTCAAAGCATTGCTTCATCTTAAAGTACATAAACCCATTCTTTAGGTATTTTTCTGTAAGGGTAGAGGACTGTGTCCTGGTGTTCATCAATATGATTTGTAGCATAATGGGGGTTTGGAGTATTATGTGAAAGGGATTTATATAAAGAATTTATGGTGCTGAACATGAGCATCACCTATTTTAAGGGACAGTGTGGTGAAGGCTACCAGTGGCAGAATAACTGGAGTCTGTGTCAGAAATCATTGAAGGAGACAAGGTCAGCAACAAAGATTAAAGGTCAGGCAAAACTAGTACAGCTCCTGTATTGTTTAAACTCAGTTTTCCTAAAAATTGAAGGAAACAGGCTAGAAGCTGTTCTCTGAAAGAGGCTGAAAGAACTCATAATCACTAATTCTCCTAATCACTAATTCCTGTGGACTATTAGGCACCCTGATATCTCTTAGAAAAGGGGAAAAGAGATTTCCAAGTTTCCAAACCTGCCAAGTAAGGCTATAAGACACATTAAAGTACAAAATGTGAATTATGTGCAGTGTAATAAAATTCCAGCCGCATTAAGAATCCAAAATGGAGATATAATGAAGGAACGGATACTAATTTGTATTAAATCTAGGAAAGTAGAAGCCTGTTCCAACGCGCCGTGTTTGGCACGGCACCATTTTGAGTGTCAGTGAGGTTTTAGCTGCCATGGGAACATTCCCTACTGCAGAGGGTGGGAAAGAGCAAGAAGGGGAAAGGAAAAAGTATAGTTTTAACACCTTCTTTGTAAAATTAAAGCTCACAGGTTAGCAGAAGACACAGGATTTATAGCCTCTCTCATCTCAAGTAACTCCTCTGGGAACTAGTCATGTTTACACAAACTTGCTCTTTCAGTAGCGATGACCTTGTGACAGGAAAAACACAGGGTGGGAATGAAGTTTGCAAATTTTTCCTTTCACTATGGCAAAGGACTTGACTGACTCTCCTGTGCAATTCTGTCCTCTCTTCTAATGGGTCTTCTCATTCTGGTTTTACACCCTGTTGATGGGGACTTTGCCCTGCAGCTTTTGGGGAGCAGGGCATACCAGGAAGGACCCGGGTCTGGATGGGAAAAATTTGTGAATCACCTGTTCACCCTACATCCTATCTTCTCCCACGCACCCCCCCTTTTTTTTTTTCCTCTGGTTCATTCCCCCTTGAAGTCTTTCATTTCCTGGGAATGAGCAATTAAGAAGATCAGGATATTTTTTTTTCCCTCTCCACAAAGCCTTGTCACGTGCCCCATCAAACTTACAGCAACTTACAAAGAAAAATACCCCCTGGAGGGTTTAGATGGTCTTCAGGATTTCCAGCTAGGGCACCCAGTGTCTTTGCTTTGCCCATGTGCCCACTGTCCTGGAGCTGATAGAAGCGGAGAAAGGAAGAAAAAAGTGAGGAGGTGGGGGAGGAGAATGGGGGGGAGACGAATACCAAGTGCTCAGGCAAAACAAGAAACAAAAAAAGTTCCCCCACCTTTATGCTTTTTCCTTTTTCTACCTCCAGTATAAGATGTACCATCCCTATACAGGGTAATTTCTAAGAGGTGGTTTTCCCCTCCAATTTTTTCCCACTTCTAAGCTGGCACCAGCACCCATGCATGCATGTACGGGTATGCATAAGCAATAGAGGGAGCTTACCTGCGAAAACTGGTAGGCACCATCTCTGGGGATTTCTGCTGCCAGGTAAGATTTGGCTTTTCTTCCTCTCTGTTGAGTCGACTTTCAGAGAGGATGTCCTTTAGCTGGGTTCATGGGTAAACAGTCTCTGTACCAGTCTCCTGTGTCCACCTATTCTAGCAAGTGCAGCTCCTACGCCTGCGGGCTGACACACAATAAAGGCATGTCTAAGGAGGCTTACTGCAAATCGGAGGAGTTTCCAGTGGGGGGAAGGACTTTTTTTTCATTGCCTGGAGTTTGAATGAGTGGAGGGCTGCTTCAGGAACTGCCTGGCTGTGCCTCAGCCCACCGTATGCATGCTCAGGGACAGACTCATCCTTGGACCTGACCGTTGGGCACAACCCCACATGCCAGCCCTTGGGAGGGTGAGTGCCACTGCTGCCCAAACTGTGTCACAGGTGAGTTATCGGGTGTGCTTTCAGTGGGATAGAAAGCAGAGCCACCAGAGAGGGCTCCCGCAGCCTGGCCAGCTGGAGCCAGGAGCGGGAGGAGGTGTCGGAGCCCCAGCTGTGAGCCCTGGTGCCAGGCAGAGAGAAGCTGTGAGCATGGCCAGCAGCTGTCCTTCGGGCAGAGTGTCACCCGCCTGGACTTGCTCAGGTGTCATTGGTGTGATGAAGCACAACTGGAGTGCTGCAATGGATGGCTGTAAACTCTTCAGAA
Source organism: Harpia harpyja (assembly GCF_026419915.1). Taxonomy (NCBI): domain Eukaryota; kingdom Metazoa; phylum Chordata; class Aves; order Accipitriformes; family Accipitridae; genus Harpia; species Harpia harpyja. The sequence goes on along the minus strand of NC_068945.1, from coordinate 12,340,604 downwards.
GGGATAGGCAAAGAAGGGCGGGCAGTGGGGTAGCCCTGTATGTCAGGTAGTGTTTTGATTATCTAGAGCTTAATGATGGTGATGATAGGGTTGAGTGTTTATGGGTAAGAATCGGGGGGAAGGCCAACAAGGCAGACATCACGGTGGGAGTCTGTTATAGACCACCTAGCCAGGATGAAGAGGCAGATAAAATACTCTGTAAGCAGCTGGGAGAAGTCTCACAATTGCTAGCCCTTGTTCTCATGGGGGACTTCAACTTACCAGAAGTCTGCTGGAGATAGAATATAAGCAGAGTGGAAACAGTCTGGGAGGTTCCTGGAGTGTGAGAAAGAGAGCTGCCTGACACAGAATGAGCCAACTAGGGAAGGTGCCCCACTGGACCTGTTGTTTGTGAACAGAGAAGGACTTGTGGGTGATGTGATAGTTGGAGGCTGTCTTGGGCATAGCGATGACAAAATGGCAGTTTTTGATTCTTGGAGAAGCAAGGGGGGGGGGTCAGCAGAACGGCTGCCTTGGCCTTCCGGAGGGCAGACTTTGGCCTGTTTAGGAGACTGATTGACAGAGTCCCTTGGGAGGCAGTCCTGAAGGGCAAAGGAGTCCAGGAAGGCTGGACATTCTTCAAGAAGGAAATGGCCTCAAGTTGTGCCAGGGGACGTTTATATTGGATATTAGGAAAAATTTCTTCACTGAAAGGGCTGTCAAGCATTGGAACAGGCTGCCCAGGGAAGTGGATGAGTCACCATCCCTGGAGGTATTTAAAAGACATGTAGATGTGGCATTTAGGGACATGGTTTAGTGGTGGACTTGGCAGTGTTAGGTTAACAGCTGGACTCGATCTTAAAGGTCTTTTCCAACCTAAACTATTATATGATTCTATGATTCTGTGACTACATTTTGCTGGCATTCCTGCCACATCTGGGAAGGAAGAGCTGACACAGGCTATCTGTCTTCACGTTTCATGGTACTGGAGAAATATGGTAACCAAGATACAGCAAAAACCTAAGGCTGTCACTATACCCAAGTCAGTAAGACACCATCTTTACCAGCCAGGTATCTGCTTGGATAAAACCAGAACTATCTCTGACCTCCCAGTGCAGTTGGCAGTGTATTACCAATACTCCCAGTATAATACTGGTGGTGCCAAAGAGTATTTGAGTGGCATAGGGCAAGTTTGTGATTAGAGTGAAATGCTCCTACGTATGCTAGCTGCACAAAAGAGGAAAGATTAAAGCTAATACTACAGTGGGCTGTGGTACTACCGGGCACACTGCTTTGCTCCCTGTCTTGTGTTAAGGATTTCCCTCAGAGGCGTTGTCAGGGCAGGTGAACCAACACTCTGAGATATATGGTTGCAGGTTGCTCTGGGCCTGAAAACTACTGATCTCCTTAAAGCTGTGCCATAGGAACAATTGGGGATACATTAAAGCCAATAAAACTTGCATGGCTATCAGTCCTTCCTAGCATGCTTTCATGTGACATCTGGAGTCAGATAATAAATGCTAATAATTTTTATACTATAATAATTTTTTATACTGCTGAGCATAAGTTTTGTTTAAGCTCTGCTGTCCATTTGGAATTGTACCAACTCAGTGTGGCATGAACTTGTATGTTGCTGTCAACCATCGGTGTGTCATATTCCACCCCCATACCTCCACAGTATTTTTTTCCTTTTTTTTTTGTCAACCCTGCTTGTGGGCTGCAGTGGAAGAGACTGTGCAGCCCCCCTGCTCCTCTGCTGGACCTTCTCTAGTTGGATGTTGCTTTGCTCAGAGGTAAGGACACTTCACTTTTAGCTGTGTTTCAGATCTTTTCCTTTTTCAATATTTTTTTTCATTCTGAGATTGCTGTTGTAGTGATGTGCAAAGCATTTCAAACCTTAAGCCAAAGGCTATTTGATGTGCTTCCATAGCAACATACCTTATGTGAGTGTCATGCCCATGCTCAAAAGTTTCAATGAATTTATCCTCACATGAGTGCTGTGAAGTACATGCTGTCATTCCCCATTGTTCAAGTTCAGAAGCTGGACAAAGAGAGATGATGTGACTTTTCCCAAGATTGCAAGAAAGTCAGAAGCATAGCAGGAATGGGTTATAAGTTTTCTGCAGCAGGCACAAAACATTCTTATTTTGTTATTGTTGTTTTAAAAAAATCTGTAGACTTATTAGTGCTGACAAGGAAATACATTAGAGTCCCTGTTAAGGCAGTCTCAAATACAAATATTTCTCTTATATGTAGTCAGGAGCTCTTATTTCATCTGATGTAATGGAGAGATGTCCGTGAAAATGTTGGTACCACAGCCACAGTCTTTTTGCCTTGTCCGTATATGAACAGAGCCTAGGCAGGTATTTGCATGAGCAAATCTTAGCATCTAGCTATACTTTTGTTATTTTCACTTACATTTCTGGAAACACAAGCACCTACTTCACAGACCCTTGGGAAGCCATGAAAACACATGCATGTACATGTACATATACATAAAACCATATATATTTTTTATTTATGTAAGATCTGTGTCTTTAGACAAACACAAAAGAATAGGAACCTCTATTCCTATTTTCAGCCAGCAGTTCTATAAAACATAGTGCTGCTTAAAAGTGAACACAGAAGCTGATTTCATAAATATTTTCAGATCTGATTTAGAGATTGAAATTAAGAACAAAGTACTGTAGTATGTAAGTAGAGATTTAAGAATTACTGATATCTTTTGTTCTCAAAGTGCAGTATTTAGGTTTTCTTTACTTCTTTGTATTTACCTGCAAATAAGCAAATTCACATTTTTCCTGTAACAATTGACCACTGAGCCCTAAGGCTCTATCTAAAATGGTAAAGGGAACTAAACCTCTTTATTCTTGTGTAACTCATTAGCTAACATCAGACGATTAGAGCTAATGTTTCAATCTAAAACAATTCATGTCCCTCATTAACGAGGCTAGATTTCCTTTGATCTAATTACTTAATGTCCCAGATATATGGGAAATTCAGAGATCAGCTCTGAGAAATCTCTGCAGACGCGGTCACATCTAGAAATGTGAACTTACATATAGGCTCCAGAAATGTTTGAAATGTTAACAAGCCTCATTTAGTCTGCTGGTAATGCTTGGTCGAATGTTCAATGAAATCACATGGATGATAGCTAGAGAATGAAGATGACTGGTTGCTGAGTATGATTTAATCTTCATTATTATAGGCAAGTGGATTGCAAATTTCCATAATTAAACATCCAGTGCACTGGTCAGTTTCTGTTGTAAAGTTTGATAATTGCTGTTGTAGGGAAAACAGTACAGCGGGGTGTTGCTGTCACATGATGTGCTTTTGAGGCTGAGCTAATAGGATGCCCTTTTAAAATGTTCCCCATGTTTTCTGGTTTAGAGGCAGGGGATATCATCATGGAGATTTCATCAAAAGAAAACACTCAGTTTTTCTCAAACAACACAATCCTGCCTGTTGACCGATCTTCATTCAAATCTGAATCTTCCGCATCCAAGGAAAAACAGTCGTGTTGTGGAGGTATAAAGGTAGAGTAAGAGTTTTTGGTATTCCAGTAGGGACTTAGAAAACCTCTTTTTGGTGAACTATCCCTTTTTCAGTTCTGATTGTGTCTTGCTGAGTCAGTATGAAATTATTAAAGCTATTTCTAAGTTACAAAAAAAGTCTGCATCTGATATCTGTTTGCCTAACATTTGGCAATGTTCATATATAACATGTTGGTTGAGGCTTGCATGTTATGAGATCTTCAAAGGTCATCCTGAAAGGTCACTATATCTTCCTTATTGCACCACCTTATCTTCCTGAAGTTAAGAACAGAGTATTGGCAGACAGGTACCACAGGCAGCTGTTAGTACAGATTGCTTTTTTAAGACTGTAGCCATGGTAATCTTCTGAGCTCTGAAAAATAATATTCATATTATGCTCTGTGTGTTTTGAGTGCTATATTATTGAAGTATTATTGTAATATTCCTGATTTGAGAGAACTCTGCATGACATCACGTTGAAACGAAACTGCAGAAATATCACTGCTGTATATGCATTTCTCTCACCTATGAGAACTACTTCTTAGAAGCAATGGAAGCTCCCTGCTTTAAGCCTCTTAATGTAGCTGTACCTACCTGATGGTAGGACCACTGCACCTTGGAGGAGGATTCCTCCCTGTACAGGACACCCGGGTACAGGAGGCAGCATGATGCTTTGCCTACTGTCTCTATCTGCTTTCCAAACCCAGACTGTAAAATGCTGATGCTCTCTTGGTTGAGGTCTCAATAAATCACCATACCATGGTGAGGTGAGATAAAATGAGTCTTTGGCCTTGCCCAGTTCTTTTCATCTTGCACAGTCTTTATTTCTGTTGTTTTTTCACACACACATGCATACATCTACTTTCAGCTACTAGTCCAGCTCCCAATACAGTCAATGACTTCAGCAATAGTTGACCTGAAGTCTGTAAATTATGCAAAGTAGTTAAGATATTGCAGGATTAATTGAGTCTGATGGCTGCTATAAAAATATTTTCATTCCTGAATACTCTCCTTGATTTTTGTCTGATCCTGTAAAGGCCCAGAAATGGGGTCCTGTTTTGAAATAAAAAGATGAGTTGTATTAATTAAATTTGTAGCGTAATAGTAATTCTATCATTGTTCCTTCATTTGCTGCAACAGTAATCTGATTCCCTCATTGAATAACCTTCAGTCACAGATTAGCCAGTTGGGAATCAGCTTATTAGCTCCAAAAATAGAAAAGCAATGATATTTCAGGTCAGTTTCTTTCTGTTCAAAAAATTTGCATCTTCTTGGAACCCAAACCGGTATGATTAACTTATTCCAGTAGGGACTTAGAAAACCTCTTTTTTTGTTGAACTAACCCTTTTTCAGTTCTGATTATGACTTGATGAGTCAGTATGAAATTATTAAAGATATTTCTAAGTCACAAAAAAGTCTGCTTCAGATCTGTATTTTCCTAACATGTTACCAAAACAATATGTGGATTCAACAGGTGTTTTTTACCAATTATCAGCCTTCCCATGTGTTAAAATTGCCTTTATTAACCAGAAAGATGTGGTGAAGTATTTACTTACAGTCACTGACAAACCACGGACAAATGTGAAATCACGTGTACCTTTCTATTCCAGATCTAAATTGGGAGCGTTTTTCCACCGCTGCACACAGTCTCCATCTCCCTCCTGGGACAGCTGCAAACCCAGTAGAAAAACTTGTGCCAAAGGGAGACAGAGACACTTGAAGTTCTAGTTTGACCTATGCAATTTTCCTGTGAAAAACCGTATTTGCCTTCACATTTCTATTTAAAATCCAAGAGCATAAACACACAGAAAATGTGAAATATTATGGCAATATTTTTACTAGAGAGCTCGTTGAGAGCCCTCACTGTGGGAAATAAGAACCAGATACTGTTTATTTACCCACAAGTGTTTCTGAAGGAGGAATAATCAGCACTGGATAAAGGGTGTTGAATGTGACACAGGGATATATTTGAGCCTTAACATAAGAATTTGCATTCAACAGTGATGCCAGTGTTATTACCAATGATGTGCCTTGTCAAATGAGATGATGTAAGGAGTATTGCACTAGCGGTGAGCACATCACTTCAGAGCACCTGCTTACTGGAAGCATGATTGCTCAGAGGGCAGGTCTAAGGAGTGGGACAAGGGTCTAAACCTCTCTTTATATGAAATCTTATTGTGTCTTCTAATTTCTGGTTAGGGTTTGGTTGGGGTTTTTTTAACACCTTTTACAAAGAGCATCCATGTATATTCGGTCAACACAACCTGTATCTGAAGGTAGAAAGCAATGTTGTGGTTTCCATGACCAATTGCATGGTGTGTGAGTATCCTTGGAGCTCCTAAACTCAGTAAGGCTGCATTCAGTAAAGGCAAATTTAGGCAATAGCTCTGCAGAAGTGGAAGAGTTGGTGCTAAGGACCCTGCACTCCCACTGTATGCATTTCAGGGTGGGGACTTACTTCAGACCAGCTCTAGTCTTGTCCCAGAGACTGAAGAGCCATTGGCTGTTGAAGTTAATGTAGTGCCCTTCTGGAGCATGTCTTCCAGTTAAATTTTGTGTAAAAGGGATTCAGTCTGCACGTTTTCAGTATGTACGAAAGCACAGTGAGGAGGGTGGGAGTTTCATTTCCAAAGTCCACTCCTGATTCAGACTAACACACTAAACCAGATATAGTGATGACTAAGAGAAAATAACTCTCTTTTGCCTCTGCAAAACAAAAGGATGCGAGAAGGTTGTCCCCCAGCAAAATGGAGTGTGCACTCAAAAGAAAACGTATGCATTACAGCTTGCAAGAGATCTGGTGGAGAAAGGACCAGCGTAGAAGAGAATTGCCTGGCAGGTCACTGGTCGACTCATGGAGCCATGTAACAGGAGGCAGAGCCCTCTCCCTCCTGGCCACCCTGGGCTTCAGTGGGAACAGCTTACCAGAACAGGACTCTAAAATCCAGCCAATTGCAAAAGCCTATGTTAAAAAATGCCCAAGTAACTCACCTCCCCACCAAGCCACACTTAGCATTTACCCTTATTGTTATTGTGTAATATATACCCCCTCCTTAGATAGAACAGGAGCGTGAGATATATCTCTATCCTTCAAAGCAACAGTTTATATCATTATTGCTCATAAGAAATGGACAAATTGGCAATCTAGCATTTCACAAAAAGTAGGACAAATATTGATGTTGTTATTTGGGAAAAGAAGAGGTGGGAATGTAAAAATTGTTTAAAAATAATTCATAAAGTAAAGCCTTCTGTACTGTCTGGTTTTAATCACTGTCAATTTCTTTCACAGATATTTCTTGGTGCATTGTCTTTTGTTTATTTTGCTAAAGCACTGTCAGGAAGTTATCTAAAAAGTACTATCACACAAATAGAAAGAAGATTTGACATCCCTTCCTCTTTGGTTGGAGTTATTGATGGCAGTTTTGAAATAGGTATGTGCTGTAGAAACCCATTTTTGTTTTCAGAAAAAAACAGTGATGCAATTTGTTGTGAAAAATTATTGTATAACTCTCCTTGAACCATTAAAACTGAGCAAGGTTCACCTAGTAAAAATCAGCATGTCAGCATGATTACGTTGGATGAGATAGGGTTGCTAATAGAAGCAATTCAATATAGTCCTAAATATTCTATAACCTCATAAGCTTAGTGTCTGGCTAATTAATACTAACAGAAATTTTGACTGTTGAATGAGATTTTACCTGCACAGATTTCTGCTTTCTCTCTCTTTTTGTCAGCAATCCACCTGCCCCACAAGTGTTTGCCCTTCTTGATTTATTAAGCAGCAAGAGTACAAACCTCTAACTGTAATCTACATTCATTGTCCAGTCCATCCCCTTCCTTATTGCACAAGGTTTCCAGCATGATGATTTCAGATTACTGAATTTATCTCGTGCGTGTTCAGTTAGCCTAAGTGTATAAAGCTCTGTGATTCCCTCTTTTCCTGCTTTCCTGGTTATTTGTTCTCTTCAGCTGGCACAGTCCTTCTCTTTTCCAGCTGCTTATCCAAAAGTTTATGGTTTTCTTATCACGGAAGGCATTGGGCTTCTGTAAGAATGCCTGGAAAGAGGGAGAAACACCAACTCCATGCGATCAACCCACTCCCCTTCAAATCGCTGCCTATACCACACACTAGGAATCATTATTTTAGGGGATCTCTTATTTTTCTTTTGTACTCTTAAAGGGAACCTCCTAATCATAGTTCTTGTAAGCTACTTTGGAGCGAAGCTTCACAGGCCAAGAATAATTGGAGCAGGCTGCTTAATTATGTCAGCTGGAACATTCCTAATTGCGATGCCCCAGTTCTTCATGGGACGGTAGGTACAAAGTGATTGGTATTTTCCAACTGGGCTATGCACACTGAATGTTAGCTTGCTAAAATATTTAGGCATTGATTGTGAAGATGCCCATAGAAATGGGCATATGTGGATGTGGTTACTCTATTTAATATTTTTGTGTGTGTGAAAAGACTTATTACTGTAGAGCAAATAATTTCACATATATGCTATTTTCAGTTGTAATCAACTTCTTATAGTTTTATTAGTCTGTGATCTTGGTCGGCCACATTTTGACACAGTTTAAGAATTGTTGAAGCTTCAGTGATGAAGTGATCACTAAACTCAGGAAGACAGTCTGAGTATCAAACACAAGCCAGAGGATAAACACACAGTCTGATAATCAATTAGTGCAGATTTGTGCATCATGGCAGAGCAAAGCGTCCATTAAACTCAAATGCATCACTGTGCCACAAAGAGAACCAAAGGGGCAATTTTCATGTGCTACAGCAGTATAAATCAAGTTCCATTTATCTCCTGTAAACCATCATTGGCAACACTGGATGCAGACAAAATTTTCATTTAAGTGCTATGGGCCTATCTTCCATGGTAGTAACAGATATGTTTGCTTTTTCTTATAAGTTGGGACAGTAAAACACAACTTTGGTTTATAAACAGATATCAGTATGAAAGATTCCCTTCCACCAACAATTCAACTGTTAGCATCTCTCCATGTCTGCAGGATAAAAGCCAAACTCCACTCTCAGCCTTGGAAAAATCTCAAGCAAAAATAAATGCAGGTGAGAATGATCTCTGTTAAATATTGTGATAAGCACACTAAAATACATCAAAAGGCTCCTAAACTCTCATGCAATAGTTTATTAGAACACAAAAAATACTAAATGGAATCAGATGAATCTTTCCCACAGAAAAGCCAGATCGACTGGCTGAGGCAAATTTATTAAAAATAAATATATAACTGCCACTGCCCTCTGCCAAGATTTTTTTCAGCCTGCAGCCTTTCCTCCAGCCTTGCTGTCTCCTCCAGCAACTCTCTGCAGCTTTGTGGCTTGCAGAAACACCAATCTCCCCTGGGGACCTTGGAAAGTCATGGTCTTCCCTCTGCCAGGAAATGTGCCTTTAGATCCTCGGCCCACTGGAAACAGCCACTTGGGTCTCCCAGCCTGCAGACCCCCCTTCTTGTTTCTCTCCCTGCCTGCTGACCCTGTTTTGCACACCACAAAGCTGTCTCCCCTCTGGGTGTGTTGAGCTCCTCGTGGGCAAGGAGCCTTCCTCCCTGATGCCCAGCCATGAATAAGCTGTGGATGAGCAAATCAAACCCTCTATAGGTCATAAAACTTGTGTATTTTTGCATCTTCATGCCTGTAGATTAGATGTGGCTGGTAGTGCTCACTATCACCATCAATGTTTCCCAAATCTTTCCATTAGGAGATCCCAGGTTTGGTTAGAAGGAAGTGAAAAAGGTTTCTAAAATGGGATGTGGCAACAAATTTATAAAACTGGCCAACTTCTACTATCTTTGACTGAAGAAGCTCATGCTAAATGTGTGTCCACCTCAAGCTGATGCCATCCCCACAACCCACAAAACATTTTTCACAGTTTTCATGCTGGTTTTTCCCACATTAGAAGTATTTTAAGTGTCCTGTGCATTCAGTGTCAAACTGTTGTGAAAAACACGATTGTTGTCTCTCTTGTGATATACCCAGGATGTGAAAAAGAAGCAGGCTCTTCCATGTGGATCTATGTTCTACTGGGAAATCTTCTGCGTGGAATAGGTGAAACTCCTATCCAGCCTCTGGGAATTACATACATTGATGATTATGCCATTGAAGAGAATGCTGCCTTATACATTGGTAAAATAAATATTGGGTTATTTCCTAAGGGATTTTTCACCAGAGGAAACTGAGTCATTCTGAATAATGGAATGAGTGTTATTGAGTTAACTTGCCCTGATTGTTTTGTTTGCATAATTTCCAATATTAAAGTTTATTTAACAGTCATGTACACTCAAGGGACCAAGTTCCCCTTTAATTATACCAGCACAGTTCCATTATCTTAATTTGAGGAAAGAATTTGACCTTAGGTTCCTGCTGTTACCCTAATCTTCCTAATTCTTCTGGATGTGGACTGCTGAGCCTCTGTGCACATTCAGTTCTCTGGAAAGTGATAAAAAACTTGTACTCTTTTAAGCACTTAAAATAGAATTTCAGCAGGCACTCAAAACATTCCCTCCAGATTCAGGTAGAATTATAAACAACAGTGCTAAGGCTTTAAAAAGTTGGTATCAGTGTTCTTCTTGTGTTCGTTGTCTGAAGACCTCTGCACATTCACCTGAAATATTACCAAAAAAATGCTTCCCCATCAGCATCTTGTCTTGACAAGTTTCCAGCCTGGCAAAAGGCAAAACCTCAGGTTCTATCTGTAAAAGACTCAGTCTTCCCAGATTTCCAGATCAATTTTGAAATTCAAAATATTCAGAAAGTTTGGCTGAGGGTGTATTGAAACATGTTAATATTGGGTATCAAAGCAAAGTGATTTTTCAGCCTACTCAGGGCCCACCACAACTTAAAGTGATCGGTTAGCTTAAATAATTGACATTTGCTTTCCAGTTACTTTAATCTAGTCAGCTAAAGAGTTTCTAGCAATTATAGATTGGTGCTGCTCTTGAGTTTAGGCAATTCAGTTCCCTGACTTTTTTTCCTTTGGGCTGAATGTCAGTCTTTAATTGAATGATAACAAAAAAGGTTGAAGTATCAATGTAGTGGCAGAAATTTTATTGTTGGCTTTTTTCTTCTTGAAAATGTTCTAACTTGTGTAACTAATGTGCCAGAGAGCAAAGGTTGGCTCAGTATTTTAAGACTGTATCGCTTGTTACCCATCACATGTCACACTTTGCTGTTAGGTGCAGCAAGAACCAGTGCTCTTTTTAACTCAGAAGTGTAACAGTCCCCTGTTTTCTATTGCAGGCTGCGTACAGACAGTTGCAATTATAGGGCCAATATTTGGCTTTCTTCTAGGATCCCTGTGTGCCAAACTTTATGTTGACATTGGCTTTGTAGATCTGGGTAAGTCAGAAAACTCAGATTTTAAAAATTCAGTCAGGCTCCAAAATGCCTATTTTAGGCCAAGATCTAGTTATCTTGTAGGCATAAGGGGCTAGCGGGGGTAGAGCAGGCACTTTATGAAATAAGGAGGATGACAGCAATGCAATGCCCCATGCAGAAAAGGCTAGCAAGAAGGATGGGTATGGAGGAAGTAGGAGGCCTGACTCTTCCTCAGCTGCAGCAGATCTGGTGCCCCCAGGGAGATGCCCCAGTGAGGAGGCTCTGGGGGGACAGCAGGCATCACGAGGAGGCAGGACTGAGGCTCAGGATCCTGCCAAGAGCTCTGTGCGTGTGTTTTATAGTGCACTGTCATTGCCTAGAAAAGCAGTCTTGCAATGGGCACCAGGGTTCCTGACTGACTTCTTCCTGAGAAAACACCTTCCACCCCATTTTTCCCTGGCACTTTTGTGCAGAACAGCCTGACTGGGAACAAGTACGTGGCCACCCGGACTACCTTATGTCCTTGGCCTTGCAGCCTCTCTGGGGACGTGCGACCAGAATGGCTGGGGACCCTGCGGTGTCAGGGGAAGGCTGCCGCTGTGTCACAGGAATCAGTGCGTCCTTATTGCCTCCCCACAATTGCTCCTGTAACACCGATAGAGTCACACAGCACAGCTAAACCTGGCAAGGTGGGGGGGGACTCCTCTGGAGAAAGTCCCTGCAAAATCACCTTCCTTGTTATCAGCAAACATTCTTGAAAAGTGTTTATTTGTTTCTCTTTTTTTTGACTTTCTCCAGACAGTGTAACAATAACTCACAAGGACGTGCAGTGGGTGGGAGCCTGGTGGCTGGGCTACTTAATAGCAGGTGTGATTAGCGTTCTGGCCGGCATCCCCTTCTGGTTCCTGCCGAAGCACCTCCCAAAACCAGAGAGCAGAAAGGACTCCAGTACCTCCTCCGAGCAGTCAAAGTTCATCACTGAGGATAACAAGGACCAACACAAATCTTATCAGCAACAAGTGAAGATTGCTGAGATGGCAAAAGGCAAGTCACTAGAGTTTCCTTCCTGACCGTTGAGTCTTTCTCTCACTAGCTCTTACACTTTAAAACTTTATACTGTCTAGGGCCATATTTTAATGGCCTCAGAATTACTATTTTTCCCTCAAGTGTCATTCTCCACCTACCTAGTATGCACAAAAATGGTCTTTTCATTGTCCCCTGGACCTGCTTTGCATGCAGAATTTCTCCAGCTGAGATTTGTAAAATTACGCTAGTGGCCCAGCAAATATCATGAAACTCTGCAAAAACTTTTCATTCACAGATAGTGACTGTTGCAGAAGCAGGGGTCAAAAAAAATCTCAGTTTTTGCTAAACGTTTTTCTTTAAGGTCATTCGTAAGAAAAACACATACAATATCTGATCAGAATAAGGATGGGCACAGACCAGATACAGTATTTTAGGAGGCTATCTGGATTTAGACACAAGCTGTTTTGCACAATTGCATTTCCTTGTCCCTACTTTGCCAAAAGCATTTTCCCTCAGTACTTGAATCTGTAACTCAATATGTCTGTGCTTACTGTCAGCTGTGCTGAGCTCCCTCTCCCCCAAATTAAGCTAAAAGATGTTGTGGCTGTTGAGGACACATAGAAACCAAATCAGTCCTGGTTTATGATCGAAAGAAGATATATAACACAAGATATCTCTTCTGGGAAATTGATGCTTAGTATTTTGCTCTACTGTTCCCCCATGTTCCTCCCAATGGGGGAGCTCTTAGGAGCACCATGGAACTTCATGGATTCCTTCTGGAATGTTCCACAGTCATTCTTTTGAAAGTGCAAACATGTTGCAAAGCATTATTCACAGCAGTTATTCTCTCTCTGGCCTGGTTGTCATTTCTGCCATTTTGTCTTGCAGACTTCTTGCCATCACTGAAGAACCTCTTTGGGAATCCTGTTTACATTCTGTATTTGTGTGCAAGTATCATTCAGTTCAATTCTTTAATTGGCATGGTGACATATAAGCCAAAGTATATTGAACAACAGTATGGGCAAACATCTTCAAAAACTAATTTTATTATAGGTAATGTTATATCTGCTTCTTGATATCCTAAAAATGGACATTTTAGGAGTGGCATATACATACATATAGGGAAAATTGGATATTTTTAGGGTACATTTATTTCTTCTCCTTCCTTCTCCGGCTTTAAGTAGTAGCTCATAGAAGGTAAGTTATGTCATCTCTGCTTTAGGACCAGTTAGCTCTGAGTTTATCTTTGCAACAGTTACTGCAAAAGATTACATGATTTGATACCTTATTTTCCATTTTACTGGAAAATTAAAAAATAATGTATGTACAGCACAAGAGAATAATTAAAAAGATAATTAATTTTAAAATACTTTACATAAATTTGTCATCAGGCAGATCTGTTCTCTTGCTGGCTTCCCATTTATTTCAATGAAATGAAGATCAGCTTAGTGAGTGCTGAAGGACTGACCATAAAGTAGCTGTGATATTGCCAGTGATTTACTTTCTGAAAAGGTTGGTGTTAAATAAAAGGAAGTCAAAGTCATATCAGTGATCACACAATACATGCATTTAAACCCTAACATTATCTCAGTGTGATGCCGGTGAAGGAAAAATAGGTATTTCTGCCCTAACTTTACCTAAGAGCCTTTCGCTGTTGTGAAGTTAGTCTCCCAAGCCCTCCCGTACAGCACAAGGGAGAGAAAAGCTGCTTCTGCATTTGGGTACCGAGGTGGCCGTTTTTGGAGATGTCTTCAGGATGGTGAACTTCACTGCCCAGTTGCTGAACCTGCATGCAGGCTTGGGTTCAGTTCCTGAGGTCCAGGGATTCAATAGCATTAGACAGCAAAGAGGTTTACATCTATCCAATACAGAGGGAACTGCCTCGTTTCAGAGCAGCATTAGTTGCACAGCAACGGAGGTGTATATATGCAGAAAAGCTGTATTGATCCATTGTGCTATGTTAATTCCTTAAAGTTAGAAGCTGGAATTTCCTGCCACGAAACTCCTCAGAGCAAGGAGAAATCTTCAAGCATAGTCGATGGCCAGAGAAAGTCCAGAAAACAATCCCTACATTCAGTACAGTACTTCTCATTATATTTAAAGATTTTCTGGAGCTAAGCTTTCAGGTATGTGCAAACCGAGTGAGAATTAAGATCCATCTGATTTCACAAAGCATAGGGACTATATCCAACAGAGAATGTGTGATGGCTTGGCTAGGGAAGGATCCTGGCTGAGTGGCCATCCCTGCAATAAGGTGTTTTTCCTTCCTCCTTTTTCTTTCTCTCCCAATCCACCCTTGCTAAGAAAGCTGAGGGCTGACTAGAACTAACAGTGTCTATTTCCCTTTCCCTACCTCTTTTCCTATTTCTTCTTCTTCTTTTCTTTTTTTTTTAAACAATTTGTATCACAATCTCTCTCATAGATATCAGAATTGTCAGAGCAATTTGAAGCACTATTAAAAAAAAAAAATCATCTGGAGGTCATAAGAGGGTATTTTTCAGTAGTCACAACCCAATGAATGTGCGAAAAAGTAAAATAGCTCCTGCTGTGTTTGTATGATTTTCCTTAAATATACACACTTTGGTCTCCCCCCCCCCCCCCCGCCCCCTGCCACGATGCCAGTGTCAAGCAATGGAGTTATCTGTAAGGCTATGAGACAAAGGCACAAACAAAAGGGGTGCATAGGAATGGGCAGGCAGAGTGCAGGTGCTCTCTGGTGCATCACACAGCTCCCAGTTCCAATCCCAGTCCCCTCTTACAAGCAAAAGAGAACAGGAAAACCTGGTATATAGGGATGGTTAATTTACATGTGCTACATTTTGGATGCTGCTTCTAAATCCCCTGAAGTACAATTTTCATGTATGTGCAGAGTGAAAAATACCGCCCCAAGGAAGCTTCCTGAACTGTGTCAGTAACTGAACTGGGCTCATGTACTCAGCCAAGATACTGACTCCTGGGTTCGCTAGATAGAATAAGGCTTTTTCTAACATCAGACATACCTACTAGCATCTCTTCTAAGCACTGATTTTTTTCCATGTGTACAGGTGGATCAAACACTGACTTGAGCCAGAAATTTAAGGGATCCCAGTGCACTTTCTAGCAGGCAGATTAGACTCTTAATGTTGTAAATTGGTGGTTTATACCAAGTCATTTGAAAACATGTTATAATACCTCCAGTCCCATGAGGAAACTTCTGAAACTTCATCTGCTATATGAATGCATGTATGCTTTGGTACTTGCTTGTGTTTTGCACACTCGCTCAGCATGGTACTGCTACATGTCAGCATGAATTAAAAGCTGCAAACCGCATACACGGCCCTGTGCAAGGGGGAACTTAATGCACTGGAACTGGCTGGTAAAGCTTGGAAAATCATTTTCAGTAACAGTGAAATCCAGAAAAGGGCACCTTGCTTGACTGTGCAGTATCATTTATGGTGATCTCTATTTACATCTTTTTTGCATGTACTGAACAGGATTTTTTTGGTCTTGTTGTCCATGTCTACCCAAATAGACACTGCTTTGAGCAAAGTTGTCCAGGTAAGGATTAACGGTCACCCAATTTTACATGTTTCCTTCAGTGCTCTTTCACTTGATTGATTGCCTGAAGCCTGATAGAAGAGAGCCCATGGGGTATACCCATCCTTCTGCTGTTGCAATACTCACCTAAGGGACCATTTCAACAACCAAAACCAGAGAAATTCCCTAACTCTCCTGGGCATGGACGCAATGACGTAACACTGGCTTTCTCCCTCTCGGAGACTTCTCTAGGGGATTACTGGTTTTATGGCTGAATCAAAACAGAAAAAGCAGGTCTTGCTCCAGATTTCGTACCACTGTAGGTAAAACTGAATTTGCCCTCTAGGAATGAGTAGTTCAGGCTCCTCCTGTCAGTGGAAAAGGGAAGGAGAGGAGCTGCCCTGGAAAGCCAGAGTGGGGCAGCCGCAGAGAGTGGCCCCTGTTCCTCCTACTGTTGCTATATGGGTGAAGGACACAGGGAAGGTCTATAGCAAAGCCCCAAACTGTGCAGTGGGACGGCGGTTGTCCTGGCTGCCCTAAGCAGCACAACACCCTAGGCGACTTCTCTGTGCCCAGTGCAGCTCTTGTGAGAAATAACACTAAAAGTATTTAAAATAACACTACAACGATCCCTCCACTGACAAACTAACTGTGGAGAAAACCACCTAGCTCAAGAAATTGGAAGATCATTATCTAAACTTTATACATAATCTCCCTATCAAAGAACTAGCAAAGAAACCTGTCCCTGTGAGGAAGTTTTTAAAGCAGTCGCCGCACCTCTGTAGGAACAATCCAAGTCTGGACAAATAAAATGCCCCGACTGAAGAGTTTTCATATTTTGTTGCTTCATCTTATTGCTGCTGCTGGTTTTGTGGCTGAGGAGAATAGTCCATTGAGCTGGTGTTTTCATTAATACAGATTTTTCTGTTTGATTTCAGGTCTTATCAACATTCCTGCTGTGGCCTTTGGCATATTCTCTGGGGGACTGATCATGAAAAAATTCAGAATCAGTGTTTTAGGGGCTGCAAAACTCTCCCTGGGATCATCTTTCTTTGGTTACCTTTTGCTCCTCTCATTATTTGCAATGGGCTGTGAGAACTCAGATGTGGCCGGACTGACTGTGTCGTACCACGGGTATGCTGGGAAGGGCACACTTCAGCATAAAGTGCTCTTGCAAACTGAACTCCTTCCTCATTTTATTCCACAAAGTATATATTGTTGGAAAAAGAATGACTGACCTAAATAGGCTTCCCAGAAATTTGATTCAAAGTGGTGGAAACCACTCCATCTATTCCAGTGGGCATTGTGTCAGAACCCTTTCGTGATTGTTGCCTTCAGCCCAGAGGCGTTTATGCCACAAGTGCAGATTATTTTTCTGATTACTTTTTAATTATTATTGCCATGGGACCCATCCTTTGAGCCTAGAGATTTCTGGAAATGTGAGGAGCTCAGTAGGGAGGGTGAGATTCAATTAATTGTTCCTTGCCTCTGTGTGCTGCTGAACAACCCATGGCATTTAATAGCCTCTGAACCCAAAACTTAAGGATTCATGGATTAACCATGAGTTAGCCATGATGTTAACCATGAGGTACACCTTAGCCTAGCACTTTTTGATCACTTTTGCCCATGCTATTACTCTGTAAAACTCACTTTTTGGGAGGAGTTTCCAGCACCAACTCCACAGCAGCCCCAGGAGCTGCTCTGCTAGTGACTTCAGCAGCAGCTGGCTGAAGTTGACAGCTGTCATGCAAAGTATCAGACCCTCAGTTTGGATGAATCCCATTCTGATCATTTCCTCACTAACTTCTACAGTGACCGTTTCCTATGAGTAACTCACTCCCCTCTTTGCCACTGGAGTAATCAAACTTTTTTGTCCAGTTTTGTTAAAACTGCATCATGCCTCAGATAACTAAAATCTTAGAAAATCTGAGAAAATGCATTAATAGAAATTATTAGCTGTCCCCCTTAATAAAGCAACTATTATCTCACAGTAGGTGGTGTGAAATTGTGAAAACCTTTTGATAACAGAGAAATAAGAATTTATACTGCTGCATGGATGTGAAGAGACAACACCTTAATGGACTACAGACAGAAGGTCTGGCCAGGTGCGCCTGGCAGAGAGCATAACCCATGATTTCAAAATGATTTCTTCCACATCTGCTAGAAAACATCATTGCAATTTCTCTTTTTCCCCAGAACTAAACAGATGACTGATTACGAGCAAGCCCTGTTTTCAGAGTGCAACTCAGGCTGTGCATGTTCCAAGAATGACTGGGACCCCATCTGTGGGGAAAACGGAGTTACCTACATTTCTGCTTGTCTAGCTGGCTGCCAAGCATCCAACGGCAGTGGGAAAAACACCGTAAGACAATCCTTCATGTCCATATGTGATGTGGTAATTTTCCTAATACAACCAGTCCTGTCAGAGTAAGTGGATTAAAATTGTCAGGCATGTCCTCTCCAGCCCTAAACTCCTCAGGATTTTTTAGCAATCACCACCCACATTTAAAACTTTCTCAATTGCTGTTTCCAGCAGAAATCCCAAGCAGAGAATGTAGGAGGGGTTTTTTTTAACTGTTGGCTACCAAAACTGTTTAAAAAAACCCACTAAATACATTCATCAACAGTAGACACTTTCTTTATTAATTTCTCCTTCAATGAACAAGCCTCTTCCTTTTGAAAAACGTTTTCCAGTTTGGATTTAAACTTTCAGCTACCCAGAAAAGCATGACATGCAATTCCTGAACATTCACTTCTCCGCTGGTTAGGTTATCGTACCCTTTTGCCTGCTGTCTTCCAGGTATTTTTTAACTGCAGTTGCGTGGGAACCTTGCAATCTCCTTCACGAAGCTCCTCAGCTGTGGTGGGACCATGTCAAAAAGGAAATGAGTGTCCAAAAATGTTTCTGTATTTTCTAGTAATATCAGTTATCACTTCATATACTCTGTCAGTAGGTGGCACACCTGGATACATACTGCTTCTAAGGTAAGAAATTCTGCTCGCATTGCCAAATGTTCTCAGGGTGTTTCAACATGTGTAACTGGGTCTGCCTCCCCCCCAGTATTGTGAAATGTTTTCAGCTATGCAAGGTGGCTTTTAAAATTTTTTTTTTTTTTTACTATTGAAAGGCATCCTCATACTTGGACAATGAGTTTTCTACCATTGAAGCAACAATGTGCTTATGATTATCTCTACCAGCAATATCTTTCTGGTTTTAAACATGCTATAGGAGGCCTGGTTATTTATACCAAATTCTGCTTCCCTTAATGCCTTTTACATTACCAGAATGGTGTTAAATGGCCTCCATGCAAATGGAAATTAGCTCTGCACGTGCCAATGTGTGTACGTGTATGCTTATAGGTAGCCAGTTGCTATGGATACCAATGCATAGCTACACAGAGGTGATCTAACCCAAACCCTCCATATAAACTCAACTCTTCTCCTCTAGTCCATTTTATTATTCCATACAATTGTTCTGTCCCAGATTTCTCTCTTCAGAACAAAGATATTTAGCATGAGATGGTTGGTTTCTTCTGTCATAACAATCACGGGTTTATTAAATGCTTGTCCCAATGGATTGTTCCAATATGTATTTAACTGGTGGAACTATTTGTCCATCAATGAGAGTAAGCTTTTAAGCTAATTTTAGAAAGTGCAAAAGGAATATAATACTTCCAGCAATTAATCTGGATTTTTGTCATCTTCTCACAATTTTTGGATTCTAAGTGCTTCTCTGCTTTGTTTTGGAAAGCTTTCTTCCTCAGTTCCTCTTTCCAAATTATTTCCAGATGGGTACATTCTACTTCTTAAACAAAACAACGGTTAATACAGTTTAACTAATCTTTATTATTGTTGTGATTTCTTACCCCAAAATTCTCTTTGTTTTTGAATGAAATTTTTTGGAACAGGCCCTGTCTCATTGCCAGTGTCTATATCATGTGGAAAAAGCCAGTGCTATAACTAGCTGATTATAGGCTATATGGAAAAACCTAAATAAAGAAATGTA
Organism: Harpia harpyja; assembly: GCF_026419915.1. Lineage (NCBI taxonomy): Eukaryota > Metazoa > Chordata > Aves > Accipitriformes > Accipitridae > Harpia > Harpia harpyja. The sequence continues at coordinate 12,321,208 of NC_068945.1, read as the reverse complement.
ACTTCAGCTATGGTTCCAGCACAGTCCTTGAACCAGAATTAATATTCACACAGAGACTTTCAGAAATGGTTGAGGTGAGAATCCTTCTCCACTGCCCTCCACAAACACTGCCAGTAAGGTATATGCCTTACACCATATAAGCTCCACAGCTTTCCCCACCCACCTTGTAGGATTACCATTGAGGACTGCAAAAACATGTGGCGTCTCTCTCTCCAAGGAGTCACTCCAAGAATAACAATCATATTATAATCCATTTTAGACAATTTTTACTGAAGATTATGCACCACTGAAACTGTCCATGCATCAAGAGGAAGATGATTCATGAGCTGAGAGCTTGTAGTAAAGCCTTCAGGATTTCTGCCAGATTGCCCTCTGTGGTTGCTTCTGACACAGGGGGATTTTTTTGTTGTTCTATAAATATGGGCATAGAGCTATGCAGGGATGCAGTTTCCTTCCCCTTTCCCTCCACATGATGTCCCCTTTCTATCCATAAAACATATGATAGAAAATGTACGGATATGGTACCACACAGGACCTTGAAACCATTGTTGCCATGCTCAACCTCCTGCTTTCCATCTTGTCTCCACTGCAAAAGTGTCTGGGAGGAGACATTCATAGTTGAACACCTACAAGCTTAAATCATACAGAGTTGCCTGCGCTTCTCAACCCTAAGAACTTGCTCTCAGGGGACTTGATGCTTAATGGATTTATTTAGAAAAGCTTAGAGGGGTTTTCAATAACGATACTAAAACATTTTGTTATATGAAATCAGCAAAACAGCTTTATTGGTTCTGCTCCAGAGGTTTTATTTCTGTTGAAAATCATGTTACTTTGAAAGCCATTTAATTGAAACTGAGAAGCTATGTGTTTTTCTGCTGGATTGAAGGACCCAAATCTGATGTGCAGCTAAATAAAACATGTTTCAGTAAGTTCAATCCTTCTTTTTTTTCCCTCTGCAAATGACCTGTGGGCACAATTCCATTTTAAGCTCCTGCTTGCTTTTCTGAAATCCATGACTGATTGACTTTCCTTGGAAATCTGTTTGAACTGAAAGTGTGCTTCTGTTCCCAGAAAGAAAATAAATGTCCTTTGAAAACAAATAGTCCCAAGGTCAAGTTGCAGAATTCATTAAGTATTTTTTTCCAATTACCTGTTTTTAAAATTATTCAGTATTCTGTCCGCTCTGATAAGATTCCAGCACGCGCTTAAGCAAGCTAATGTTTTCAGATGAGCAGATATCGTTGCACCTGCCATGGAACACAGATACAGTTAAATCCCTAAAAGCCTATGTGATTTAGTGACATTTACTTCAAGGGTTTACACAACCAAAATCATTGAAATATGCTCACGGCTAGTGACCAAGCCATTTGCTGAAATGTCTTTTTAATGGTATTAGACTAATCACAATTACCAAGGGACTTGGGAAAGCCCTGAAGTTTTGGAGAAAAACCCCTGCAATTCAGATAGCTGTTGTTCAAGCACAAGCTATTAATACCAGGTGATTAGGCAGTGAAAAGGAAGTCTCAGATCTCCTTGAGAGGTTTGGCTATCGCTTAGGATCGCAAAGAACTTGTGTTTCCGTGCAAAGACAATACAAATGCTCAAACAACTTTTTTTTCCATCTGAAAGAGACGATTTTTTTTTTGCAGGATATAAATTCTATGGAACACATAATAAATACCCAGTTATTGGTTTTATTTTCCACTTTTTGCTTTCTATGCCCTCACATTTGGTTAAAAGGACTTCTAGGTTGAGGCTTGCTTCTGTAGCATATATGTGATAGGAGGGTAAAACACTGTTCTTCCAGCTCAAAATCATATTACATTCATGCCTGCATAGATGGCAGTGCCTGTATAAGCCACAATATAACAGAATGTATGATGATAATCCATGATCAGGGCATTAGAGAATAGAACACTCAGGTTACAAAATGAGATGTGTACAATGAATTTTTGACCATGGTACTTCGGTGTTGTTTTCCGTATATGTCCTTCATGTCCTTTTCCATTTTCACTAAATTAAGGGAAGATGACCCGAATATCATTTACAATATGGGTTCGTAATGCTGTTCTGGCAGTTACATTGGGAAATCATAAAACATCACTGGTGGAGAACAAAAGAGCTAGTTCTGCAATGTCTTTATTATTTTTTTAGAAGATATTCCTAATTACATGAATTTCTGCAGAAGCTGAGCCCATCCAAGTTCAGAGCACATAGACTAGATCTCCAAAGTGCTATGTTTATCCATAGAGACAACTGAATTTCAGTCCATTTTTCTTTTTTTTTTTATATTGAATAGAATGACTGTGACAACAGGGAGTTTTATCACTTACCGTAATGATACACATGTGTTACCACACATATCAAGCACGTCCCAGTTTAATCGCGTGACTGGGGCTACTCACATACTAAAAGTAAAGCATATACTCAGGTTCTTGCTGGATTAGGTATTCTAATAGGGAGTCTGATACATGCTGGGTGAAGCAGAACACTTTAGCAGCTGGTGAGCTTAGCAGCAGATGAGTCCTACTAATTTGAGTGGCTCCATATGCACACCACTGCTAACATGGATGTGAAAGGCAGCTGTTCTCCTGCCCACCGCCTCCACCCTCCTAGAAGAGCCAGGACGATGACCCAAGGCTGGAGCAGGGCAGATCTGGAGCCAGAAGGACTGATGTCTGTGCTGGGCCCCCACTGCAAGTTCAGTAAAGTCTAAATGCAAATGGCCTGTTCTGTCAGAGAACGGCTTGGAGGATTTACCTTTATAGGAGGTGTGATCCTGATCCTAAATACGGTGCGATGAAAATTGAGTGGCTAAATACCTTGTACTAGCCTGGGTCATGAACCACAATTTCAGAGAGTGTTTAACTGAATAAGACTATACAATGATGCATGATTTCACCACCAATTTTCTTGTCCTGCGTTAGTAAATTCTAAGTGCTGGTATTATCTGAAAGTGCACTACCTTCTTAAAATGTAATATTGAATATAGATGTTCAGAAGTCCTAGATACTGTTCTGATTTTGTCACATTATTTACATTTTTCTGTAATTGCCTTAGTCAGTATAAGTAAGGAGGAAAAAGTCACATTTCTTTCCTTCTTGCTTTCTATTTGTGTTGAAATTATCTACAGTCAATTCTTTATTTCTATTTAACACCTTTTTTTTTTTTTTTAGATGCATTAAACCACACTTGAAATCATTTGCGCTTGGTATCTACACCCTGGCAATAAGAGTACTTGGTAAGTCCAGTTGTACTCTTGGGTCCATTTTAATATACTCCTCACCAATCATTTATTCTTGAATTAAACTTTGATTGTTGGAAAGAATGGTGTCTAACTGACAAGCTAATATTACATGATTTTTTTAAAAAAACTAGGAAAAGGGTTGGAAAAAGGAAGCAGCTTTGTATTTCATAAATCATATAACTGTATCTTAGGTATAACAAAAATATACACAGCTAACATCCATAGAGGTGACAAGTGATCCTTCGGACTATGAAGCTAACATCAAAATTACTTGTCTCTCCTTATTCAACAACAAGCATAGTAGAACAGATATGGCTCAGAATTTGTGATCATTTTTCAGTCATATTTTCAGTAGTTTCTAAGGGAATTAATCTAAGTACAGGTGTGCCCGAGGGCAGGGTTCACTGGAGCCTTGTGGCAGAGCCACCTATAAGTTTTCTCTAAAATCAAGGGTAACATGAGATGTCAATGAACTGGAAACTCTAAAATCCTCTAGGTCTTCATAGAAAAGGTAATCATTAGCAAGCAGCAAGTCACTTATTTAAATAGAGCAGACTTAAATGAGCTGGATGAGGCAGATGAAATGACATCAAAACAAGCTCTTGGCTCCTTTCTCACACCTTTGCAGGCCAGGATTTTCCCTCCAGGCTTACTTTCTTCTTCAGAAGAAAACCCCCCAGGTTGCACAGAGTCCACAATGTCCCCGTTAGCACCTGAAGAAAGGCTTTTCCTTTCCATCATCCACAAGCACTGCAGTAGGTTTGCCCCTGCCATGGTAGGATCGCAGGATACTTGCAGGATACTTGTAGCCCCACTACAGGCTCCCAGCCTGACTGTCTATCTCCCTTCTGCCCCCTCCCCAACCAACACACAGGACAGCCCCCAGCCCCAAGCTGAACAGACTCCATCGCTCTCAAGAAAGGAGAACTGTTGACGCGGAAGTCACGGACACTGCACACAATCAATGTGATCAAGCAGATGCCACTTTATTGCCCTAATAGCTCAGTTTATATACTCATTTTGGTTCCCGATCACGCATAAGCTGATTAAAGATTGGTTAGCATGTGCTGTCCACGCGCCTAAAGCAACAGTTTGATTGGATAAGACTTTCTGATCACGCGAATGATTCCCCCCGCCTGTACCCTGTTCTGTGTCCTCCTTTCCGTCACGTAGACCCAACTTGAGGCCATCCTTGAGGCCTGCTGCCTACAAAGCATCTTTGGTTCACAAGTTAATCAGGTCCATCGTGCCTGGATTGTTCACTATGTGTCCATTACTTTCCAAGTATCCCACAGAGAAGTAGGTTCTTTTTTTTTCCCAGAGGGGTCCTGCAGGGCGAGGAAACCAAGCCATGGCCAGTACTCCTTCTGCTGACGTCCACAGGCTTTTTGATGTTCAGCTGCGTTTCCTCCCTACCCCGGTTCCCCACAGGGAGGAAAGGGCGGTGTGTGCCTCAGCAACACAAGGCACGACTTCTCAAACCAGCAAACAGTGTGGAAGTGCCGTTGCTGTTTGAACGTATTATTTAATGTTCTACTTGAACATGCCTCTAGATCAAAACTGATCACCTGGGAAAGTAACCTTCTTGCCTCTATTTATTTGTTAAATTCGCCCAGCGGGAATTCCAGCCCCAGTGTATTTTGGAGTGGCCATAGATACCACTTGCCTGAAATGGGGAAGCAAAAGATGTGGGGGAAGAGGAGCGTGCAGACTCTACGACTCCAGTGCATTCAGGTAACAGCTCCTCTCCGTTTGTTCCTTAAGTACCTCTACTGGCACTGGTAGAAGAATTTCTGTCAGAAAATGTGAGTGAAAGATTTGATGACAAATGAAAGAGTCTGACTAGCAATATTAACAATAATGCTCAGGTTTTAGCATTCTCTTTTGGTTTAGTCTCTTTGGGGGGGGCGGGGGTGTCATCTTGTTTCGATATCAGCTGGAAATATTTAAGTCACTTTATTTTTTGCCAAAAACCCCATTCATTTAAAACCTCGATTTTATGCTAAAGCTTCCCCCGTTGTTTAAAAACTCTGCTGTGAGAGTGTGTGTGTGTAAGTAAATAAGTAAAAGGGCTGTTAAACCTCATCATTGCTCCATGTTGGAGCTGGACAACAAAAAGGAAGGGAAGGGTGCCACAAAGCATGCTCGGCTTGTCTAGAGACTTAAGTGCAGTGTTGTCTTTATCAATTTATTGCTAGAGGAGAGTAATTATCTGAACTGCATTCATGAAAAGCATTACCAAAAATGGAGAATGGAGTGACGATGGTAAAAAGAAAATGAGAGAACAGGTTGCCCTTCCCCCCACCCCTGGGGAAAACCATGAGGGGAGGGTACATCCTGATTTGCAAATTTGAAGAAAAGAACAAAAGCTCACTTGAGACTCATTACTAATAAAGCATAATGATGTTATTGTTGCTGCTGTTGTTGTTACTGTCATTATGCCTGTAAAGCAAAAATGAGATCAAATGGTCTTGGTATCACTGGTACTGTTTATGAGGCAAACAAAAAATAGATTAACTGCCCTAGAAATATTAGTGTTATTCTCACTGAAGCACATTGGGGTGGAGGAGGATGTCAGTCAATGCCTGAGACACTTTCTTGGCCCCAGACCACACAATACCTGACCTGGGTGAGCTGGCAAACTCTCATCTCCAGGATCATCAGCTTGCTTGAAGAGCTTTCTTACTCAGCCTTACCTCATGAAAATATGAATGTGTCCTTGATGCCTTCTAGTCGTATGTTGCCTTTGAAATAGGCTCTGATCAATCATTTCTCCCTCAGGTACGTGTACCTGGGGCTGACTTTGGTGTTGGGCACGGTGTCCATTTTCTTCAGTGTTGCTGTCCTTTGGGTTCTTCGGAAAAGGTCTTCTCCACAAGATGAGACCCTCTCAGCCAACGGGGAGAGAGGCACCTGTGGGACAAAGAGCAGGAAAGATAATTTTGTTAATAGTGACCGTTTAATTCAGACAACTTACTGGCCAGAAAAGGAGACTAGACTTTAGGAAGACTGAGATCTCCACCATGACTTTACCCTATGAGTGGTGTTCCAGGCAAAAATTCATCATCAGTGAAGCGGTATCTTAGTATCCACCCTGAAAACGTTCACCTTTTTGTGTAATTTTCACTGTAAACAACAAAAGCAAAGACAACCATTTTAGCACACATAAAGCTCTGAAAACACTGCTCACCATTTGTCCAGCCGAGTCAGTGCCACTCGAGGGGATTTGTTATGGCTGGGGAGGTGCAGCTTGCTCCCTTGCCGAGAAGCCAGTTTTATGGCTGCCCCTCAGCTCCATCCCTCCTTGTCAAGCTGCAAGAGCCGCTGCTGCCCCTCGGCTTCCTTCTGTGTGTGAGGGGTAGTGGGGAGGCTGCAATACAGCTCTCTCCGCCATGGTACCAGCATAAAAGGAGCTGGTGCACAAAACCCGACTTGGCAACCTGGAAGGTGCAAGGATATTCTGCACATAGCTCACCTTTGCAAGCAGTGTGGCACAGGGCAGGAGGAAGGTGGTTTGCTGGAAGGACAAATCAGCTACAGGCTCTGGGCTTCTCCTGAATTCAACCCATAACACTTAGGACATCAGATGTTGTGGTTAGGGATTCTTTTTCAAGTAGGAATCTTCTAGCACAACAATAATAGCAATAGAAGTTGTCATTGCAGTCAAAGAGACCACAAAAGTATCGTCCAAAGGAAACTGGAATAAAAATAGAGCTTTTTTAGGTTTCCAGCAGTTTCTTGCTACTTGCTAGTACCTGGTGTACTGAATAATTCCATGCATTTTATGCAATGTAATAACACCATGATACAAGATACATATGATTTATTTTTTAAAAAGCTATAACAAGACAGCTTGGGAACAATAAAATTAATTCAAAGACCAGGTGATTTGGGACTTTTAATTTATTGTATTTGCTAGCTGAAACTAAGACATGTCTTATAGTAGCCCTTTACATATAATTTTTGCAGTTTGACAATATTTGGTGTTAAATAAATTTGGGGTGGGGACTACAATGGAATGCTGTTTAACATTGAACAAAATCTCAAGAATGCTTGCACTGAAAAAGATAGTGACAGAACCACTACAAATGATGTCCTTTAAAGCAACTAGAATTTTAGAGCACATGATGAAAGGTAGGCTTCACTCTTCATCATGATATTAACAAAACAAACTCATATCACATGCATCACTTGCATCTCAGCAGTGACTGTAGGTACCCTGCTGCCTAGCTGAGCTTGCAGGTCAGAGGCAGGTGTGGAGCCTCTCCTGTGTGATGCATGAGGAGGGGCAGATGTATAAGAATGGGATTGACTGAGCTTTATCAATGATAAATGTTTACAGTGTGCCATTAGGGAGCTACCTAATCCATTCAATAGGAATACCCAGACGGATGTCGCTTAAGCACCAAATATCTGCAGAAGGTAAGGATTTAAAGCCATTGCTTGAGAAAATGCAGTTGTCAGAGGAAGGACCAATGCCACCCACCATTTGCCACAGGGGTGAGTGTTCAGACAGTGGCCTGGAATATGGGAGACCCGGTGCCCTGTCCCAGCTCTTTGTCCTCCCAGGTGAGTGTCGGAGGCTACAGGCAATGGGGTACTGGAGAGCTGTGGCTGTTCACTTTGCCTTGTATAACTGGATATTGAACTAAACGAACAAAATTAAAATAATTGGAAGGTTTGTGAATATGGGGGTTGCTGAACCATTATGGCTAGGGTGAATCACAAAGGTTGGCATTCCAGTTTAAAGGTCTCATTCATACCACATCATCATAAAAACAGCAAAAAATGCCAAACCCCATCAGGATCCCAGAGTAAGAGAGATGCTTGGACCCTTCCATAGTCTCCTTGGGAGGGCACTTTTCATAGCAATGAGCTGTCAGATCCAGTGAGAGGAAGGGAAAACCCAACTTAAGTACACACTGGGATAAAAAAGGAGGGATATCTGCATTTCACTCAATGCTTGATGTTGTATGCATGTCAAATAAGTGGGATTGATTCCTAATTTGCAAATCAGTCCCAGCAGGGTTTATGGCAGGGACATTGCTACTCAGCAATGCTGAAGCTGTCACGGAGGCAGTTCTGCATGTGCCCGGCAGCAAAATGGCCAGGAAAATTCACTGGCTTACAGGACAAAGAAAGAAATTAAGAGAAATAAACATATCCTACTCTAATTCAGAAAGAAACAGGGAAAAAAAATCAACTTCTTGCATTATCACCTAAGCATATGTATGTAAGCCTGTACCTAGTGAATAATTCTTTTAGAGCATGGGCTTTTTCCTTCCATACCCCACTTTCTTTGCACATGAAAGGAAGAGGAATATTATAAAAGAATTTGTTTCAGTAAGTATTATTTTCATTATGGTTTAAAAATGAGCACTCTCTTCTCTTCCTCTTTGGCAATGATAATACTGTGTTACCAAGCAGATATACTCCACTCCCACTTCAAAACATTTTCTAGTCTGCTACTTTATTTTAATACTTCAAGTATTAACATGGATGCATGGATGAGTGTCTGACTAGAGATACATAATTTGAATTTGTTATAACAGATGAACAAATGGTGTCAGCACAAAGGGATTTGGACCTGTCAGGTTCTTTTTACCAGAATTCTTCATCTTAAACTAAATCTGCAACTGGTACTGTCTCACAAAGGTCAACAAATTTGGATTTTTTTCTTTTCTTTTTAGAATTAGAGGTATTAAACCACAATTGAGAGACTGCAAAGAAGCAAATGCCTTTCATTTTCAAAGGTGAGACTGTTAAAAGAATTGGCTGAGGAGATTTCCCAAACATTGATGTCAGCCCTTGAGGTTAGAGTGGGACTCAGAACCTTGTGAAGTAGTACCCAGGGGCTGTATGCCATGTAAAATGGTATTCATACATTTTCAAGTTATAGCAAGGACCGTAACTGGCACGTAAGGGAGAAGACAAGGGTACCAGTCCGTGACACATGCTGGTGCATGTGCAACCAGGCCTGGGGCACGTGAGCCAGTGCACATTTTCTCTTCTACTTCCCAGCAAAAAATGTAACTCTCAAATGATATAGTATGTCTGTCTTAGAGGCACATAATTTCTAATCATGTCAGGAGGGAAACCGAGGAATTCTAACAAATTAAGGAGGCAAAAAGATCAGGTCAGTAGACTGTGGGAACAATGCATTTGATCTATAGCTCATGCCCTGCCAGCATTTGAGAGGAAAGAAGCATCAGTATCTTCAGGACACAGACAGTAGAACAGGTACCCCATCCTTGTGCCACTATTAAATTGCTATATGTGGTCCTGTAATCTGAGGGAATTGCCAAAAGACAGAGAGCAAATAAATGGTGTGAATGTATCAAAAAGAATACATAGGCTGAATAACGGTAGGCTGCCTCCTTGGTGTGCTCAAAATAATGAGTAAGATGATTGATGTATGAAACAACTATTGTAATATTTTTAAATGGCAACATGATTATTATCATCTGAGAGAAAACATTGACATTACCACTTTGGCTACTTTGACTGTTGATGTCACAACACAGATTAACTGTTTGAAACATGCAACTTAATTCTGCATAACACTGAAAGAAAAAAAGTTACTTCTCTCTAGAAGCTATGAAGTGCATAGCACATAGACGCGCAAGTAGCTAAGTAAGTCACAGGGGTATTTTATAAGTATTTGTAAATAGAGAACCATTACTGATAATCATGAGAAATATGAAGAAAGTGATCACACTTGTTTAACAGAAGAAGAGCATGGGAGGATATTGAAAACTAGCAAGTAGAGCATAAATGAACAGAGGGAATGTTTCATCTCACCAATAGTAGAATTATGGGGATAGAAGTTTACAGATTTAAATAGTGACTAGGTGAAGATGAAAAAATGTATTGAAGGTTCCTTAAAGTGTAAAGACCACCTCCAAAAGTCCCAGGCCAAAAAAAAAGAAAAAAAAAGAATGCCTGGAGAGTGAAAGACAATATGAGAAAGCATGGTTATGGGTAAGACTACAAGGATGACCAATAGCAAGAGAGATTAGGGCTGGTTAGTGTGGAAAAAAGATAGCAAAATGGAGAACTGTAAGTGGCATGGAAGGTGTTGCTAGGGATCAGCTGCTCAGCATCTCTTCCATCACAAGTACTGGGGAGCACCAAACTGAGAAAGTAGAGGGGATGTTCAAAGCAAAGGAGTTGGCTTTTCACACAACAGATGTGAGACTTGAGAAATCCTCACAAAGAAATTTTGTATATGTAGGTTCAGAGGGAGAGAGGGTAGTCATAGAAAAGAAAATGCCATGTGGGTCATTAGGTACCTGCCTTTGCCTCCTGGTTCTGCTCAAGACTTCTCTTGTATTTTGAAACTAATTGGCTATTGGGAGAACAGTAGACATGTCATACATACTGCTGACTCTCGCTTTCCCTAAGCATCCTCCCTTGGCTATTGTCTGTCAGGGCTTTGAGGGCACTGATGGCCCTGACCTGCCTCTGCTGGGACCCACCTCCATTTCTGCCCATGGGCCCCAGAGCCCCATTTCAGCTCCAGCTTGCACATGCAGTCCTCATCTGAGCCATTTTGAAGGTTTGCATGTGCTGAGCCCTCTCCTGAATTATCGTCTGGGTTTCCAGGATTGTCGTAGGGCCTGACTTCTTAACTTGCCTTTGGCTAATGGTCACTGGCCTGAGGCTGGGACCAGTAGCTGTTGCTGCCTCAGCTCTGCTGACCCTGATGAGGTGCTGGGTGTACAACCTGCACCGCGTTGGCCTTCAGCTACCAACTCGTCCCCACTCATAGAGCAGCCCCTGTCAGCAAAAGCCTTTGCGCTACAGGGGTCATAGGTCTGACTCAGGCTGGTTGTCTCTTCTTGTACCCTGGACTATTGTTAAGCAAGTGCTGCATGAGACAGTTCTTCATCCAGTGCTAATCAGTCTCTGGAAGAAAGAAAGTCCATAGTAGCTGTTAAATTCTGAGACCAATTTGAAGGTGGGGCCCTTTAATGGTGATTTAGAGTAACCTTACTTAAGCAAAATGTGGTTAATATCATCAGGAGGTTGGTTAACCAACAGTTCGTCACAGATTAATACAGTTCATTGAATTTTTAAGAGAGTAAATAAGGAAAGGATTTAGTGGAGAGCAAGCGGAGCACCAGCTTTATGGTGACCAGGTCAGGAAACTTTCTCTCATGGCTGTTGAGCAAGATAAGTTTTTGAAAGGTTGTTGTACATGGTGGTAACCAGAACCCTCTCCTTGATCCCATGATGTTGGCACTTCTAAAACAAGATGCTGAGAAATGGAGACTGGTTTAGAAAAAAAAAAAATGTGAAAGTACTATGCAGTCAGCAAAAGTCTGTTTATTTAATTCTGCAAAGGTAGACTATGTTTGAGTGCCTGGAAATCAAACAGGACAAAACTGCATTAGAAATAAGATAACTTTTTTTCACTGGAACAACTGTCTTTGGGATATTATAGAATTTTCTGTCATGTGTAGTCTTTACATCAAGACTTGACCATTCCTGTAAAAGATCTGCTCTTGTGTAACAAGACAGAAAAACAGCTTAGTGAAGTTGTGTTGTATATAATGCCAGGTATTCAATTACTTGAACCATAATATTTTTTTCAGTCCTTATATCTCGGGTAATATCCCAGACCATGTGAAGGTGATGGGGGTTTTGCCCTGGGGATTTCACCTAAGTATGCGTGTTTTTCATTGCTGTTATGCTATGATGCAGCATGCTTTTGGACTAGCTCCTACAAAAGTCTAAGTATTCTCACCTACGAATGACTTGCACGTCTTCAATTCTGCATCTATAATAACAACTCCAAACCGAGCTGCTGATTAAGACTGAATGCAAAGAGAAGCTGTACAATCAGCATTAAACACTACCCTTTGTATTTCAAATAAAACAATACGAAATATCATTAAAATAGCACATCCTGATCTACTTTTCCCCAGATAGATACATGATGCAAATCAATGAGTTCTTGTGAAAGACAAAAGCTCCACAGAACAGTGGAAGGAACACGTCCCAGACATTAGCTAGGATGGCGACACAAAATCAGCTTGTCAGCATGCTTTTCTTTCTTGTTATCTCTACAACAACAAGCTGAAACTAGATGCACTGAAACAGGAACACCAAGAAACCTTTCCATTATCATAAGGTTTTTCACGTTCTCAAGATTCCTGTAGTATCTTAACATTTGCTTAGCTGTACACCATCCCTTTTACTTAGTTCATTAACTAAGAGTTAAATTTTGAAATACATTGATTTTCTTTATTTAGGGATTAGTGTCCCGAGAATAAAAAGGGCTCTAATCAAAGCTGTCTACTGCAGTTGGCCTCTGCCTGGCTGCCTGCTCCCTGCTACTGCTGCTCGCCCCTTGCAAACTGGTGCCTTGGCAGCCACTTCTTCTGGTGGGAGTCTGCTGCCACCCTCTGCCTGGAGGAGTCTGCAACCAGCTCCTGTGGTAAAGGTGATTCTTAGTGTGACTTTTGTAAGGATTGTTTTTATTCTCAGGAGTAATCAGCAATTACTGATATCTCAGTGTTCTTATTAAGGGGATTTTTACTATCATAATCCAATTTTTCCCATGAGTGTAACTTACAGTTATATGGGAGGCCTTGGGTGAAAAAAAGGATGAGATATGTCTTTTTTTCAGGTGTGAGACCAAAGTCTTTGATTTGACTTCAGTAGTTTCCTATTTCCCATTCTGGTACTTTTAGTCAACAGTTCTTGGTTCAAAAAGTCCACTTTGAACGTCAATGCTTCCACAGACAGCTTGGTCAACAGCAGTCTGAATATAGAAAATTCTTCTCAGCCATACAGAAAGCAAAGTATAAAAGATATTTTAATTTCTGAAAAGTTATAAATTAATGGTATATACAGGACTAGAAAAAAAAATGGGAAGAAATTGCTGTGTATTCATATGTTAGAATGAGGAAATCAAAGGAATAGTTTCCCATTTCACTATATGAAAAAGAAAGTAGCACTTTTTCTATAGGTTCTACTACTTCCAAATTACAGAGTACATTTAGCTCTGTGCCTTTTCATATTTTTAGGATCAAAAGGCAAAAAAACCCCTTTGGGTATGTCTGCTAATACATCTGAAGACAACCTGAAAATGAAACCTTGGGAATGCAAGGCTCTATCAAAAAACACTGTAAAAAAAGAGGGTACACTTATCTTGACATAGTCAGAGCATAATAGTGGAGCTTGTGACACACCTTTGAAGAAGGATGAGGACACAGGTGTTTGAGTGTATGTATGTGCCCTTGGTGGAACATCAGTAACCGTACAGATTAGCAGAAGTATGGTATGCCATCTTGTAATAAAGAACAATAAACAAGGCCCAAGATGCCTATCTTGTCACTAGAAAATGTCAATCATGGTATAAAAAAACCTTCTGGAAATGGGTGGTTGATGATTTATGCCACAACAGAACATGAAGAATCCCTGCCTCTGAGAAGAAAAGGCCCACATCTGTTGTAGGACCATGAATTTCGACCTCTCGCATGTAGTTAATGCTAAGTACATGATCATCTGACTGTGAGGATATGATTGACTCTTTTAAATTGCAGGGGACGGTGGTGTTGGGGTTTTTTTAATTCAGACCTAAATCTGATGGATGCAATCATAACATAACACCATGTTTTTTCTCTGCAACAATGAATGAAGCCCCCCTTGACCATGTTATTGATCACTTAGTCATGGAAAACTAAAACCAGTTCTGCAGAAAAAGTTACAAATAAAAAGAATCAATAAAATAGCAAGAGAAGTTTTTTGGAAGATTATGGAACAAGTTATCCTTGAAGCCATTATTGGGCACGCAATGGACTGGTGATTGGGAACAGACAGCGTGGATTTACCAAAGGCAAATCAAGGCCTGACCAAGCTGGTTGTCTTCTATGATGGATTGACTGGTCTGGTGGACAAGGCCAGACCAGTACTTGTTGTTTACTGGGACTTTAGCAAGACCTTTGGCACAGTCTCCCTTATTATCCTGGTAGTCAAACAGGTGAGATATAGTCTACCCACTATAGGGTGAGTAGAAAACTAGAAGATTTGAAATTGTGATCAGCAGTTCAAAGCCCAGAAGCTGATGGCCAGTTGCTAGGGATGTTCCTCAGCAGTCAATACTGGGGCTGATAATGGTCAAGAACTTCATTAAGGATTTGGAAAATAGGACTGGAAGTGCTCTCAGCAAGTCCATGTAGGATACCAAACTGAGGAAAGGAGCAGTTCATGTGCTGAAGGGCAGAATGGCAGAGGAGGTTTGGTGAGGATAGAGAAACAGGTTGACAGGAACTCATAAAGCAAAGGAAAATGCAAAGCCCTGCACCTGGGATAGAATGAATCTATCCACAGAATACCTCAAGGGAGTCAGCTAGACAGGAAACAGCTTTGCACAAAAGGACGTTTGGGTCCTGGTGGATGGTGAGTTGAACATGAGATGGTAGTGCACATTTGAGCTTACAAGGCTAACTGCATATTAGGCTACAGTTATTAAAGACCAGAAGATCTGGAAAAATGGTTCTTTCCCTCTGTTCAGTACTTCTCAGGCTGCATTTGGAATGTTGTGTCTGGTTTGAGGCTCTCTAAAACAAGACAGACATTGATAAACTGAATCAAGTTGAGCGAATGATGGATCTTACTGCTTTCTTCAGCTATCTAGTGGGTGCTTATACAGAAGATAGCATCAGACTCTCCCCTGTGCACAGGTGATGCACAGCAAGAAGATGAGAAGCAATAGACACAAGTTGCAGCAAAGGAGATTCCAACTATACATACACATACATCTATGTATGCAAGTTATTTATTGTGAGAGTGGTCAGACACTGGACCAGGTGCCAAGGGAGGCTGTGGAACCTCCTTCCTTGGAGATTTCCATACAAAACCCAACTTGATGAGACCCTGAGCAACACCAGCAAACTTTGACGTTAGTCCTGCTTTTAATGCAGAGGATTGGACCAGATGAGCTCCAGAGTTTCCTTCCAGTCTAAATTATGCTGTGATGCTAAGACTTTCTCTAAGCTTTTCTCTGAGATTACTTTATTTTGGAAGGCATCCCAAATTTTGATTAAGTCAATGGTTAAGACCTATCTATTTTAGGTTTCTCAGCTAGGCACCGGTCTGTCTCTTCAGTTTTCATTACTGTTATTAGATTTCTAAGTATATTATGCACGACATTCCAGCTTCACTTTTTGAAATAACAGTTAACGGCACAAAGTTGGATGGGATGGTTAAACAGAGGAGAGTCTGGATATCATAGAGGGAAAAAAGAAGAATGAACCTGAGAATGGCAAAATAGGAGCGGAATGTAATATTAAATAGAAAGTTGCACAGTTGATGTCCAATAACAGGAATTTCTCCTCCAGGTTAGAAGCTTCTTAGCTGACAAGGCTAGAGATAAGCAATAGTTAATATTTCAAGATGTGGCACTGGTGAGATATTACACCTGGAATATTTTATACATTTTTAGCCATGTGAATTGATGAAATATGGATCCAGATAGAAAACACTGTAGCCAAGGGCTCCAAGGATGTGCTGCACAGTCAAGAGAGCCTATTTTTCATGAAATTATTAAACATGATTAGCTTGTTTACCTAGTAAAACAGGTTGAAAAACTGTGCTCTCTTCATTTATGATCAAGGTTGAGTCCTAAGTATCAGATTGAGAGGAAGAGCTTTTAAAGTTAAAGCACCCTGTCAGTTCAAAACCAGAATATAATCTGATCATGACCGGAAATTAAAAGAAGGTTCTTATGCCTCAGAAGACCAATCTTTCCCAGTAGCCTTAGAAGAGGATGGAGTAGGAGGGAATGCAATTCTTATTGTTCTCAAGGCAGGGCTTGGCCTTTTCACAAAATGTGCTTTTGAGTTTGCAGACTGGATTTGTGATCTGGATTCCTCCTGCATTCTTATTTTATAATTTTACTAATATTTGCAGTTGAATTGCCCTGACATATAGCTTTGGAGTGACTACCATTTTCTTGATAATGATGTCTCTTGTTCTAGGAAGCTAAAGGGAACTGTCTGGTTGAGAGTCAGAAAAGCCATGAACGGTGCAAGGTATTGCTGATAACAGTATTGAAGGCAAAATTTAATTAAGATTATCCAAAGGTCAGCGTTAATAAGTAGGCTGTAATTGTTCATAGCAAGTAAAAGAATGGGCATGGTGACAGTGGTGGCAGAGAAGGGCACATGAACTACAAGGAATGGCACATTTTCGTGTAATGTCCAGGCAGACAGTAGTCATAGTTCACATGCTTTAAGAATGACTTCTCTTTTAACTACAATCACTCCCAGGAATCAGGCATAATCCACAACAAGGGCACAATCTAATAAAATACTCAGGAAAACAGTTCAGGTTTCCTTGAACTAGAGCTGTAAGTAGGTAAAGGGCTGCTCCAAAGTACATATAGCCCCAATATACTTTCATGCTGGGTTTACCTGTGCTGTTAATAGCACTGACCTATAAATCTGAACAGTCTTTGAAGCACAAGTGTTTCTTGAACACCCAGTTTGTTCAATGTACCCAAGGCATTATATTTTATCTTCCTGCAAGTCCTTGGCTGGCTCTAGCAGGTCTTAGCTGAATGGACTTCAGCTATAGACTATGAAAATAAAACTTCATACCAAAATATGTTTTAGCTATCAGTAACCAGGAACACTTCTAAAGTTGGGACACCCCATTTTTAAATGCCAGGAAGGTATGAACTATTATAATCTTGACAAGCACAGGAAAAAAGCTGTTTCACAAGAGTGTACAGAAGGAACACACTTGCACATTTTCTACCTAATTAATTTTTGACCACTGTGGATAAACATGTATTTTGGGACCTTTAACAGAGGGCAGAACTGGGAGGAGACGAGATTAAAACTGCCTAAACCATAGTTTGTGTTAGAAGTTAATGATTCTTCTACCAAGTACCAGCACAGACTTGCTTAAGGAGAGAATACTCTGACTTTTGAGCACTTGTGTGGTAGTATAACTGCTGTTGTTGTGGATACAGAACCTAGGTAGGAACCTCTTTAATATTCTTTTCTCTTAATCTTAAAATGTTGCCATTTAGTGTTTGCAGCTAATGAACATTACCTGTGTAGTACTAGTTGCATTTCCTGTGGCCAGAACACCAGTAACATTCCTGTTGTAAATGTCAGTGCTTTAATGATGGCATCATACATTTCTATGTGTGTCTCTGAACAGTAAGCATCATATGTCGTGAGCAGTGTAAGCAGTATTTAGACCTGCACAGTGCTGTGATATTCATTTTTCATATTACAATAACTTAAAAGGTCTTATGATTCATTAATATATTTAAAAATCAATAAGATAATTGGATTAGCACTGCAATTAGTGTAAATCAATACAGTTCCATAAACTACTGGGTAAAATCTGGCTCTTGATTTGTGATGTGGTAGTCTATTGCATGGTGATATAGCCCCTGAGAGTACAACTACAGTGAGAAATAGCCCAAGGACTTACAGTGTCTGTGTTGGATTCTGAAAATTCCTCAATCATCTTTTTTTTTTTTTTTCATAAGTATCTACAAAATCTGTAGCAAACTATTGTCTTGACCTTTGTAAACTAATCAGTGGTTATTCATGTTAAGGTGTTTAAATTGGTGCTCTTATTCATTATAATTTGTATATAATTAGGGGGTAGAAAACCAAGATAGAATTTTTTTAATGTTCATTAAGGAGTAGATCTACCTAACAGGCACAGAGTTAGGCCATGGCCCCTATAAGGTCATACACCCTGAAGCACTGAAGAAGTCTGCGGCTGTCCTTTCCAAGGCTGGCTGCTGTACTCTGGAACGGATTTGCAAGGTGCCACATGGTTCCCATGATGCTGTGAAAGCCCTCAGCTCCCACCAACACAAATGATCAACACTGACTATTAGTTAAAACCCTTGATCTTTCTCCATCTACAGTGTTTCTCAGAAGAGACTGTACTGAGCACAAGACCAAACAAGTGTAACGAGCTGTTTGTCAAATCCTCCCAGAGTATGATGCAAAAGTGAACTGGAATAGTGTTTGCTTTCATTCTCATAGTATGGCTTGGTGGGTTCTGGCGGGGTTTTTGTCTCATATTTGCTTTTGGGAAGAGGCTTGTTTTCTTCCCTCAGAAAGGAAGTCAGGGTGATTTTTGTTTAGGTTGAGTGACTACCTAAACAATGCCAATATGTTACTTGACTGGTCTTGTCCTTCCGCAAATCCAATTACCTTCAGGTCATTACTACAGCAGAATGGTTTGTGCAGGCAAAACATAACAGTTTTAGAGAAGCCATATAACTGAATGAACACATTTGGTGCAGAAAGCTTCGTACTTTTCATTTGCTTGTAACCAGATTCTTGGTTTATTAAACATGGAAAAAACCACTAATGAAACACTAGCGAAATAAATCTAAAATAGCAATTTCATCAATACTTGAAACTGTCAGGCTCAACAGCTGATGTATGTTGACATCAGTTGTGAATCGACCTTTTATCTTTTTTTCTAATCTTCTTGTGGCATGGCATTTCCCCAGCCTGGATATCTTGTATCTCCAGCAGATTTCCATGTAGGTCAGGGTCAACTGAGGATGGGAGGAGATGCTGCCAGCAGCTCCAACTGTTGGTCCTTGCACGTAGCTAGCTCTAACATTTCTCCAGCACAGGTTGCATCATCTTTTCGCTTCTTTCCCCCAACCCACTCTTCCCCAGAAAAAGTACCACCATCTTTAGTAGCACCTTTGCAAAGCAATGGTAAGGTGTGTCATTCACCACTGACAGGAGCTGGTCATCCCTGTTCTTGCCTAGGAGTCCTTCCCCTGGATCACAGGAGGAGCTCAGTACTGACAGTGCTGAGCCAACTACCACTTTCTAGCTGCCTTCACACTTTTCTGTGTGCATCAAACAGATTTTTGCCCGTGCCCCCCCCTGCCAAGATGAAGTTTACTTTCTTTTTCTTCTCTTCTTTTATCCTTTATCTTGCCTGGTACCCTAACTTCTGCCTCTGGATGCCTTTTTCACTGTTGACCTCTAACTGCTTAATCTCCTCTTTGATACTTGCTGCTCACACTTTCAATCTGACTGTCCTCCCTTCTTGTGCCTTCACAGTCTTTCTCTGAAACATTTACTGGGATAGCCTGCTAATATCGAAACTTCTTCAGTTACATGTATGGATACCTAACTGCCTTTCTCTTTTCTCTACTTTGTCTCTTCTTTCTATCTTCATGTTTCTCTGCCTTCATTCCTTCTCTCCTTATATTCAGACTCTAAGTCATGTTGTACCTTCTAAAAAAGCCAATTCTTTAGTCCTGTGAACTGCAATGACATGCTACCTCAGCATCTTATTGTAGTCTTTAATGTATCATAATAGCAGGAAGAAACTAATATCTTCAGATTACATGGGAACAGGTAAATTTCAGAGGACCAAATGCTCAAAAGTATTTGTGTACTAACTTTTCCTGAGCGCCAAGAATCTCATTTCATAAGCATTTTGGTTGGTAGTTGTGCAGACCTGAGGAAATTCTTTCCTCTACTTCTTGTTCCTGTCTGTCTGAGGAGCCAAGGGGAAGGAAAAGCTATTTTTCATCCAGATATGTGTTCTGACCCAGACTTACAGCACAGGCACAGAAGCAGTAGTATTCACATAAGTGAAGAGTGTGTGAAGCAGGTACGAGCAGTGGGAAACAAAAGGAATTATTCATGCCAGCAGTAGTACCTAAGGACATGCTCATGAAATTAAGCCCAAGAACCTCCTAAATTGTTTAAATCTTTGTTTGTGTATTTGTCTTATTCTTAGGTATTAACCCTCTTCCATCTGAGTGAAGAAAAATGTTCTTCACCATCATGTATTAGAGCAATGCCTACCCTTTAAACGCTCTGACAAATGTTACTCTGCTATATGGCCTGCAGCAGAGCAATTTGCAATTGCAGATGGACTTTTTCCAGCACTGGAAAAGGTCATCCAACTTTGTTCAGATCCAGTCAAGCATGGAAAAGCCTTCTTTGTATGATTCCCCACCACCCCACCCCCCCTTTCACCTTTTTCTCAAATGAGGAGACTGCTATGAAAGGTGAAATAAATCAGTTCCTGTGAGCTATGATTTCTGAGTTCTGACTTGGGGTCATTAGTTTCAATACTTCTATCATCTCCCCTGTGTGTCAAGATCTGCAGATCTGAAGAGAGTTTGTTTCAAGTGACCCATTTTTTTCCGAGGGGCTCTGCAGTGGCATCTGGATCTTCCTTCAGAAATCTGTTCTGTTTGTAGTTGGAGTTGCACAAACGGGCAAGTGTTTTCATTCTTTAAATAAACTTTGCAAATAGATACATAGGCTTCCCTTACAGCTTTTCACTGAAGTATTCTTTTTAATTGCTTACTTATCTCTCAGAAATAGTGTTTTAAAAAACTGAGAAAAGATGTGAAGTATTGTACTATTCATTGCAACAAAACCAAATGCAACTTAATCATGAAACAAGGCTTTTGACAATGAAAAAATATGTTATACTAAAGAAGGGGTAAGATTTGTCCTCTATGGCTACAGGGTGTTCTTTTCCCAGGGGAACTGGAGCAGTGCTGCTGAACTGCTGAGTTGCAGATGATTTCATGCATCAGGGGATATAGACAGCACTCTGCAAACAGGAGCAGATTAGGATGCCCTGTATACTATTGCAAGAAGAAAAAACATATAATCTCCTTATAGAAGGTCAGGTAGCTAAAATAATCAATTATTTTGTCATTAACAATTGTTTCCAACAGGCCAGTGTGAAGAAGTAGGATGGCACAGTGTTACTACAGAGATCTTTCTTACTAAAAGGACGACTGGGTCCTAAGCCATGTGACCTCAAATTCAGAGCTTCACTAGGGCTCCGTGTGCTTCAGCACTGATGCTTTGTTGACCCTGGTAGTTTATTTCTGGACAGAGACTTTGTCTCTTACTGTTTTGTGGAAATGGTCTTTTTAGCATTAAAAGTCATTCTAGACTGAAAAAAGGAGGGGAGGGAGTAGGGAGCAGTGGAGAGGGTGAAGACCATTTCCCTTGAAAAGAAAGATGTGAAAACAAAATACTTCAAATTTAAACAAATATACGCTTTGAAACACCCAAGTCATTGAGCCAAACCCTTTCCAATGAAAAGATTCAGTTTCAACATCTCAGCATTTTCCTGTTAACTACTGTTTCATCAGAAAGGTCCTTAAGCAACTCTATTTTGGCATATTTGCTTTTGTATTTATTATTGTTTTCTCTTGGGTTCAGATCACTCAGTAAAGAAGTCAACTATGACAGTGGAAACCGAATCCAGCAATGTCGAAGACTCAAATCAGGAAGCAGAACCTGCCCAGCTTTTGGATGATGAAGCAAACAAAAATCTACCAGTCAAAAAGAAGACTTCCTGTTGCACAGGCTTGAAGGTTTGGTGCCTTACCAATATCACCACAAATTACTGTTGTCATATGTTAAGAAATGTTGTTCAAGATAGGACATGACAGACTACTTCATTCCTGTTCCCTCTACCTTTTCTGGAACTGGATACACACTGGAGGTACAAGGAAGGGTTGGATCTTGTCTTTGTCCTAAAGAAAATAAAAAATCCTGATTCAACATATTTCCTCTCAAGTTACTCATAGGTAGATCCCCTTTTTGGTCATTGGAGAGAGGTAGCAACCTCCAGTGGGAGACTTGAAGCATCCTAAAATAGACGGCTATGATACACTGTTGTCTGCAGGTTGCTATCACCACCCATTCTCTTAGGGCCAAAATAAGGTGAGGTAAATTGTATTCCAGGACTTTTATCTAATCCAGGGCTGTATGTCAAACAGTCCACTGATTCCCACAAGCATCCAAGCTTTCAGGAATGCACAAGAAGAATTGACGGAACAAAGCAAGTAAACTAATGAGAATTTTGCTTTTGTGTTAAAGCCTTGGTGTTTATTGCTTCTGGCTGAGCTGCAAATACTACAAGGGCAAGATTTCTTTTGCCAGTGATGTGTTCGGGTTTATGTTTTGACTACTTCTTCAGCCAGCTTCATCTCGGGCTAAATTCCATAGGCCTAATGGAGTTACAATCAGGGACACGTTTCTTTCTATAAAAAGGTCTGTAAAAGGAAAGATTAATGGAAAAAAATAGGTAATTGCAAGCTTCTCAAACATCCAAAATAGTTTGGCTCAAGTATCAGGCAAAGGTTGTTCTATTTTTTTATTTTATATGACTCACATTTGCCACCCATATACACCTGCAAAAATAGAATCTGATCTCTCTGGGAGACTCGCAGGACTAACTTTGCCATCATGTATGCGGGCAATGCTGCACGACTGTGGATCTGTGTCTAACTTTATGGCAGTTAGAGTTTAATAGACACAATACCTTGGAGGTAATAAAAGACAAACTGTTATTCTTCCTCACCTTCCTGTTAAATGTCTTGTGGTTTACCCGGGGATTGCATTTTCAAACCCAAAATACCCAAGTCATTTTTGTTTGTGTTTTCATGATTATCAGCGGTTTGTGATTTCAGCCAAAACCCCTGAAAGCACTGTTGGCATAACACAAGACAGGTGGTTCTCACAGACTCATCGACAAATGAGATCAGGAAATACGAACCATGTCAGGACAAAGCCCACACTTGTGAGATTTTTCTCTTTGTTCTTAGACAAAAAGAGAATAAATATACCTATTTTCAAGCTTTTATTTCCAGGATTGGCTTCATTCCTTACAGTAGATAGTATTGCAAAGTCTAAATCTATATTTACTTTTGTTTACTTACCCAATTTTGTGTTGTATCGGAACTTTTACCTAGTGAGCAATAAGTCTATTTGTTTTTTAGACTATGTTGAAATAGTTGGATAATATTTAAACAAACTTAGTTTAACTTTTTATCAAATACATCTTTATTTGCAAAAGCCACAATGTGTGTCGATGGAAGCAACTATAAAATTATAAAGAATATTAAGCTTTCCCTTATGAGGTGTATGGTATACAGGTGACATAGCCATGTTCCACACATTTCAAAATATATCATCTGAGACAGAGATGAACTCAACCAGTCTGTACCACCTTCCACATACTGGGACACCATAAAAACTTGCATAGAGCCTTTGTTTTGATGCCATAGCTATCTATATATTTGAGTTAGAACCAGTTATGAACTGGCCTAAAATAAGTGACGTGACCCAAGCAGAAGTTAATTGGGGCTAAGATTAATTTTAGGTTGGACTAGTATCAGTACATCTATCCTGATTAGGTGTTTTACCTCTGGCAAACTTTACATTTCTGCAACATCTAGAAATCCCACCATTTTTGCTGCCCAACACAGGGCCTCAGCTATTTGATAAATTTAATGTCAGGATATAGGTAAGACAAGTAGTCCCCAGTGAGTTGTTTGCCAAATTTAAGTAAGTTCCACAGTCCATAGGATTTCTGCTTTGGAACACCTCTGGCCAGCAATGCAGGGAAGATCGGGCTTTCTGGTCATTAAGACAACTATTGCAAACCTGAACCCTAAAGCAAGCAGCTGCTCTCAGTGCAGCACGTAGCACCGGCCCTCTCCAGCAGGGAAAACCAGAGCAGGAGCAGACATTGCTGAGAGACCACCCTGGCGCTCCACAGCATTAGGGTACATGAAAATTCACACACAATGTTGTCACTGCAATTTGAGTAACAAACCTATACCATGATGATGATGATTGATTGCTCCACACAGTTTTAAACATATTTGATCCCTCTGTGACAAGTTTCCCTGCCTCTACCTCCCATTTTCTGTCTTAATCTTTCCTCAGGCATTTCTTGCTGCTTTATCATTCAGCTACTTGAGTAAAACTTTGTCTGGCACGATTATGAAAAGTTCCATCACTCAGATCGAACGAAGGTTTGACCTGACGTCATCTACTGTTGGTTTCATCGACGGGAGCTTTGAGATGGGTAATTGATATTCCATAACATGCAGAAAACTGTTCAGAGAAATACAAGGCACAGCACTGGGCACTAATTTTCGTTCATTACCTTCCAGGAAACTTGCTGGTGATTGCATTTGTAAGCTACTTTGGAGCTAAACTTCATAGGCCCAAAGTAATAGCTATTGGATGCTTTACTATGGCTTTGGGAAGTCTTTTAACAGCAATGCCTCATTTCTTCATGGGATAGTAAGTACTAATCAAGATTAATTTGGGCAACCTAACATTGGAATTGGATACTGCTTTCTGGTTTTTGAATGAAACTTGGTATATAGTAAGTCTTAGATTTCCAAAGGCCTATCGAGCCTCACCTCGATGTGCAATGAATCATGCTTGACACACACATCACTGTTCATTAGGTCTGGTTGGAAAACTATGGCTCCTCTGAAGTAAAATTTCAACTTCCCCCAAAAAATAGGAAAATCACAATGCTTTAGTTTTTAGTCAGACTTGTCCAGAAAAGAGGCAAGGAAGGAAATGATTTTACAAAATCATTAGAATTTATTTTTTCAGGAGGAAACACTTATCTATGAAAATCTTATGAAAATTCAATTTTCAAACAAAACATATTGTTCTTTGAAAATCTTCATCCATGCTACTATGCTGGTGCTATTGCTTTAATGAATTATTTACTATTCCTGAATAGCAAACTGTAAGAGCTCCTTATTGGGAAAATCAGTGTTAACCTAAGAATGTGGCATCATTGGTTGCTAATAGAGATGTCTGGATCATATAGGCAGGAAAGCCAAACCATTATGAACCAGAATAAAATTATGAGAAATGTAGAATTCACCTATGTGATTTCCAGAATAAGTTTGTACTGTTTTGAACAGGATCTCAAAGCTCTGAGCGGGTAACTTCATATTGAGTGACATCTCTACCTGACTGACTTTATAGTAACAGGTAACTCTCATGTAAAATCAGGGATTCAGAGCTTACTCTGTGAAGAAACCAACTCACAAAGATCCTCATTAGAAGAAATCTTGCTCCCTGAAAGAAGAAACCAGAGCCTTGTTGTGTAAGATGATGCATTTTCCTCTCCTGTGGCAAACAGCTGCTCCTCACACAAAGCAGCCTCTCAGCTTCACGCAGAGCCTGCAGATGGATCAGTGCTGGTAGAAATGACCCCAGGGTTTTTGCCTGTTCCAAATGCACATGGCTGGTTAAACTGATTTTCTGTGGCTGGTTAAGCTAATTTTTATTCATCTTCTCCAGGCTCAAAGAATTACCGCATGTTGCTTATACACAATAATGTTTCTAGCCATAGCTTTGATACAGTGATAGCATATAGAGTAAGACATATTTCTGTTGCTCTCTTAAATGTATTAGAGTAATTTTAGGTATACAACTGTAAAAAGAAAACTGAGGAATGCTTTTTATCATGATAGTGGATCTTGTACTAGCATCACACTTTTATTTTCCACTCCTTAGGCCAAACTATGTATATTGCTCACCTACATTGGGAAACTCATAGTTTCTCATGAACCTGGGCCTGAATTTTTATGAGCAAATTGTTCTGCACTGTATCTCCTGATAAATGCTCTTTGTTTCAACCTGAAAAATAAGCCTGCTTGGTCTAACAGAGCCAGCCCAGTTCCTAGAAGCAGAATGTGTGCTTTACCATGTTGTTCTGCTTAAGCTAATTGTACTTTGCACCTCAGCAGGTCTCGTATCTGGGAAAAGGATCATGCTAAAGCATCTGAAGAGCTACCAGCACCTGAGCTGCTCAGCTGCCTCCCTGCAGCATTGCCCAGCTCCCTGTAAATACAGCTAAAGAGTGTCTTTTAGCCACTAACTTTATCCAACCACTACTATACAACAGCTCCTTCTACAGCCAATGCCAATTAGCAGGCAAACAGGTACCACCTGAGGATGGCTTCTCCTCACTCCTCTACTCCCCCACCACCCCAAAATACGTAAAGGGGACTTCCACTCACACTCAAGAGATTCTTCTTTATCTCCTTGACTGTGGTGTCAGCACAGGGAGCTCACTTGGACCTGACCCGACCGCAAATTTTGACACCAAAAGTTCAATCCTATCCGAGTTACTTTCAAAAGCCCTTTTGAATTTTCCAGCTTAAAATGTTATGTCTTCTATGCAGATGATTCCAACTTTTATTTGTTCTTCATTTTAGTGTTTTGGTTTTTCCAAATGTGCTTAAATAATCTCTTTTGCTCCTTCAGTAGCACTTTGTGTTGATATTTAAACAAAGATACTTTTCTGTTTAGAGAAACAGTAGTCGAGTGGTTCCTGCCCTACTACTCTAGTATTTCCCTAGTGCACACTGCTTCTAAACCTACTATTGTGTGTTTTCAGTTATAAGTATGAGACAGCATCACATACGGCTCCTTCAGCCAACTTAACATCAAGCATAAATCCCTGTTCCCTACATCAAGGTCTGAACAAAACCTTGTTGGAAGTTTCCCAATCAGGTAAGGAACTGTAATTCTAAGTACAAATACAGGAGCTAGTTTTATCCTTGGTTGCAAGTGCAGTAAATCATTGGCCCAGGCAAGTCGCTCGGTTAGATTTCCAACTTCAGTCTCTACCTGTCTGGGAACATTACCAACACTTAAATGCACTTTGTGTATCTCATTTGCAGAAGAAACATTCAGCAAACACCAATTATAAGGATCCAGATCCCCAGTTTCCTATGTTCATACTTCCAAATTACAATAAGATCGCCCTAACACTGAAGGGGATGCTGAGACAGTGTTTGAAGGGATTCAGTTGCCCAGGACCTGGAGTTGGGGAGGTGGAAGAGATAGCATACAGGACACGAAAGTGCATAGAGTTAACTGGAAATAAACGGAGTTTTCCATGATCTATCTTACAATATGGAATACAGCAGTTTTACATGTTGCTTTGCATGGGACATAGGTAGAGAAAGCAGCAAGCTGTGCCCCAGAAAACACCTCAAAATTCTCATGTTAAAGATATATGTTACATGCCAGGTAATATATTTATGACAATATCAATCTGCCGGTTTTTTTACATGAGCATTTTTTCTGATGGCTGATACCTATATTCTAGAAACCGAATACAGTGGAGGCAGAGGAAAGTGTTATTAAAAGATTATTATAAGGTATAATGAGGTTGACGGCCTTTCATTAATCTAAGGAAAATGCTGTTAATGCCTTAAATACTAAACTATAATCGTTTTATGTGCTGAATTCCCTGTGATTTGCACTGTTTCCCATTCAACTATTCTATTACAAAGATGTAAACTCTCACCTATAGGCTGTGAGAAGGAGCCATCATCATATATGTGGATATATATCTTCCTGGGAAACATGTTACGTGGAATTGGTGAGACACCAATAGCACCATTGGGCATCTCTTATCTTGATGATTTTGCTAAAGAAGAGGATGTTCCTGTGTATGTAGGTAATCTCAACATGAAGTAAACTGAGAGATTTGTAGTATGAGGTGAATGATCCTCTGCAGAAGAAAATGTTCAACCATTAAAATGTACTAGTATCTGCTTCATTATATTTTCAGCATGTTTGCACACAATAGCCATGTTGGGCCCAATGTTTGGTTTCCTGTTGGGATCTTTATGTGCAAAACTGTACGTGGATATTGGATTTGTGGATTTAGGTAAGCAAAACAGAGGAAAAATTAAAGTAAGCTAATACTTGTTCATAACAGGTTCTTCTACGCAGTTGCATAAGTTTTTATGATATTAATTATAATAATATAATTTATATTTAATTTATATTGATTTCATTAATTTTATTATATACTTTTTTACAATTTAATTAAATTACTGGAAGATTTTAGGGTAAAGGCAGAATTAGACAGGGAACATGTTTTAGAACTGTGTTTTAAGATTAAATTATTAAAATACATGTTTAACTTTAAAAGTTAGTTCTAAGAACTCTCACAGACCTGAGATGTTTTACTAAACTGGGATCTTAGTGAAAGGATTCTTCTAGCATAGCCGTTTTACAGTTTTGGTGGATTACACGCCCTTTCAACTGAGAATTTTACATTATTTACAATTCATGTAATGTTTGCAGTACATTATACACTTTTTTCCAGGCCTTGTTTATTCAGATGAAAAGAAAACACATGTATGTATTCACATCTGCAAAATGCCAGAGAGGGCAAAGCAATCCCCATAAGTGGTGGCCGTGGTCCTTCATCCTGTTCCCTTTCACTGGAAGAGGCAGGAGCCATCTCTGAGGTGGTGTTTCCTGGCCAGCCCACCTCCCCACCGCTGGACCAGCCTGATGGGGAGTCGGGCAGTATGGACTGGTGATGTCTTGCTCAGGAAAAGACCCACTGTAGCAGCAGCAGTGGGTGACCCTGTTTTACTAGCAGGACAGAGAAGTTTTCAGATCTTCAGGATCCTGTAGTTAGATAGATGAACTATTTTGTGTTTGCCCTTTGTTAAGCTAATGTTTGATTTTACTTAAGCGTAAGGACAGTAAGCCAATTCTGGTCACGCAGTGAAAAGTCTTATAGTGTTGGTCCACCACCAAACATGCCTGCATGTAACAATCATAAAAACATAACCAACTACTCTCATCTTCCTTGCAATACAAAGTTTAAAGTCTTGCCTAATCTCACCGATGCCACAGAGAATGCCTATATGCTTAATAGCAACCTATAAAATTCAGGTTAGCAGAGGATGGTCTCGGTAGAAATGTATCAGCCCTAAAAGGATTCCATGCTTGGGGCCTGTCTGCCACCCATTTGGTTTCTTATGTGTTGGGTAAGGACCTCTGTGTTGCCATATATGCCACAAGACAGCAGTCAGCATAAGATGTAGAAAGGCAGATGAAACATAACACCATTCAGAGTATGATTCCTGATGCCTTCATTGCGTGAACACTCTCTCATTAGATGATTACCATTGCCACTGAAAGTCAGATGTTGTAAAATGTAGCTATTTTAGCAGATAAAGGGTGGGAATGTTCAACATCTTCATTTAGGTAACTTGTATCTGTTTCCCTCAATTCTAGGAAGCATCACTATCACCCCGCAGGATTCCCGCTGGGTGGGTGCGTGGTGGCTTGGTTTTTTAATAGGTGGAGTAACCAGTTTCCTAGCTGCTATTCCATTTTGCTTCCTACCAAAGAGTCTGAAAAAGCTGGAGGAAGCCAATAATGACAAATCTCATGGTCTCTTGGAAAACATGGGTGCCACAAGGAAGAAACTTACTCCTGCAAAACCTAAGCCAAGGAAGTGGTCAGTAATACTGAAAGGCAAGTGTTTTGCATGTTGTATAAATGTGAAAAGCAATAGGCACAACGTACAGTGGGAATGTAACAGTTCTGCAAAATATTTTGCCTCCCCTGCACTTCAGTCTAAACCAGTTATCTATCCCCAGGAAAGGAGGGGTCTGCTAAAGATTATTAGAAGTCAAAGAGCTTGTTCAAGACTGTGAGGTTCTGCATGCATCACCTGCAATGATCGCCTGAGTGGCACCTACCTCTAAAATTTTGTGCTAGAAGAAATTTGAACAGTGGAAAAGTTGTTTCTGTATCAGAACCTAAAGAAAATATTAGAAGGCTCCTTTTGTGATATGGAAAGCCAAATTATTCATCTGATCATTATACAGCTCACAGAGACTCTGAAGCATATTGCTGCCTGAGGAAAACACAGCAGGCTTGAATATTAGCTCTGGTTGTGCAGTACTTAGGCTAAGAAAAGGGTGGAAAGGTGGTGGGAAGAGATGGCTTTGCATCATTAGTCAAATTCTCCTGTCTCTGTTCAGATCCCAGAGGAAGACACTGGGCATCTCCACAAAGGCAGCTCTCACTTAGCCTTGAACCTGTGATAATATTCGTGTTAAGCTGAAAGAAGTTTTTGCTGTGTAGAGCCCTTTTAGTCTTCATGTGCAGATCTCACTAGAGCACCCAGGCCCTAACCCATACTTCCGTCTTCTTTTAGGATTCTATTCCTGTATCTCAACCTCTGGTGTTTTTCAAGAACCTTACTTTGCTTTCAGATACTCGCATGCAAATGAAGATCAGTATGACTTGCACTTGGACAGCTGAGAGAAGGATTTTGCCCTAAGTTTTGTTGATTGCTTACCAGTAATTATGCCATGCATCTTTCAAAGCCAATTCATATATCCCTTTCTTTCAGATTTCTATACCTCCCTGAAAAAAGTATTGAGTAATCGAATGTACTTTACATTTTTGTGTTGCTCACTGTTACAGTTCAGTAGCTTTATTGGTTTCTTGACTTACAAACCAAAGTACATGGAACAGCAGTATGGACAATCTACATCTAAATCTAACTTTCTAATAGGTGAGTTACACCATGTAATGACTGCTTATGCTATAAGCAGTGCATGGGGATAAGTTCTGGCATGCTTTTTCTGGGACTGAATTCCTTGCAGAACAGGCTGATGTAAATGGCAGTCTCTCCTGAACTTGAACTATATAAAAGCAGCATACAAACTATAGCTTTGGTGCCTATGGGACCAGAATAAAGTATTTATATATTGTATTCTATTCTATTCTATTCTATTCTATTCTATTATAGCAAGGGCACCCCAAATATGCAATGAATGTGGTGTGGGAGTTTTAATTGCTGCAACATCTGACAACTGCCTTGCAATGGAAGCGGGGTTTGAGGGTTAGGCACTTCAGAAATAGTATATGCAACCCAGGGATTGAGCTGAGCACAAAGCCACTTAAGAGTCATCACAACAGAACATAAAGCTGCCAGGGACATCAGCCTGAGGACAGACTTTGGCTCTTGAGCCCATTGTGACTCTCTTATTTTAACATTCCCCTTCTATAATCTCTTTCAGGATTGACATCCTTACCTCCTGTAGGTGTTGGGATTTTCCTAGGAGGGCTCATAATGAAAAAATACAAAATGGGCATCATTGGAGCAACCAAGTTTGCATTTACCATGTCATTTTTGGCCTACGTCTTCAGTCTCCTGCAATTTTTTGTTGGCTGTGAGAACCATGTAGTGGCAGGAATTACAGTGTCCTATGAAGGGTGAGTATAAAATGAAGAAGAGTATGTTTTTCTCTGTGGCAGCAATAGTTCAAAAACTGTATGATGACATCAAGGCTGAATGAGGAACATGCTTTTGCAATGCTTAAGAGAAAGTGAACACTACCACGTGTCATTGTGATAGTTTTGTTGGTCAGCAGAGTGTGAGCCTGCCAAAGCACAACACTGGTTAAAGATTATACATTAGCAAAATTGCATCATTACCGACGTAGGTTGTTTGGCTGTGTGAGGTGGTATTGCTGTTTCACACAGTGCTATCTTTACACCAGAAGCAATTTTCTAGCGAAGTGTATTCAGTAAAAGGGTGAAACGTATGTAACAGAGAGCATTGGTAGCATATCCTGCACAGAGATGGAAAGACTGCAACATGCTAGACTCTCAGCCTGCTGTAAATCAAAATGAAGCTTTTATGCCTACTGATGGTCTCTCCCCTCAGGAGAAAACCAGGGTTTAAAAGTTACAGGCTGTTATTTTTTCTTGGAGTGAGTGAAAATACCAGTACAGGGGATGCATGCTAGGATCTGGCTGTCCAAGGCACCCAGCAACACGCTAGCATACAGGTTGTCACTGCCTCGTGTCCAGCCTGCTCAGAGTACCTCATGGCTAGTGTGAACCTGTCCGCATCTCCCTGAAGACTTACCCCCAGTTCAATAATTTGTCACTACAGTTCATTTATCAAGCCATACTGGTTCACCCCAGAAAATGTGGAACTCAACAGGCAGGATGCCAAGGGTGTTTGTATTTGTTGGAACCTAAGGACTAATTGTTGCTTGTCCTATACTCTGCAATGTTTTCACTAAGAATGCAAATGGTGGACCAGGGAGTATGCTTAGTAAGCACTGAGATGAAAGAGATGGCAAGCACATAAGCTTAACTAACCCACAAAGGAGAAGCTAAGGGAAGACATCCCTCCTTGTTACAGATCTCAATACCCAAAGGATGTCTGAAAGTAGAAGGGAATACTGCATTATCCATATCCTCTAGGAGGAGTTAGGCTAGGCTTTAAGAGAGCAGTATTTTTTACTATGGAGACCAGGAAATCTAGTTTCTATCATTGGTGCATTTTTACCAACAGCTAAAGATGTACTTGATAAGACTGTCTTAACTGTTGCTAGCTCTACATTGAGTTAGGGGGTAGTCTAGCTGACCTCTCAAAACCTTTTAGCTTTTTCTTTTTCTTTTCTTTCTATACCTGCCAGCTAAAATGAGTTGCAACATTTGTATTTGTTTTAAAATTCTTTATAATCTAGTAATCACTTTAATAATATCAGTGCAAGTAGGATGGAATCTCAAACAAACAGACCAATACTGTAGAGACTCAGCTATGAAAATGTATGTCCTGGGCATATGAGGTGGGTTTCAGGACAGCAACATTGTCACACACAAGGGACTACACTGACCTCAGCACTGAATTACAAATTTCTTACACCTGTCTGAATTTAACTTCCAAGCAAACCCATTCCGTACCATGAAAATGCCATATTTTCTGAGTGCCACTCTAACTGCAAATGTGCCTCCAATGTGTGGGATCCTGTGTGTGGAGACAACGGACTCACATACGTTTCGGCATGTCTAGCTGGGTGCACGACTTCGGTGGGACATGGAAAGAATACAGTAAGACTCTGTTTCAGTTTCTGAGGTTTTCTACTAGCTTATTTTCCATGTAACATCAGGGATTTAGTAGTATAATGCATTTAAGGAAAGCCAAAGTTACTGGGGACCAGTCAGTAAAGTATTTATGATTTCTGGCTACAAACAGCACAGAAGACATAGAGATTTCTTTGAGTTACAGCACATTAAGCAAAAAGCCCTAGGTCTTTGTTGTAGATATTGATTTTCATGTTTTGTACATTGAACACAAGGGGGGAAAACAAACAGATCAAAGTGGTTACATGTTGCCTGAAGGTTGTCCATGGCTTGCATTTCATAAACCTCATTTTGGCTGCCCTGAGGTTTTAGCCAGCAGTTGAAGTACACTAAGATAGGGTAGTATCTTCCCTGATGCTGACCATTAATGTGTAGGTATGAAGAATGATTTGAGGGGAGGCAGCTTGGTTCCTCAGTGTGAGACTCTGGGGTGGCAGGATACCACTTATTTTTCTGGCTGACTGGTTTCTGCTCAGCACAGAGTGCTGGGGATAATGCACAGAGTCCCAGAGAGGAAGCTCTAGTCCATGGATATAAGCCTTCCTTGGACTGTGTCATTCCCACGTTTTCTGATACCAGATGATCACTACAGAAGATACATGGTCTGGAGCTGTCTCTTGCACTCCAATAGTTTTTCTCTCCAACAGATTTTTATTTGTGGCTGGTTTCTCTCTGCTGTGTACACTCATCTTCTCCAAAAGACATCCTTTGCTTAAAATCTTAAGGTGGGAGGCAGGGGAGAAGGGCTCAGCAGCATCTGTGACAGTGGGACTACTGCCTCCCACATAAGTCTGTCTCTGTAGAGGTTAAGGTTTGTGGCTCACAGGTCCCCTTACCTCAGCACATCCTCAAGCCCCTGAAGCCCTGGTTAAAAGCTATTGCTCTTAAGCTATCAGTACACCCACTGCTGATCTCAGGGGTCTGCATGAGCTGTGTTTTGACAGGTAGCTGCTGCTCAGAGCTGTGAGGTACCTCTGGTGGATGAGCGTTAGCAGAGAGGGACCGGTGATCCAGGTGCTTTTCACAGAGACAAATCAACTACCAGGTGGTGTCACCTAGCAGCCAAAGGCACAGCTCCTTGAGCCTCACTTTTCCACTTCAACTGCCCTCCAGGGACACAAAGGCTGAGGCCGGCCTCAGAGGTTGTGCAGGTACTCCAAGCATCTTCCAAAAAGGGTTGCTAGGTCCACCGGCAAAAACATGCTGGCACGGAACATCCCTTCCAACTCTGAGCACTGTTTGTAGGAAAGAAAAGAAGCAGCTGCTGCCCATTGCCTCAAGAAAGGCAAATAAGATAGGAATGGGATGCTTAGGAAGGCTTCAGGCTCTGCCTGTGTCCGAAGGCAGGATTCCCCATTGCATGAGCAGTGCCCTACCAAATCCGCTTCGTGTCTTGCAGGTCTTCCATAACTGCAGCTGTCTTGTCATGAACTCCAGCAGTTCATGGACAGGAAATAACTCTGCCACCTTGGGGCAATGTCCAAAAAGTGAAGATTGTTCAATGAGGTTTATTTACTATACAGTGATACAAGTCATGAGCGGCTTTTGTTACGCTTTGGGAGGCACCCCAGCATACATGATTATGTTTAGGTAAGTAAAACTAACTCTGTACCAAAGGTTGAGGCTTCCCAATGAGGGGATCAAAATTATGTTTAGGTTCCTCTCTTTCCCTTAGGAAAAAAAAACTCTCTTGCAGTATAACATGCTTTCTTTAATGAGTTTTGTCATTTCCCATTTGTTTGTAGCTGTTAGCATCAAACCTTACCTTGCTGCTGTCTGTAAGTCGGTTCTAGTACGTTGCTGCCAACTACTGCAAAATGGTTTCTCTTATGCCTGTCATATGCCCAGGTTTTCCAGAACACGTCCTCTTTCTCTGCTTGGATATTCTGGCTGTATGGATTCTGAAAATGCCATGCATTTGTCAGGATTTCTGGATGTGGGGTTGCCCTAACAGACTGTGCTTATCAGATGTCTGGAAATTCAGGACATCTGAGGGCTCCGTCTGAGGCTCCTATGCTCATGTCTGTTGAGGTACACAGGTGCAGGTGTACCAGGATGTGATTTGGAACCACGTACACAAATTAACACATACTTTTCAGTAACCTAAAGAGAAAGCTCACTCAGTAGAAAAATGCATTAATGGTAAATTTAATGGTAGTCCTAAGGGCATTATATCATCCTAAATGAGCATGGAAAACAGAATGTGAACTCCCCTCCCTTCCTCATCTCTGTGAGACGTCTTTCTGAGTGTTGACCCTGTTAATATTTGTAAGGAGATGGCAGAGGCTGGATATATAACGGATTCAAGATCAGTGCCTATTTCTGATGCTTGTAGTGTGGTTCCCCATGAAACAGATGGGCATATTGCCAGACAGCTTTGTGTAGTTCAAGATGTGGTGTTATACAGAGGAATGTCATTCAAGAACGGAAAGATGCCTTACTAATGCAGCTACTTGCAACATTTTTGTCTTAGGACAATATGATATTTCCCATCAAGTGAGTAAGGTATATCCCATCAAGTGAGGAAAATGTATGCCAGGGAGTTAAGGCAGTTAGAGAGCCCATTTCAATAAAAGTAGAATGGACTGTGATTATGACTTTAAAATTTCACTTCTTTAATAGTCCTTAGTGAATGGACTTCCCAGGAGCTATGGGATGGAAAACAATAGGTTAATTCACCTTCTTCATACCACTTAACATGTTTTCAGCAGATGTAGGAAGCACTGTTCTTCCAAAGCTTGGCTTTCTGTCATTAGGAGTATTAAACCTATGGTAATTAACAGCAGTTTAATAGGCATGTCTAAGCACTAGATAGGCAAATACTTCACACTTATCCGTCTTTCTTTCAGATGCGTTCAGCCAGAGTTGAAATCTCTTGCAGTTGGTCTATACACACTGGTTATGAGAATGCTAGGTAAGAGAAATCATTCTGACTGAGGTGCTTGCTCGTTTGGCTTTAAATGACACCAATGCAACTACCATTTGTAAACCAGATGTATCCTTGAAATAGCTGTTAGTTCCTGGGCTGTTCCTGAAGATCCTGTTTTTTTCCTGAAGGTCCAATATTCAGTCAAGAGTTTATTGGGACACCAGCTAACACAATTCTGAAAATCTTTGACCTGCTGATTAAATGCTGTTGCATTTTGGGACCCTGGTGTTCCAAAATGGGAAGATTTTCTAAGAAAAATTAAAGTAGTATCTTGAGTTTCTAAACAACACTTTAAGCTTTCAAACTTATGATTCAACCGATGCCTTATTGAGATAGAATGCTGCAAAATCAAATAGATGTGCTCTAGTAGGACTTCATTCAACACTAATACAACTCTGCTCATAGTAGAGTGTTTTCTCCATGTTGAAAATTCGCTTTCCTGGTAGACAGCTTAGATTTCAAGTCCCTTTAAACATGCTGCAATGCTCTTTTTTCCCCCCTTTTTATTTGAGAGTTGCTAATGAGATGGTTGATTAAGATGCCTAGGCAGGCAAGAAAACACTTCTCTGTTGCCTTTTGATCACTCTGTCAATGGAATAGGAATACCTGCATTTCAGAAATGTAAAGAAATGTGTGTGAAGAGACAAGCCACATGGGTTTGCTATGAAACCTAAAAAATCAACAGCTGCTTAAAAATGTCTACAATCAGAGCTAGGTTAGGGCTGTAGTCGGTTGTGATGGGACATTTTGAGATAGGAAGGTGTATCCACACTTTGTCCTCTTCTACTTTTCTCATCACACAATGAAGGGGCAGAATTTCTCTCCCTGCTCTCAGGACAAGAAATGCCAATGGGATTCCTGGAGCAATTTCAGCCATAGGAAATAAAAAAAGCATTACTAAAAAAGAACTTCCCCCTTTCTATAGGCTTCTGCTTCAGCACATTAAGCCAGCATGCTCCTTCCATTGCAAGAAGGGGTAGAGCCACTGTCACTGATTCAAAAAAGCTGGCATTTCTCTTCAGTGACTCAGAGAGCAAATCTGATGTACTCCTGTCTTCCTCTAAGGAACCTCCAAACTGAGCATTTGTCCCTTCGTACCCTGACTACAGCACTGATGATTGTAATACACAGGCCTTTATAGATAGATTACTGAGTTCAGACTCTCACAGGAGCCCCAGAGTAGAACAGACTGAGACTATACCTGTTTTTGCAAAATAAATTATTTCCTATATAGGAATGCAGGATGCTTCTGTAGGAACGAAGATAATGCGAAACATGTTCCTGTAGATGCTGAAACCTGGATTCCTCTGAAGTTAATACTCACCTTTACTTTAGCAAGGTTAGGATTTTGTCCCATGTCTGCCATGTTTTGCAGTAAAGTGTAAGCTCATATTTGGGCAAGTCACACTAAGGATTTCAATTGCTTTACCCTCATTCAGGCAGAAGGGACTATCAGCCAGTGTAGATAATTTAGGCTATGCATAGAAGCGGGAACTATGCATCAGTTGAGCGCTCCAAACGCACAACCAGTCCAGCTCTCCCTTGCAAGAGCTGAGCATGCACTGGAAACCAGCTTGAGAAACCAATGTGCATGACTACAAGCCATCCGACCACATTTCCTGGGGACTGATCATCCCCACGGCACGGAGAGGGTGTCCCAGCTTAGAGTTACTCTGATAAAGGAAAAACTCTCCATAGTCCAACCCACCTATTGCTACTGTTGCAGCATGCAACTTGCCACTAAGAAAATATAAAGCTGATTTCTAAAAAGATGTCTTTTCCTGTGATATCTTGTGACATTTTTGCTTGTTTCCTTGCAGCTGGAATTCCAGCACCGGTTTATTTTGGTGCACTGATCGACAAGACGTGCTTGAAATGGGGAAGCACAAGCTGTGGGGAGCGAGGGGCTTGCAGGCTATATGACTCCAATGCATACAGGTAGGCAAATTAGGGTACAAAAAGCCTCATGCATTTCCTCTCTACAGATAGATGTGCTTTGTTCTGTTATGCTGTATTCGTGAGGCCACTGATCAAAAATTATGGTCAAATACTCACTCTGGACTCACATTTAGGTAAGTCCATAATTCCTGAAATTGAGCAATCTTAAGATCAAATCTTAAACTCTTAGGGTTTTAGTCATCTTTTATGTTGTGCAAAAATAATTTAATATCAATGGCAGAGATTTCTGGAATTAATTATGTATTTTTAATATCCTATGAGTCAATTTAAAAGACCTAGGATTGTATGATTTACCATCAAGAGGAAAGTTACCCAAATTTACCTTATTTGCAGGTAGTTTGTTCATACTGGTAAGAACGTTAACTTTGTGCATTGGTGACATTTGAGAGAAAAATAAATGAAAGACAATCATACTGAGCAGCTGAAGGTATTGGTTAAACACAAACATTATCGGTCTCCAGGAGGAATATTCCAGATATTTTTCTCAGTTTCACCTAAACCTTGGCCACTTTGATGTGTTTTTTTATTTTTACATATAATACCCCACCCTGGTGATCTAAATATACTTCTGGCCCTAGAAAGTCTAAAGCCTTAAAGTGATCCAGAAATCTTCAGAAACAAAGGGAAGATGATGGAAGTTTTGCTTTGCAACTATCTTCATAAGCAGAAAGAATATTATCAATTGTTCAATGGAAGTTTTTGCAAGCAAAAATGTCCAGTTTGTGGTACCATTCACAAAGAATGAGTTTTAATGTTTTCCCCTAAGCTTTTTTTTGTATATATGTGATCCTTAAAAGCCATTAAAGTGTTTTTCTTCAGTGTCTTTGAAAACTTCTATGCTGTATCCCACAGGTATGTCTACTTTGGTTTATCAGCGGTGTTAAGAGGTCCTTCCTACTTGATTGCAATCTTGTTTTTTATATTGGTAAAGAAACACTTTCAAAATAAGAACTCCAGGCCTATAGAGAATGGAGGAAGAGAAGATGCTCCAATGAATAAAGAAGATAATTGCAAGAGCAAAGAACGTTTGCCAGGTTCTTCTGATACAGAGAATGAATCATGTATTTAGAAAGCCATTTAGACCAGCGTCATATGAATCAGGACAGCTTCTTTTAGAAACAACTTTCACAATGTTATGAGTAACTAAATAATAAAAAATAACACTGTTCAGAAAGTAAAACTAATAGCAAACCTGTGATCAACAACCAGAAAAACTAACATACAAGTATGGAAGTGCCTTACATGTACCTGGTTACGAATAACAGACAGAACAAGTTACGTGAACTGAACCGAATTCTCAACAGATAAAGGAAAACCTCTCTTGGCATTTCCAATAGAGCCAATCTGCAATTTTTAAAGGGTCAGAGATGATAGCTGGCAGAACAGCCACATGCCAAAGGCCCACAAAATGTGATGTTGATCCTGTACAGAGATTCATGCAGTAGACTGTCACAGGAATGACAAGCTCAAGGCTAAAAGCAGCTTTCTGATTTCATCAAATTCAATCAGAATTCACAGTAAAGCCAAAACCTTTAAGCAAAACACTTTCACCTTATCTAAACGAATCATTGTAACAATTTTCCGTCGCAAAATTGACAAAAGCAGTATTTTTCCAAAAAGCATTTTATCTTAGCTCAGCTGAAAATTTTATGCCTACTTAACACTACAAATAGGTTGTCATAAAGGAAATAATTGTTTTTTAAAATCTCAGCGGTGTAGCATTTTATTAAAAACTATTTTTTTTTTTTAGTTAAGTGACTATGAAACATAAGAAATATTCTGATGATGTTTTCTAAGCAAAATCCATCCAACATATGCAGGTGGGTTTATTGCTATGCCATGTACTGTCCAGCAGAGGACACTCAAACAATAACATTACCCCTATGATTGCTGCAAATACTCTACATATTTGTCATGTTCAGTCTTTATTGTTCTGGGAGTTCATCATCAGGCAGGCAAAACACTCATCTGTGTTTTCATGCACCTTAAAACTTTCTCAGCTCAAGCCTTTAGCTCATATATTCAAAGTTGCTTTTGTGTATATGTTGGTTTGTGTTTATCACATATGCGCCACTCGGAGATTGATGACAACTGTCGTTACTTTAAATAAAGACATGTGTGCTTGTGTACCATTTCACAACAGTGATTGAATTCTCCAGTTGATACTTTAAAATAGATGCTCAAGGCACAGT
Organism: Harpia harpyja; assembly: GCF_026419915.1. Lineage (NCBI taxonomy): Eukaryota > Metazoa > Chordata > Aves > Accipitriformes > Accipitridae > Harpia > Harpia harpyja. The sequence continues at coordinate 12,281,338 of NC_068945.1, read as the reverse complement.
GGGATACAGTTAATAGACATGTTCGAGCAAAACGCTGAGTTGTTCTGAAATAAGTGTTGTCTGTCATGACAGTCACTTAGCAGTGATTGCAGCAGCTGAAGGGTAAAGAATGGGATTTTTTTTCCCAGATGAAGTGATATTTACTGAAGGCAGAGATTCTCCATCTAGCAAAACTGATATGACTCTTTCTTGGTCTTGTCTTACAATTGCATTTGCAAATGTTTTGACATATCCAGATACAGCCATAGGAATGACCTGTGGGACCTAAAGGAACAAACCACCTTATCGAACTACTGAACTCAGGAGTGAGTTTTGGCAGGGAAAGTAATTGCAACTGTCTAGTTCTGCTTGTCTTTCAGCTGCTTTGTCCAGATGATATTTTATTAACACATCTTGGTGCATGTATAGCTTCCTATGCCGACTTTAATGTCAGCGGTTTGGGTGACGTGTTTTTAATCCAAAATTTGTAACCTTTGAAAACACATTTTATGTGACAAAATATACCAGTTTTAACTGAAAACAAGAGCTAATTTCAGATGACAGATTATGAGAGTTACACACACGGAATGAACAATGCCAGAAGAGCAAGCAGGACAAATTATTTTATCTCACAGTGCAATACTGCAATTAATGTTTCTGCTGCGGTTGTGCCCCGCGCGTCCTTGCTGCACAAGAACTGCACACACACGTGCATGCACATACATGCACAAAATGGCAATCTCTGCTGCAAAATGCATGCGTTTGAGGTAGGGCAAGATATATATTGCCAAGAAGGAAATCAGCAAGAAATAATGATGACTGCTGCTAAGCATATTCAGGAGAGATTCGAACAAAACTGGAGAGATAATTTTGAGCATCTTTACAGTTCTGGGAGGAAAGCTTAGATTTTGTTTCATTGTTGTTTTTGAGTGGAGAACAATTACTCGGTGGAAAGATGTGCATGAATGTGTTTCAGCAATAATCTGTCACTGCAGCCACAATTTTTACACACTAAGTAAGTAAAATTAAACGCCTACATCTACTCTTTTATCCACTGTTGTAAATATACCCATCGCACCTTTTGCTTAACTGCTTAGAAAGGCAGGCTGATTTTATTCAGGTGCCTCCCTTTACACACTGAAATTTTGAACATTAGGAGCAATGCCTTTAAACTCAGAAAGGCATAGTTTACAATTCACAAAACTGGAAGTTGTTGCAACGATTTGGGCGGGGTGAGGAGGCACTTGGTTTTCTCTGTGTGGTTTGGGTTTTTTTTTTCCCTGAATAGGTTGGGTTTCCCGGCAGACAGTGTGAGAAAAAAGGTTTTATCTTTCACACTCAAAATGCCTTTTCATATTGCTGATTTGGTCCAAGCCAGGCCAGGTGAGACCCCTGCAGAGACAGCCTCAGCAGCAGTACAGGTAACTGTCAAGCAGACACCTCCCTGTGTTTCCAGAATGAAAGCTTACCAGCAGCATAAGTTTCTTGCAAACATTATCTCTGAGTTTCATAAAAGAGCATGAAAAGGGAGCAAAATTATATATAATGCTCTTTCAAAGTAGAATGGATGCAAGCAAAGAAATAGAAAAGCTGAAAGCATTTGCATTATGAGCTCTGGGAGAGCAGGAGCGAATCAAAAATTTGATTAAAAGTTTAAGAAATTATCTTCCCCTGCTAAAAGAAACACAGCAAAGCTGACATGTTATGAACTGCAAAATAAATTTACTGTGTTCAGTGCTGTGCACCATGGGTGAGAGAAAAAAAGTGCAAAAAGAAGAAAAGCCTTTTCCTATCTTGCTACTTTCTGTGCGTAAAGCAGGCCAGGGAATTATTTTTGTCTTTTCTGATAGTGTACAGGGAAGTAACTATATTGAATCTTTCCCACTTATTAATAAGTACCTGATTTCCAGAAACAGTATAGAAATACTTCTGGAGATAAGCATGCTTGGCTTAACGTGCTTTTAGGTGAATGTCTCCATTTCAAGACAAAAGCTGAAACACATAAAAGAAGTGGTTTTCCAAGGCTGTGTGTGGTGTCATGAGCTTTATGTCTGAATCAATGCAAAGCATTGATCATTCAGCTTTTATGTAGTATATGCTACCCCATGGACATTATCGTAGTTTTATTCTGGAGCAGGATCTACAGGCAATAAAATACATCGCAGAAATATGACACAAAACAAAGACAAAAACTTAATCTTGTCAATTTTATTTTGGTGACAGGTTATCTATTGGTGCAAATCCACCCACTGTGAATAACTTCACTTACCTGTCCAAGCTGGCACGTGGGCTCATTAGTGCTCAACTGAAACAGTGTTAAAGATTAGCTCTTTTTTTTTAATTTCAGAATTTATAAAATGGATTTCTTCACAAAATGGCTGTCTGTCATCCATTTTATCCAATGCAGCATAACATCAGCTCATGACTTTTAGTTTTAAACATATGAATTTTCTTTTCTAATTAAATTCTTGGAATTTAAAAAATACCGTTAATTTAATGTACCAGTGTGAAATATTCTGGAGTAATGTGAAAACACAAGGGACACTCTACAGGACTGTGCAAGCCCACCCTGAGTGCCCTCTTGGATTAGGGTCACAGACCTGACCAGGGATGGACCACTGATGTGTTCTGCTCACTTCAAGGGTAAATGTCTCATATGCAGTCAGATCTCTCAAGTCTTTCAAAAAGTGAATGTCAAATTGTTTGCTACGTTCATCCGGAATCGTAGCAGTTACTCATTATTTTTAAAAGGTGGTTGCTAGTGGTCAGTAAGAGTACTAGTTAGTTTTCTTAGTGCACCTTCTCATGCATGCTTTCTGGAATGTCTTACTTCCACACACACTAAGTACCTGCAAGTATTTACTTGCAAAAGCTTCTTAGTTTCCAATTATTCGTACTATTCTTTTTTTTTTTTTCTTCTTGAAAACATATTTTGAAGGAGAGTTCAATAGCTGACTCACTTCTGAATCATCATTAATTTCAGCCCACTAGTCTTTTTTTAATCCTCATTTTAATACATGGGACTTAAAGTTGTTTGTTGTTTTCATTGACTTTAGGAATGCATTGAGTTGCTTGAAAAGAAGCATTATGGAGGGTAAGAAATGTTTTTGCCATCCAGATCTCATAACTGCCCTTATTCCAGCCCTGTTTGACAAATCCTCCAGGGCTATAAGAAATTCAACAGCTAGTTCTTAAGGTCATCCAAACATTAGCAGGACTAGAAGACCTGCCATTGGGTGAGTTGTCATTACCTCTATATTGATGATGCTACTAAACAAGGGATGCACTTTGCTAGCTTATAGTCAATTTGAACTTGCAATAAATGCCAACATTGGCACTCATTGGAAAGCAACAACAGACAATGCATTGACCAATTAGACTCCTGTTGTTCCCCAAAAGCTTCAAGAGGACTGAAGGTTTCAACAAATGTAAAACTGCAAAACAAAACTGCCTTAGCAGCAGGTACTTATGGATGGATGGATGGGCAAACATACAAAATCAGAATAAAAACATGTCAAATCAATGTACTACCTAAATTATTTTATCTCCTAAAATGGCTGAATTGGTGAAAACAGTTGTCATAATACAGTGCAGAGAGTACATATGGGAAATCTTTGCAAGACAACAGCTCTTAAGCGTTATTCTGAAAGTTGAATTAAGAGGGAAAAGAAAAAAGACATGGGAATACAGGGAATAGGATTGGTTACAGTAACCAGACTGAATTGTCTGGTCCAACTTCTGGCATTAACAAAGCAAATCTGCAAATAATCCAGCCCAGTTGATCCAGGCGACCTCTGGGTAGGGACTGCATGCAGGGCTAGGATTGTTTGTGTTGATGCAGGAGTGAATCCCTGCACTGTGCAATTTCAAGTTGAAGAAGGAGAAAATCCTGTTAAGGAGTTATTCTCCTACTTGCAGTCACCTCTTTCCAAGTTGCTGCAACTTACTTACCTTCTACAATGACAGCTCAATGACCAGCACTAGCTATTTTTGTTCCTTTCTGGTTCTTCAGTTTTTCTCTTAGGTGGTGTCTTCTGGGATCTACAGAAACAAATGGAAACCATGGTATTTCCACTACAGTTTCCATTAGTATCTTCAGATCTTAGATCAGTCTCCATCAGCGCTATGTAGTTAGAGGAGAATGGAGGACAACTGAGCTGGAAATAACTATTATATTACACATAAGCATTTGAATGGTCTGACATGAGGAGTGTTCTTTACCTCCCCAAAATTAACTAGATAATCTATTACCCTCACACATGAATTCAGGGTAGCCATTTTTTGACACATTGAAGTCGAACAGACTACCTTGGCATTTGGGATGTCTACATCCACTTCCTTGCTCTGTTACAGCCTTATTTCTTTGGCCAAGAAATGCAAGCTTGGGAATCATAGATAAAATAGCATTTTCCAAAGCACTTAGAAGCCAAATTTATAAGCCAAACTTCTAAGTCAAAATTCTGTCTTTCAGATTTCTTTATAATGGCATCCTAATGGATGCAAACTCCCAAAAGCTTAACTCACATTCAGTAATGAAACAGGACCGTGTAAGCACTTTGAAAACTTCCATTTCGATGACTTGGATCACAGTAAGTGTAGATGAAAGGAAGTGCTTCAGGAGATATTTCCTATTCTAAAAAGATATAGCCCCAAAAGCTAGAACGTTATGTTCTTCATTAACAGTTATTGAGTTGCTTCTTCATTCTGGATGAGCTTGCCACGTCTGGAAAGGATATTGTAGCTTATAAGTGTTTTGGAAACATGATTTTATCTGAAGTCCCCACCTTTTCATTTCTTGACCCAAGAGTAATTTTTGCCTGGAGATAACAGCCCTGCCACTGGAAGTTTAGCTTTAATTTATTTAGCTTTGAATGACAGTAGTTTTGAACAGATCTTTGCCTTCCAGCTTTTAGGACAGGGTTTTGGCTTTCAGTCCAAACACTTTCCCAGAAACTGCAGCGGGTTTGTACAGCCTGAGCAGAAGTGTCTTTTTCATCACTGTAAGAGGTGGCAGCTGGATTCAGTAGGTTAAGTTCACTCAGCTGTCATCATACCTTTGACTGCAGTTTAAAAGTCCTCTTTTTTCCTATATTGCTGGATTATAACGTCATGATCTAGCCATTTTACTGATCAAAAATCATGTCATGTATTTGCAGGCTAAAGCCAGTCAGGGATTGGTAAACAGCCATTATCTTCAGAGAGGTTGAACCTGTTTGTGTGCTGGCTCTGAAATGACACTTAAAAAAATTCCAGCAAATTATAACTTCAAATGTTTTTGAGATGTCCTGATTTTTTTTTTTTAAGAAATGCATTATTCAGTGAGTCCAGTACTAGATTTTTGGAGAATGCTAAGTACTAATGCCTTAATCTCAATATTGTTACCTAAATTGCCTAAAATAGGGCACCCAAAAGTGGAACTCTCCCTCTAAACTCATTATCGTCTTTTGAATATGCAGATCAATACTTTTAAGTATTGATAGAAAACTTTTTCACACTCTCCTAAAGCCATATTTAATCAATTCTTCTCTTCACTTGTAATTTTATTCATGTGCTGATGTGTTCCTCTTTGCAAAGCAGGTATCCCAATGAGCCATTCTCCAACTGATATAATATTATAATTGGCCATTATAATCTTGTATGATTCATACCTTCCTCTGGCTATGAAGAGTAGAATTCTATATAAAAATCTATCTATCTGTTATGCTTAGGAGACTGATTTCTCACCCATGCACCTGCAGCTTTAAAAAAAGTTTGAAGCAATCAATACATAAAACCTGTCAGGAGCTCTTAGATATTTCAGGTCACATCATCATTATTATTACTATAACCTGTTATTGATACTGGAGTAATATTTCAGGTTTCCTTGGTCCTGCCAGGTTAAGTCAGGACTCGAGCACAAACTATGATTATATATATTGCTAACATATACTGGCCCTTGCTCTAGCCTAAGGAGAGATCAAGGGTGTCTGGCTTTCTGGGGAAGAAAACTCCAGCAGAGATGGGGCCAGCTCACCCTGAAGCTATGCTCTGAAGGCCATGCAGATATAACCAGCTCAAGCTGTGACTCACAGCTGTGGCAGGGAGGCTGCTGGCCCGAGAAGCCCATGGGATGCACAGAAGAGGACCAGCACGTTCGGGCAGAGCTGTGCTCTCCCACTGTTCATTAGGAATGAACACTCCCTGTACGGCCACCTCACAGTGGGACATCAGGCTCCAACATCCCCCTGTGAGCGAGCCAGGCTAGCAACCCACTTTTGTTATCAGGGAGACACATCCTGAGGGACGCAGTGAGTAGGGCCACCAGCAGCTGCCGGGGACAAGCCACGGCTCTCTCCCACATGGTTGCATATGGACCCTCTGTAGAGAAGCTCAACAGCCATGGCTGAAGGTATATTGAACCACCTAAAAGCAGGGTATTATTGCAGGATGCCTTCTGGTCCCATCTGAAACTGCTTTAATATCTCTCCTGTGAAAATGCCATCTGAGCTACAGGAGTGGCAGAACTCAGTAGGTGTATAAGACATCCAAGTCTGAGATCTAGTATAATACTAATTTTAGAGATATGAGCTCATACAAAAAATCAGTGTTCCATCGATGAGATTATAATAAAATAAATATACGTTCAAATGAGATTAATTAATTTACTATTTTTTGCAGATAACAGGAAGAGCATTTGTTCATTTATGCAGCAATATGTCCTACTGAGAAACATGAAATTCCTCATGATTTCTTACATGGTGATTTTGGAGGAGAAGAAAATGCTGCATTTTTATATAAATGCCTTATAGTGTAATATGGATGAGGAGATGAATTATTTAGGTATGACAGTCACTGACTCAGAAGGTCTCTGGTTTAAGATGCAGATCTGTTATAATAATTTGAGAAATACTTGTCAGATTTTTTCCCTCCACCACGTAAGTCTTACTCTGACCAAATCTTGAGGATTCCATGAGGATACTTAGTCTCCACCTGTATTTCCCTTATAACAATTTCTGTATAGCTTCTCTTTTAATTTTATTCCACTGATCTACTGAAATCTGATGGCCTGATGCTTCCTGGTAGTCTTGATCACTCAGGAGTTACTACTTTTTTTTTTTTTTTTTCCACTAAATGTGGTAATCACTTTACAGCACCTTTAGAAGACCCAAGGAAAACCACAGCGCTTCCATCCCATTGGAAATCAATCCCAGGCTTTCCGCTTCCAGTCCCACACCACAACCACTAGGCTATGTATCAGAGACACCCAAAAAGCAGTCTGCATCCAATGGGTGGGCCAGGCAGGAGCTCTTCCAGCACGGGGCATGGGTCAGCGGCTGCATAGGAAGTTCTTAACCATCAGCTTCAACCTCTTGGGCTTTCCAGTCTTTCTGGGTGGATCCTTTGTTCCACCTACATTGGTGGAAGTCAACCCCTGGCTCAAGCAGTGCATCCCATGGAGAAGGGGAAAGTCCCAGGAACTAAACTGGGACCATAAGTAAGTGCAGTGACACCATGGCTGGTTACAGAGGAGACCTAAATTTGGTCTCGCATGCAAAACACAGCCTGTCCAAACCCACACAATAACTCCATTGTGCTGCACTTGGTTGTGCCATGGGTGCCATGCCCAGGATTTGTTTGATGCTTAAAAGTCCTGACTGCACGAGGGAGAAACTGTGTCCCGACTTTCTTAACTTGAAACTGCAACACTGTTTTTTCAGACCTAAGCTAAGGGCTGCCATCTCCTGCAGGGTGCTGCTGGTGCATTAGGCAGGGCTCGGGCTCAAGAGTCCCCCCCGTCTGTAATGCAGATCTGGCCAAAGAGAGGGACAAACACCTTAGGACACATATAGCATGCTTGCATGTTTCCCATGACCACTGTCCACCCTCCACATCCATGGCCATACACAAACAAATTATTTACCTTCTCTAAAAAGCAGTCTCTGCCCTTACAGACCACTTTAATATTAGTGCAGAGGGGTCCAGTGAAAGAATCTGCTCAGCCTAAAAATTCAAGTGCATTTGTAGCAGGATTTTTTTTTCTTCTTGGCTGACTTTTTAACTGTGATTAAGTTATGCTTTAGTAGCTCAGAATAAAAATACGAATTAATTAGAAAGTAAGATATATAAGTAACACCAGACAAAATAACATGTGATTCAGACCTATATTAACAGTTTCAGCTAGAAAGAACTTTGACCATATTCCAAACTAGAGGTAGGCAAAGTGACAATATATTCCACAGTGAAAAATTGGTAGACTAAATCTAATGTTACTTTTCTACTATATTGTGAAAATATTTGAAATGCTTTAAATTCAGTTTGACAGCCTGAAGTATTTTCTGTTTATTCTGCAACCACTAGTACTCTATTCCCAATTTATTTTTGTGCCAGAATAGACAGGACTTGTTGATAATGGGGACACAAAACCTGTAGGAGGGCTTGGCCTTTGAAGGGTACATGATCCTAATGCGTATGGAAAACTGTGGGTTTAGGGCTGCTGGGTTTTTTTTCCTCTTTGATAAACAACTAGAAAATATCACAAAACCAGGTAGTCAAAGGTCATTACGTCTGCTTGATTATATATCTAAAAGTAAAGAAATGCCAAATAACTGCACTGTCTTCTGGGGTAAGGCTCTGTCTTCATAGTTATTCTGACAGAAGGACTTTGCTAATGCCATTAAAGGGATTTTTGATAGCCTCAAACAAGACTTGGGTAAACATAAGGCTCATGGCCTTAAACCTCCCACAGTATGATAAAAACTCACTGGTTTGGCTATTTCTTCATTGGTTTCAGTGGAACTACCATGATTTATGGCTCACCGAGTTGTCTGTAATGATCCCTAAACTACCTGGTTTGTCATCTTTATACAAAAGCATGCCTGACTTGGTGTAGTTGCAAATTTGCTTCCAAAATAGCTTTCCTGGTTAACAATTTCTCTTACCAGCTTAGAATACGGCAGGTTTCTCTTCCTTCCTGGAGGATCTTCCGAGTGATGGAGCTTAGAAGTGTCAGAGCTAGCTCTGAGCATGCTGACACAGCTATCACACAAGACAAAGATACCAGTTTTGATCCTAGAATCAGTAATGTGGCTTTGCAATCAAACGAGAGTCCCAGGGGCCTCTCTGCATCTCTGTTTGGTGAAACCTTGTCTTTGGAGCAGGAGGAATTAAAAGTGAGAATGTCTTTATCTCTTCTCTGTTGTGAGAGGCAAGGGGATAAAAAACTTTTGGAAAATGCCATTCAGTTAACCACCTATTTCATTTTTGTATATTCTGTGCTATTTGCATGTTGAAGAACAAATTATTCCCTTGAAGAAAATTCTACCTGCTGTTCACAGGAGAATGCTTAGACTTGCACGAGAAAACAGTGCATGTTGAAAACATAGGCAAGTGATATAGCCTTGGAGTTGGAAGTATACTGAGCCAGAGGTTCATTTAATATCACCTGTGGCAGTGCTTATGCTATTATCAATTTGGGACTGTTATGAAGAATGATGTTAATTCTTATTTGTTTGAAAAAGCTCAATTTAGCAAGTTGCATCTGGGGTAAATGTCTGGACATGAATCATCAGATCTGACCAGAATCTCATTTCTAGTCTGACATCAATTGTCAACACAGCTTTGATAAAACATTACCTCCTGGGACAATCAAGCAATAGGTGCAAAAGATGCTCTCATCAAAAAACCTGTAATATAAAAAACAATGTACAGAAATAAATACCCAAACAACAGAAGTAAAAGGGAAATGATGTTACAGTATGAGTCACCTGACTGAGTCTATATGTCTAGCACAGATCAGGAGTGTTTCTAGAACTGCCAATATATTTATTCAATGTTAAAACACTGTTTGCAGAAGGTGAAAGAAACACGATTATTTTCTCTGTGTAAAATTCCTGGGGTTCTGGAACTTGGATTTTTCTTTTATTATTTCTAAACTTAGGTGCAATATTGATATCATCTGCACTAGAGAAGCTTTCATTCCTGTTCCTTTATAACACACACTGCTTCCCCATATCTGCTGGCAGTTTATAATCAGAGCTGTGATTGTAAAAGACAACGTCTAAATGTGCTGGTCATTGTCTTTAAGCAATAAAATGCAAACAACTCCATCCCCAAGGCCAGGATATGAACAAATTCCTTTTAGTGAGTACCACATCAACCCTTTTCCCATTCCTGTTCTTGCACTTACACAGGCCAGATGGTAGAAAAAAAGTCAGAAGATCACTCAACATGGAGAGTTCCTCTCTTTAGCCCTCTGACCTGCTACTTTCTCGAATAAAGGGTGGTAGATTTTCTTCATATTCGTGCAGTGCTCTCTTCCATTTCCCATGGAATTTTAAGCTTAGGAAAGAAAGCTTGTTTACTAGTTTTAGGCTTATGCACAGGACTGCAGAGATCTGAGATACCCTTCAGAAAAGAAAGTGAAATAGCTGTGATGATGGAGACAAAACCTGCAATATCTTACTAGGCACGTTTGTTCCCATTGTGAAGATACATCATGAAATATCACACACCAAGTATTTTTAGAGACTTTTTTTCCCAGTAATGACTGTTGGAAGCATCCTTTATTAAAGATTCTCCCTGGACTAGGCTGTCTGTGGAAAGCTGTGAATTTGCAAGTTTTTAGCACTGTATTTCAAGGCTTACTGGGGGTTCCTTAAACAAGAAAGGAAACCTCTATACATATGGTATAAATGCAGTGGTCATTAGGATAAAAATGCCCCACACACACCCCCCCAAAAAAAAAATCAAAGGAACTTAAACACCTGTTACTTTCTTGCATCAGTTCAGAGTCATTTTACTCAAACCCAATACTGAGATATGCTGCAAAATTAATACACCACTTTCTTATATTTGCAACCCATTTTGATTGTTTAAAGTGTTCAAGCCAAACCCCAGAGTCATTGTGCAGTTCTTGTTCAGAGAGTGCTCACTGATGGCCCCAGGGCTCTCACCTGAGCATGGACCACGGGACCCAGTCTGCAACAAAGAGCTCTGGTCATGAACCATGCAGCAAAGGCCGTCAGAGCAACTGGGCAAGTGTAACTTGATTGGCCATTGAGAGCTATAGGCCTAAGTACAGAGCAAGAGGACTTGAAATGAAGTCTGTGAAAAATGGAAAAGCAGCTTATTGTGGATTTCTTCTTTTTAATTTTTCAATCATACTCAAATTTATGACACTTGAAAAATTTTGGTTAGTCCTACTGTTGGTCTAGAAAGGGACTGAGAGCAAGAGGATGGGAGAGTTCCCCAAAATTTTGAAAACCTTTTCCCTCTATTGTTTCAGATGAGGAGAAGCAGAGGATAAGGTAAAGCAAATTAAAAGTCAGTGTTTCAAAGACATTTTTTTGGACCTCCAAAATGTAAACTAGCTGTTGAAGCCAGTAATTAGACTCCTGTTGTGCTTAGAAACACTGAAGCATAGGCAAAGTTATGAAAAGACCTTCTTTCTTTTTTACATACAAGTTTCCTCACTCTCCTCTGAGGTTCTTGCACCAGGAAGAATTTCTTTTCTGTTGGCAGTATCTGGTTCTTTGCTGGTTGATCTTTCTGTTTTTTTAATATCTGTCATCTCTTTGCCATCTGGTTTGAAGCGTTTCATTATTAAAACAGAGAGTACTATGTATAAGAGACAGCATCCTGCCCGTAGTCCTGCAATGAGGCCAAGATACACATTTCTAGAAAAAAAAAAGGTGACCAAATATGTTTGTATCAATAAAGCTTGCCAATTCTGAGTGGAACCAAGTAAGATATCAAATATACTTTGGCAAAACCATCTATTCTCAGCCAGGTATTGCTCCACGTTTTGAGAAATGACAGAAAGCAAACAACCTCATGATATTTAGCGCCAGGCAGGTTCTATCAGGTCCTATACTCCTAGCAGAAATGCCTCCTGTCTGAAGGGTTCTCCCATTCAGCTGACTACATTTTAGAGCTGGGACAGGACGAGCTGCACCAGCCGGGGCTTTTCCCCTGTTGTCCCAGCCTTCCCCCAGCCCCTCACTGGCAGCACTTGGTGCCCCTGGCCGCAGCTCTCCATGCACCACCAGTCATTTGGGTCCCCTCTCCAAGTGGATTTTGTGAGGTGTCTTATATATTAGGAAGCAGAGAAATAAGGGATGAGGAAGAGCATCTTCGGTGCTACACTTACTCCAACTCCACAGTTTTTCAGTCTCCCACAAAGCCAAAGCATCGCAGAGTTATTCAGTGTGCTAAGGCTTCAATAAAAGAACGAATTCTGGTGATGTAAGGCAGTGTACTGCAATGTCATATGTCAGATTGAATCAAAATTATTTGGCTTATTTGATCTATTAAGGCCTAGTCAAAATAAGGAGCTTTGGTGTTTTTAGTATCCTAATCAGTCTATTGACAATTGACATGGGCAAAGTATAACTTGTTTCTTGGTGCCCAAAGCTGCCTCAGAAGCCAAATTCCCCAGCCCTTACCAAAGATTTCAGCTTACCTGAATGCTTTTGTGTCATATACCCGGCAAGATCCAGATCCCCCACAGTTTTTTGTCCCCCATTTCAAGCAGGTTTCATCTATCAAGGCACCAAAATAAATAGGGGCTGGGAGTCCTCCTGCAAAGAAAAATCTTATTACGTGATCACAGACATGAAGATCTCAGCATTTAATGGCATGGTAAAGAAATGAGGAAATGAATCTGAGGGTTTCTGAATTATGGCTGCATAAGATGGGACTAAACATCCAGCTCCAGCTATGAGATTCCAAGAGTTGTGAAAATATTTAAGCAAGTACCTAAATGGAGTTGAAAAGATGGAAGATTATAGCATTATTATATTCAGCAAGGGAAATGTTAGTAATTCTACTTTAATGGCATTTTTATTACAATTATAACTTCTGTTGTTTAAGGAAATAATATAACCAACATTTCTTTTTCAGCCCCCAGTGTGGAATTACATGCCATGACATATTAATATTTATGTATACTAATGTATCTATTCACGTATTACACAAAAGTTTGCCATTAAAAATGGTTAGCTGATTGCAAAGGGCTGAAATTAAGCACTTGCTCAAAACCAACTAGGTAATAAGTGTATTACTTATGTAGTACTGAAAGAATTCCTTTTAGAGAGTCATAATGCTTTAATATAATCAGTAAGCTGTTTCAGGGATAATGTGCAGTTTTGTGAAGAACACTATTTCATAAAAGCACAAGATTGATTCTCTGCAGCATTCAGCTAAAATACAGAGATTAGGAGAGACAGCCAAATGACTGCTTGGTTTGTCTGTCTGGGAAAGATTTCAAAAATCAGCAAACAAATGAAGATAAGGCAAGGTTTGCTAGAGGCAGGGCAGACTCCACATCCAAAGACTTGAATGATGATTTATTGCTGATAAACAAAAGAAAGAAAATAATAGGCAGAGTACATGGTAGCTCTAAGTGAAAAATGGTCAGCATAGGTGTTAAGGATATCCAGACTGATCAAGCTCAGTTAGTTGTGTCCACGAATCAAAAAAACCCCCAAAGTACAATGAAATTTCCTTCCTTTGCCTGATTCCTTTGCTGCATAGAAAAACTTCTGAAGGTATAATCATACTATGTAATTACATACCAGGAAACATGTAGCAAACTCCTCCAAATATTTTGAAATGCATAGTCTGCTTACAAAGACAAATTTTGGAAAATTTCTTTTGTTCTCATCTGGAGCAAGGACATTACAATGTCTAGCTTTGGTCCATTGCTTTGACTACCTACTTGAATCCCACAAAGAAATGAAGTTTTACCTAGTACTCTACCACCTAAAGTTTCAATCCCAACAGCAAAGGATTTCAGGTCTGGTGAAACAGATCTAAAAAGAAAACAAAAATAGTATATTGTTTTGGGGAACAATAGAATTGTGTAGCTATAGCCATGCTGTGAACATCAGCACGTGCCCCATTGCAAGAGTACTGTGGTTTACCTAGCATAGCTCACTCAAACCCTAATTGAAAACATTCACCGAAGTTAAAAGTTCAGATGTAGAGCCTCCTTCCATTGATGTCAGTGGATGAACTCTCAATGAAATAAATGGGAGAATCTACAGAAACTGACCTTGAACCCAAGGAGAAGAGATTGTAAACACTTTTGGGAAAGGATACATGGGAAAATCAAAGTGAACCAACTAAAAGCAGGCAGTTCATGTCCGTAAGTTAAGCTCCAAGAATCTGCCTTGTTTTAGAAGGGGCTGCATTGTGCAGTGGTGAACAGAGGGAACAAGGGTGTGCGGTCCTTGCTAGCTACATGCAGGTAAAACCCACTTCTGCTGCTAGCATTTTGCAGAGAGAGACAGCAAATGTGCATTACCTGGCTACAAAAGCACCTCATTCCTACCAGTGGTGAAACAGCCTGTGTCCATCAGATGAACTGGAAGCATTGACAAGAAGCAGAGGGGAGTACTGAGCTGGCACAGGGGCAGGAGAGAGACTTGCTATGGCCGGCCTGTTTCCTGAACTGGAGTTTATATATCAGTATATTGTCTTTTCAGCATTAACATGAAAGGCTTCTCATTATACACATTAGTGTTCTGAAAACTGCCCAGCAAAGTTAGCCTTGCCTATAATCCAGGCATGCGTTAAGAATGGGGGCACTTAGAAATACTGCAGAAGAATCAGCAGCTTAGCCAAGAGAGTTATCTAGTCCTGTGCACTGACTACTGAAGATTGTGATTCACCCACGAGCATGAGTGGAAAGAAACTTCCATGCAAAAGGCACAGAACATTGTCTTTTCTTCCGAGTGTAAAATAGCAGTGCTGCTTTAGAACTGAAGGAGCAAAAATAAAAAAAAATATTGCTGCTGACACAGTTCTATTTATACCAGCCTGACAAAAAATGGGAGCATCGGACTTCTCACAACACAGAAAACATTGTGAGGCAAAAAGACTTAACAAAGGTGAATGTTTTTATCCTGAGTAATGTGAACAGCATAGTCACCTTGGACATGGCTTAGCACCGCATCCTATTTCAAGGTCTCTGCTCTGTTAAAAACATCCCTGTCATTGGAAGTGAAAACTAACGTGCAGGATCAGCATAAGGCCCACTATTTCATCAGCAAAGTACCTACTCAGCCTTAAACTGGAATTAAATTGGTGGACAGGCATTTTGCTATACCTCTGAACAGAGCTGGATTTCAGAGTACAGGCAAAGACTCAGGGCCCCAATTTGATCAGCATGCCATTCCTCACGATAGGAATGAAATAGTAGATACCATATTCTGTTTCTCTTTCCCCAAGTTTTATGGTCAAGGTAAGGTAAAGTATTTCACCTAAACATAATCATGTATGTAGGAGTGCCTCCTAAGGCTAAAATAAATGCACATGCAGTCTGTAATGCTAAAAAATAGGGAAATGCTTTGGTACAGCTTTCTCTTTGGCATTGTCCCAAAACTGCAGAGGAATTGCCAAGCCCATGCCCTCGTCCTTCCACACAGCTGCAATTGTGGAACACCTGAAAGGAGAAGATGAGAAGAAGAATTTATTTAATCAGAATTCAGTGGCACAAAACTATTTTAGTAGCTAGATTTTTCACTCCCCGTAACAGGCAGGCTGTTGTTTACACTGAAAGAACCTTCCTAATCATCTTTGCAGACTGATGGCCAAGTTCATTGGTATGCTCCAGCCACTCTGAGCGGCTCCAGAGGCACAAAGAAACTGTGACTCTAGTTTCAGCCATGCCATTGCTAGGACAGAAGGTGCTCTGTGTATGCTTAAAATGGGTCAAAGGTATAAAATTCAGACGTGAATTGTTATCCAGCCATTCTGCTCAGGAATCCTATAAAGTAGATGAGTAACAATAAAAATATAGATGTGGACCCGACAATGCAATCATGCATATTTATTGTTATGTATCTAAAACAGCATTTGGTGCTGGACTGAGAGTGGGCTGTTTTCACAGCCTTTGAAGTTAGCAGGAGACACGGGTTTGAAAGCCAATTTCCCTGAAGTGAAGCAGGAAAATAGTGCTGGGATATATGGATACAAGCCTGAAAATGTTGCTTGTCTTTTTCAGTATTGTTGCATGAAGACAATTCTGCTTCTGCCAGAAGACATGACCATTTGCACACACTTCTGCAAGCCTTCTGTTTTTAATGGTCTTGCCCAGGTAGGATTGTTTGAAGTCCTGAAATGGCTTTGCTGCTGATACACTGAACAAAATGGCCAGATGTATATTTATGGGACCTCTTGGCTGTATAATTTAGTGTTACGACTTTCTTTGCTGGGCTATGGCAACTCAGGATAGCAGGCAATTCCAGTATAATCTGTAACAGTTTGTGAAAGCGGCATTCACAGTTCTATACATTTCTGCTGCATGAGTTAACACCACAGGATTTTGCTAGTATAGCAACCAGACTAGTAAAGGTCTTCTAAAGCAAACTCCTCTTAGCTGTGTTGTACCTACACAGTAAGAGATCTACTGAGAAACTGAAAGCCAAATTTATGGTCATCTTGCTGAGAAGAAAATAAATCTTAAAAAATCAAAATAAAAGCATTCAATAAATGTATGTTAAGAGTCTGAAGTTTTCATTTCTTTCCTGAATAGCTCGCTTACCTCACTCCAACTCTCAAAAGCCCTTCCTGCAACCTTGCACTCACTCAGTTTCTACAAGGTTAAACCATATAGAATGGGCATTTTTGTCTACAGGATTTCTTAATCACAAAGCCAAAAAATTAATAGATGGAGAAATCTAGCTATACCTGTAATCATAAAGTCATAGAATAGTTTGGGTTGGAAGGGACCTTTAAAGGTCATCTAGTCCAGCCCCCCTGCAATGAGGAGGGACATATTCAACTACATCAGGTTGCTCAGAGCCCCGTCCAACCTGACCTTACATGTTTCCAGGGATGGGGCACCTACCACCTTGCTGGGCAACCTGTTCCAGTGATTCACCACCCTCATCGTAAAAAATTTCTTCCTCATATCTAGTCTAAATCCACCCTCTTTTAGTTTAAAACCATTACCCCTTGTCCTATCTCTACACACCTTACTAAATAATCATCTATCTGCCTATATATTTACCATATTCTTTCCTATCCCAGTCGATGATTTACATCCTGCAAAGCAGGCCGTCATGTAAGTGATCCCATTATCCCCACATACAGGGTCCCACTGATCCAGCTTGCAGCTGCAGTCAGTATTGCAACTGGCCATGAAGCTGGTTTGGGGGGAGGAAAGATGCTTTAGTCTGGAGGAAAACAGAAAGAAATAAAAGAATTATTTAGTCGAATTATATAGTCAAACAAAATATCAGGGAGTAGGCAGGAAAAACACAGAGAAATTGAAGCAATCAACATGGACAGGTATCTGCTACCATCCAACGGACTGTGAAGTTGTTATATGGAGACTAAGCTAATTTCAGCTAAACCAAAGTTCTTGAGATTTTTCATCAAGCATTAACATTTTTATGGATTGTTGCTGAAAAGGCATGGAATTTACAAACAAGGTATCCTTGGCTGGGAGGGAATATTTGGTATTACTTTTTCATTTGAAAGCTCAACCCAAGAAAAATAAACTCATACCTAGAATCTCCTATCACCTGTAGACTGGCCATGCTTTTCCTTAGCAGTAGATATCATACCATGTCTGGGTGCTAGAAATGGTGACATAAAACTACAGCAACAAGATGTCCTTGACATTTTTTTCACTGGATTAGAGCCGGTTAGTGGCAATGAAAGTTGCATGAGTCTGAGTGAGAAATGCTGCTTCTCTCTCAGCTCTGACCATATTCAACAGCAGCAGTCCTGCACCTGGGACAGGCTTGAGCCCCATTTCTTATCAGATCTCATTTCTTGCTCTCATATTTTCATGGACTTTCATAGCCTCCACTTTTACCAGCATTTCTATAAGAAACATCAAAATAAGGCCCCAAGGAGTTAAACTAAGTGGACAACAACTAGAATTGAGAATTTTAAAAGTGGCCAGCAACTCTGAGGGCATGGTAGCAGGGCTCAATTTTGAGAAAGTGTTAGGAGTCCACCATCTACAAATCACCCCTGCTTTGAAGTAATTCAAAATATGAAGGAAAAAGTGTTCAAAATTTGCCTTTTCTTCCTCCTCATACCTCAATCAAAACACACCTCAAGGGGGCTGCATTTCTCCTGCCTTTTAGAAGGGAAAATAACTGGGGGTTTAGCCCTCGTTAGGCTGTTGCTTGTCTTCAAACTACAAATTGTTAAACAGGTAAAAAAAGTATGTGAGCTGCTTAACTAGAACAATCCTAGCACATGCTAAATTCTCCAGTCTCAGTTCTCCTGGAGAAACTGTAATTGCTCTTTCAGTATTTGCTGTATTTGCTGTCTTGATGTTTCTGCTTATTTTTAATTCACTCTACAGTATCAGATGTTGCACTCAACCAGAGTTATCTCAAAGTTGAACTCAGTGCCAGGTTTGCCAAGACAACGTAGATATTTCCCTGAACATAGGCTCAGTTTCAAAAAACACAGGACTGAGTTTCTGTCTGAATTGAAAATCTAGCAAGCCCTGCTGGATTCAGTTTAATCCTTTAAAATCCCTTGAAATTTGTTGGACCAGTCTGAGCTAAATTTAAACAGTAAGCAATTGTGGCAGGCTGCTAGAGTCAGCAAAACATTCTCAAGAAAGCATGACCATGGTCCTGGTAAGGGAGGGGGAACGTCCGTTTGGGCGGCACACACTCCTGACATGACCACTTTCTATCTCCCAGCTGAGAAAATGGATGCAGGCAGGTCAGCAGCTCCAGATACCAAGGGAGGCTGGTAACTCCCCATGCAGGTTGACAACTGCTGATCTAGAGGATCATCCCTTCTAGAGGCAGAGCTGCTCAGGGACTATGGGGAAGTCACTTTCAACGCTTTCTTTACATCCCACTCCCTACATGGTAGGAAGAGACCGGCTTTAAGTTAAAGCTTTGAAATAGAATATAAAAACTTAATTTGCCTGTGATAAATTTCATCTTAATTAGTAATTTGCCAGAATAGAGGTATATTGTCAATATGCAGCAATAAATAATTTAGAAAAAGAAACGTCCGATTTAAATGAAATTTGAAAAACAAAATTGGGATATTCTGCCCATCCCCAACACTAGGTATCATTTCAGCCTGACAAGTCTATCTCAACATCTAGGATCTTCTTGTGTGTATCACCACGAACAGAGCAGTAAAATGATATAATCACAGTAGCTCCACTCCAGCTGAAACCACACCGATTGACACTAGCAGATGACCTAATACAGGTCAATTTCAATGAAAATGTGTTGTCTTTAAACAGACACATATATTAAATTTTTTTTATGCAAAAGGATATAGCAATATGCTACAGTAAATCAACAGAGAAGACACATTTTGGAACTGATCCAAATTCAAATCAAAATGTTTTCTAGAGTAGAAGGTTTGTAGCCCAGATGAGATTACACACCCCGATTAGTTTGCGAGAGTAGAGGAATACAGGTGCATGCACCATGTTCTGCACAGGGCAGGGAGCAGCCATGGCAAATGACACAACCAACACAAACCCAACGGGATACAAACCCAGAGTAGGGTGCTGTCAGTCCAGCCACCTGGAGCACCTCACAACTACACATAAAGTACAAGAGGTTTAACAAATATGCTACTATAAAGGTGATGCACGCAAACTTTGCCATTTCAGTTATGTGAAGTTTGAATTTCTTGATCAGAAATCCTCCTAGAAACATCCCCAGGATTGTGATGGGTAAAAGTATCACACCTGCAAATAGAAGGTAAGAAAAATGTTAACTGCTGTCACTTGCATTGACCCTTTTTAGAATAAATATGTTGTTCTAGTAGTTTCCAAAATATCAGATACTGACCTATTTTCAGACTGATCCTTTGAGGTTCTAAGACTTTTTATTACCTTTAAGTAATTTTGCTTACTTTCTCACTTTCTTTCAAGTCATGTTATGACTTTAAAAAGCTTAGTTCCTCAATATTCCCTATCTTTTTACTATACTGTTGATTGTATGTATACTGATATAAGACGACCTATACCGGTACCTGTTAGAAACTGGAGTAAATGAGATAAATGTCTTAGCTCATGGGCACTCCTTCATCTAAAATAAAACATTAAACTTCCTGAAAGTTACCAAAAAACAATCTTCAAAACAGAACATGAAAGGAAGCAGCGTCTGGTTTTGATTGGATTCCATTTTGCTCTGAGTGTGAATCACTGAAAGATTTGCACTTAGATTTAACCTATTCAGCATTTCACAAACTCCAGCCCTAATATTTACATGCTAAATAGAGAGCTTTTACAAGGTTTTATTGTGAGGGGTTTGCCTTTCTTTGTGGGTTTTTTTGGTTGGCTAGTTTTTTTCTGATGTTGTTTTTGTAAAACTTTCCCTGCATCCAAAAGAAGATAGGAAAAAGAAAGTTCTTCCCACATTTGTACCTGACCTGCAGCAAAGCAAGGTGCCTTCAGATTAAAGTAATGGAATATCAATTTTGCAATGACCTCAAATACCCTGCTTTTCTTGCCAGGCTATGAGACCATATTAATCACTGTAAGATTAATATAATTTCAGCATTCTTTTTTTGTAGAACACTACAAAGAACTTATTTTTTGAGGGGACTAGCAAATAAAAAGAGCTTTGAGCTGAATGAAATGAGTCAAAATTTTACATTTTGGGTTCTTATTGCTTATAAAATTTGTATTTGTAATCAAAATGGAAGAACATTTATACCTAGATGTTATTCTGAAAAGGAAAAATCACACATTTCATTAGACATTTTCTAAATTAAATGTTTTTTCTTTTAGTTGTTACTTAGTTGCAGTTTATGTGTGGTTTTTGTTAATGAAAACAGACACATTCATAACTCAATTCTCACTCTGAAAATAACTTCAGCCAAAAAAATATCCACCCAGTTCTAGTAATCCTCTAGCTCACTAAACACCGGGAAAATTAACACTAAAATTAACATCCTTTTTCAAAATATGGTACGAAAATTAATAAACCACTACATACTTTTTTTTAACCAAAAAAGTTCACAGAAGCTCTTCCTAAAAAGGAAGGTGAAACAACAAAGAAAATCTTCCTTTTTGACACTGGAATTTAAAAGGACAGGTACCTACCAATTAGAAAGATGGCCCTTGCCACAGATACATTAAATTGCTGCTCCATAAACTTTGTCTCATAGGTTATTAACCCAACAAGGGAATTGTACTGCAGAATAGTGAGGAAGATGTACACCAGGAAAATTGGATTTCCAAAAAGCTTCTTCAGAGCTGGGAAGAAATCTGCAATGGAGAGGTATATGCTGTACACCCTGCTAAACACAGAGAAGAGTTGTTTTGATATCCTTTAGAGGATAAAACTAACTTTTTAATTACTGGCTGTATTGCAGGTCGTAACTCCTTGCCTACCAAAACATATGCTTGCTCAAGTGAGAGTTTTCCTCATTGTCAACACATGACTTAAAGGAGCAGCATGGCTGAATGACACAGTGGATGCTGAACTGGGAATCAGAAATCCTAGATTATCTCGTGTGTGACACAGGACTATTCATCAAAGACACTAAGGCTTCCAACACTGATTCTCAATGCCTGTACAGGAGAGTGTCCCTACAGGAACATTAAGACTCTCTATAATATACCAACTGAAAAGTTTGGTGCCTAAAGCAGGAGCCTTCACAAACCACATGACAGCCCCACATGAGGCTGATATTCAGAGAAAGACCCAGCAAAAGGCTGGAACCTTTCCTGAGACCCTTGATTAGAGTATCTAGGTCCATGAAATTAAAGTGAAGACAAAAACCTGCATTTAGGCTGCAGTCTGGCTGTTGGCATACTTGCCTAAAAGATGAGAGTTCAAAACACCTCTGCCATAGCCATGAAGGGGTGCACATGCATGCATATATACATACGAATAAAACACTTGGGGGAGTCCAGCAATGGCTAGTTGAGTCTGATATTGCCTATATGAGGTTAATTTAGCATCACTGAGCTCATACACAGGAGCTATGAATCCAGTGAAACCCCTCCAACAGCTAACGTAGTACTTAGGCCCATGTTTCCCTCCCATACGTTGGCCGCAGTGAAACAGTAACTTGCTAGCTGTGCATTGGTCATTAACAAGGGATGGAATGTTTTCCCCCCTCTTCCTTCAGAATCATAAGATTATAGCTGTATTACATCATATGACAACTACCGTGTTGAACTGAGAATGTCTGGTGCTCAAAGCAACAGCATGGGATTTTTCCAGCTGTCTGACATAAGAGAGGACTGAAACACACCCTTAGCATGTAATTACAACACTACAAATTAAAGAGAGCGTTTTTGCCCATCATTTGCACTGCAGAAACATGCATTTTGCTGAGCGTTGTGCAAATCCATGCTCAGCTCAGAATGAACCCATGAGAGGAAATTCACATGCAAACATTTGGGCAATAACCTTTCACCTTTTACTGCCTCTGACAACTTTAACTGTGGCTGAGCTGGGGGGTCTATTTTACAGTGATCTCCTTGAACAGGCAAATGACTAATCTTCAGGTTTTCATTATCTCCTTCTTTTTGTAAGGAGTAAGGCAAAAACCAGAAAGGCAATGAAGCAATGAAGTTGACTGCTCCACAGATAAGCAATCCAAGCCACCAGGCACCAACCCAACGGGTATCCTTGGGATTTATGCTGATAGCATCTGTAAAATACAGAAAGACAGGAAAACAGATTAAGTATCATGCAGAGCAATTAAACTTACTAGGTATCCTTATACATACTATTTAAAGACCAGAACAGAGGTGATTTATGTTTCATAAGAAGAATTGAAATGCAGCTTGTATCAGATCTGTCCCATGTACTCAAAAATAGATGTCTCCATTTAGACCCACGGTGGCATTTCCTTGCCACAATCTTCCAACACTTGCTGTGCGAATAAGTGCAAGAGGGCCCTTCACCACCCAAAAGGAACTCCCCTTTCTTAATTTCCCACTGTCCCCTCCTTCTTCTATCCCCAAACTCAACAGTTTTTCCTTGAAGTTCCTCAAATTTTCCCTGGGATTAGAGACTTGGAAGTGATTTGAACAATGAAATTAGTTTTCATATGAATCTTTACTGCATGCTTTTTAAAAGAACATAATTTTTGACAAGTGTCCATGAGCAAAGGCCTTTCACTGTTGCCTCAATGTGGGGATGGCTTTTCATTTGCTCATTTGTTCTCAGCTGTGCAGCAAGGGTGTAACAAGTGCATGCGCAAGCATAAAAAGAGGTGCAATGTTTTCCTACAGTGGGGGCAGGGGGCTTGCATCAAGGGCTATTCCAGTCACACTACAATGCTGCTGATATTAAAATGCAAATAACACCAGCTTTCGAGTAGGAAAAACTCTCTAGAGAGCCCCCCTTTTTGGAGTAGTAAGCTGGGAAGGTGCTTCTTGGCATGCAGGTTCCTATACACAGCCATCTCCTCAGTTAATGCACCACTCCACAGTCTCTTACCGATATCCACAACGCCAACATCAACCCAGAGGCTGGCACAGAAAGATCCAAGCAGGAAGCCCAGGGTTGGCCCAAACATGCCCGAGGATCTCACCAGGCCTGTAAGAGAAGGGAGGCAGCACAGGAGAGTGAGAAAAATGCTGCATGGACAAGCAGGCCTTCCTCTCTGCGAGCAAGGAAAGGGGAGAGGAAGGAGGAGACAGAAGAGGGGCACAGCCCGTTGGGGGATGTCTAATGGGAAGCTTCTGAGCAGCAAGAAAATAAGCCATAAGCTGCCAACACACTAACTGTGATGTGGAAGCAGGCTCCTTCACCCGCACAGGGCTTTGCTGAAGCGAGCGCAGTTTCACGTGGACCCCCACATGCATTTCATTGGCAAGACTGGTGTCTTGGAAGGAATAGGAAGAAAGAGAATAACATTACAATGATTTTTAACCCTCCTCCTCCTTACTTCTCTTCTTAGATTTTTGTAGTTGCATTGTTCAGCTTGTGGCGGATAACTAACGAACGTACAACTCTAGGCCCATTGGAGTTATAATAAGTCTACCTGCAACTCTATTTACAGCTTGTACGATGTTCTGCGATTGTAAAAGTCAAGACTCTTCCCTGTACTATGTGTTCAGGTCCCTAGTCTAATTTTAAGTAGCAGTAGTTGATCTGATGGTGTGCATCAATATAAGGCGGCACATCTTTGCAGTTTGGAGTCACATTAAGATGACAGGGACAATAAAAGTTCGTGGACATGGAATTAGGTACAGGACCCCGAGAATATTTTCAGTAGGTAACAAGGAGATATAAGCTTCCCTCTGTGTGATCAAAGTTCATTAGACAGAATTTTTGTTGATTCATTCAGCACTAGAATGAGCAAATAAGCTAACTGTTGTGTTAATACATACTTATGTGGCTGTAAAAAAAATAAAGAAATCTAGTGATTAAGTAATAACCTCTTTAAAAGCAGCTTTCAGTTTTGCTACTGGCCTCACTAGGGCTTCAATTTCTGGCTCTGTCGTTGCTTACAGAGGAGATAACATGGGATCAGAAGAAGGTGCGTTGCCCCTAGGAGCAAATGAATAAGTTGTGAAGGCTAGCAGAAACCTAGGAAGCTAGGACTGCATTTTGCTGACTGGATATGTAAATACAGCACAATATGATTTTGGTGACCACTGCTGACAATCAACATAAAATAAAAATATCCTAAAAATAATTCAAGCATAGGTCCTCACATTCTCTTGTCACTTGTGTTGATCTGTTGAAGTTTAGTTGTGAGGGGGTAACAGTTTCAAAAAAAGTTCAGTGGTTTGGATTTCTGAATTCTAGCATAGAACTGCCACCTGAGAGCTGTTTGAAGTTGCAGAAGGCTTAATTCTATTAGAATAAAAGGAATTCTTGACCAAGTGCCTGTCAGTTCTTGCCGACATTCAGCACTAGGCTCTGTAAATCCTACTGTGTTGTTCTGCTGCAGAGATTTTTCTCCTGTTGGTTTTGCAAATTCTCTTCTGAATATAGTGATTGCTCAGCTTATGATCAAGGACTTCTGCAATAAATTCTTACAGCATAATTTAACCATATGATTTTTCATCTTTGCTTCATTGCTCCAATTGCATATTGCTTTCATTTAGTTCTCTCATTTTACTTCATTGGAAGATCTGGCCTTTTAGACTAAATTCTGATGCTTCCAAAATTACTGACTTCTGCAGAGTCAGGATTTTGACATTAGAAGCCAGGAATTAGCTTTTTATATTTATTTATCAGTGAGTCTAAAGTAGAACTTACTATTCAGAACTATGCAAGCTCGTGTCCAAAGTTCAAATACTAAGTGGCAAATTTCTAAAATAAACAGATAGAAACCAGCACACTGACACCAATGGCATTTGTATGCAGTATATTTCTTTAAGATACCAGAAGCTATCAGATAAGCTAAGAAGCATAGGTGCAATAATTTTGCGTAGGTATAGTTTTTAAATTAAATTTCACATTTGCATACCCTTTAAATTTAAGAATAACTTCACTAAGATAATATGCTTGTATTGTGATAAAACAAAACCAAATCAGTTCACTGTGATATTTTCTTAGCATATTTTTCCTTTGTAATATTTATTCTTTGTAATTAATAAACAGACTAAACCACAAACAGTAAAGCATGCAGACTTATCAGTTAATCAGCTGCTGCATATTGATATAGCTCAGCCAAGCCCTTGTATTGATGAGTAATTTAGCATGTAACAGGTATGAAAGTTTACAACATACTTTGGCTTCAGATATGTTTCTATTGAAGCCATGGGTTCAATAGATACAAGATTATATGATAGTGCTCAACTCAGTGATGAAATTTCATTCATTCATTCAAAGCCTCTGCTTTGGTGGGAAATCCATGGAAGTGAAGTACTCCTCATTAAATATCTTTAATTGTCTGTTACTCCTCTTACATGGTAAGTCTGATGGATACTGCCATTAATTAACCGTGTCAATATTCAGTTTCAAATAAAATCAGAAATTTATTTTAAAAGTTGGCTACTGAAAGCTTATTAGTATAGGTGAAATCCTCATATGTATGTTGGCAACTCTTCTATAGGCACCTGAACAGAAGTGAAACATCTGAAGACCGTAAAACACAGGAACAAATTAGGCACTTAGCATGGGGGAATATTTATGAAATAACTTCTCAGTCAGAGCAGTTGGTCTCAAAGGTCACTCCACCAAAGACCCCTCTCAGAACAAAGCAAACCACTGAGATCCTGATATTCCTGTCTCTTGACAAATGCCATTTGCATGTAGAGGCAGAGGGTCAGATCATTATACCTTACAGTCATACTGAGTAGTGGCCCTAAGCAGAAAAGCTTTTCAGGACTGTATATTGTGTGCAGTGCATTGTACCACCTCAGGACCACGCTGATGGCCTGGTAGAACTACATAAATTAAAAAGGTTCTGTAAGACTCAGTCTGAAAACTATAGAATTTCCTGAAAAATATCAGTTTCTCACAGAGTTCTACAGAAAAGCTACCATCCTCTACTATACTCAGTAAGACAGCTTAACAAAACCACTGATTTTTCCTTTTCTGTTCCTTCCTGTGGCAACTCTGCTTTTATTGCTGTCAATTATCATCTGCACTACAACTCTGCCAAAAAGATTTTAATGCATTCTCTTGACACTTAATAATGTATTCTATTGACACTTAATAAAAAGCTGTCTCTGCCTCAAAATAACTTATTTTCTTACTCAACAAAATATCTAAAGGCAGGAGAAAAAGCAGAGACAGGAAGGTGAAACTTCTTGCTCAGGGTCAAATAATGAGATCAATGGTCAAAATTCATCAGCAAGGCTTGACTGACTTTATTATAGGACTTTTTATTATCATTTTACAAAAGCACTGATCATAAATTGATTCAGTCAACTGATAAAAAAATCAGATATAGAAAAGAATTAAAGTTGGTCAAGAAAGGAATTTCAGCTCTTTGGAAAAGACTATTTCAACATTCACTTTTTTTTGCAAATTGCGTCAGTCCATCAAAATGGAATAAGAGACTGAAAATTGCTATTCAGAATGTTAAAATAAAATATTTTAATTCTCTGTAAATGAAATAGTTTATTTCACTTGCATGACCCAAACAAATTTTCATTTTGGTTGAATCCATACTATTCTCTGCATCTCCTTTATATTTGTAAACTCACTTCCCCGATAGTCTCCAACCCATCAAAATCTCTCCCAGATCAGATTCTGACAAGAAAAAATTTCAGCTGAACTTTTAAAAATATCTTTAATCAGAAGATCAGAGGTGATTACAATTATTTTGGATAACTGCTGAGTGGAGGTTTTGGTTTTGTCAGCTCCCTTCACAATACTTCTGTTTTCTTCAACCTGCAGATTTCCTCATCCCCAAATGAAGACATTTGCAATGGCCTTCCTCTGTAGCATTACATACTGAGCTCTTCCTGAAGCCATGTCTTACTGTCGTTATGACCAGTTCAACTTCATAAAGTTTACTTCAGGCAGCAGTTTTAACCTCCGTCAGCCACACAAACACTCCATGCTACTAAATCAGTTTGGCAATAACTTAATTAGCTTGGGTGTAAGTCTTTGTGTCTTGGGCAATAGGCTATCTTCCATCAAAACAACAACAACAAAATCCCAATTAGAAAGGATTTGTTACAACACCCTGGCAAGGATTTAGTTTTTCCTTTGGTAACTAGTGACTTTAAAAAGCTTTCATCAGGAAGTGTGCTGCATGTAAAATTTAAAAAGTCAGGTAAAAGCTTCTGAAACACGTTTACATTACTGTGATTACATTACTGATCCTTACATTAAGGATCATTCTCTTATCTGTGAGACAGTGATTAGAAAGAAATTTATCCTCTGAAGCTGTGGTACTGAAGATGATATGCCAGATAAGACAGATATGACTTCTCACTTTGGAGAAATAAGTATTTGATTGTCACAGAGAAATATTGTCACAGAGAAAACTGGCACGTGTAGAAGAAGCCAGTCGGGGAAAGCAAAAGGAGCATCTGGGAAATATCCTTTGAAAATAAACATGAGATCCCTTTTGCATTGCTTTTTTATCTCTGTACAACTCAAAATTATCCAGAACAGACCAGATAGATTTTTTTTGGTGAGTATTTGCTTGGCTACAGAAATGTTAAAGAAAAGAATGTTTAGCATAAAAATCACTCATTTGCATATTACCTATGTAAAATGCTGAGTTTTCTTCTTTAGAAAAATCATCAATATATGAAACTCCCAGTGGCATAACTGGTGCTTCCCCAATTCCACGTAAAAGGTTCCCCATCAACACAAAGAGCCACAGATAGGAATTCGTTGTTTTCTCACATCCTGCGGGCCATAAACATTTACATTTCTGTGAACATAATTCTGACAATACTTTATTGCAACAGAAAAATAACATAAAATATGGTTTTTTACAATCATTATAGGGTGGGTTTGTATATATCATGGTTTCTAACAGGGGCTTTACTGTTTTCCAGTAAAAGAGCATGTATAAAATAGGGACAAGCAGAAGAAGGGAACCCAGCATCAGAGCTTTTGCTTACCGAAATTTTTCATTGCGCTGGGTGTTTCTGTAGCATCTGTGACTGGATGGCTCCCAGACAACGCTGGGGAGCAAGCTGATACACTCGTAGAGGAGTTGTCCACAGTAACAGTTATTCTTTCATAATTATAACTGGAAAACAACTATGTAAAATACAACCGACACACGAAAGACTCTGCTTTGCAGAAAGTGGGTATAAGCCTTGTGTTCATACATTTGCATTCCTGTTACATGCAGGCAAAGCAGAGGGGCAACCCATTTCCAGTGCTTTCACTTAAAAATAAAGATAGGTATCTTCATACTTTTTTCAAAATGCGCTGACCATTCTAACCCCAATATTTTCTTAAGCTAAAGAGAAAAAAAGCTGGTTCCAGGGCTTAAGAGATCATACTTTTGACTGAAGGACAGAGGCAGAGTCCATCCACATCTGTCTACATACAACAGCACTGATGTTTTACCATACTGGCACTGGTTTCTTACCTATGTGACAGACTCGTAACACAGAGATTGCTGTGCTAGTTTAAAATTAGCCAGCTAAGGATCTAGTAGTAACCTCTCTGTGTTTATAAAGAGATTAACACAGGCTGCAAAACACATGTGCCAGTTTGTCTGTATTTAGGCAGCCAGGTGCTACGGCAAATCTGCTAAGTAAATTGAAGCCAGCCTGAGTACATTTATACTACATTGGGATAAATGGAGAGCAGCTATTCCCTCTGACTGTGCAATCAAGTGGTAACCTTTAATATTGTGATGGATGACACGGAGGTCCCCATGGCCACTGGGTTTTGCTCGGTGTTGTGAAAAATGGATAATCTTCAGAACTTGGCTGTGAGTTTGGGTTAAATCAGAGATTTCTATGGCTCTGCTTCTGGCCTGTGCTGTCCCCTGCAGTGCAGGTTCCCAAGCAGAGTAGTGACTGTGGCTACTTTCCATACCATGGTCCCCAGATATAATTCTTTCCATACACCCCTTATCACATGTATTTGTCTTGGAATTAAAGAAGATGCACAAATAAATTTTAATTTTTGAGGGACAGAGGGGTTTATTTTCAACTACTATTCAGTAAGGATGCCAAAGGATTGGAGAGGTATGAACTGCTTCTGACAACTGTGTAAGCACTAAAGCTTAGATGTGAAGGGATATTTAACTCTCCCTGAGTTCAGTGGAGATGATAGATACAAATATTCGTAATTTTAAAGAGCTTAGCATGGATAGCCACCATGGAGAAAGAAACCTTTTCCATCAAGATCTCATTACAGTTCATTTAAGTGTAAGAAAAGGTGAACAGCTAAAAAAAAAAATAAATGTATCTATATTTTTCCATCCCAGGTGAAAAATTCAACTCACTTTATCCCTAATTATGTATAAGTTCTGTAGAAACCTGAGGTTTCTCTCTTTCTTACCTGTAGAAAGAGGTAAGCTTTCAGAGAGGAAATCAGAAAGTCAATACTAAAGAATCCACCTACTAAAACCTCTCTGTTATCTGGAAGAAACTACTGTTGTCAAACTTTTAACTCAGGTGTATGATTAAAAAACACTTTATATAGTCAAGTTGACTTTGTGCCCAATGTGAAAACTCTTCATATTTACCGTCCCATTAGGAACTGAGGCATCACTGACAAAAATGCTCCTAAGGACATGATGAGGCATCCAACAGCAATTACTTTTGGTCGATGAACTCTTGGTCCAAGGTAGCTCACCAACACCATTACCATTAAGTTACCTACATCAACAGGAAAAAGAACCAGTAAGGTTACAGAAAGAGGGGGGTTTTTAGGGGAAAAAAGTATTAAGAAGCAGTATTTATCCAATTTCCAAGAAAGCACACATACCTATCTCAAAGCTGCCATCAATAATGCCAACAATTGATGATGAGATTTCAAATCTTCTTTCAATTTGACTGGACATGCTCTTCATGTAGCTTCCAGAAAATCCTTTGGCAAAAAAGGAAAAAGCTAGAGCTCCAAGAAATACCTGAAAAGAGAAAATAATTGAGTTTGCAAAGAAACAATTTTTTGTTCATGGCTGGATGCTTGAGCAACCTACTCAAGAAACACAAAAATCAAATGCTTTGCTTTCTAATTCTCTGTGAAGGGATTCTTCCTATCATTTTCATTACAACAGAAGATTTTTCCTTCTCTTTCAGGATGGCCTCCAAAGCCTCTTCTACTGCAAAGAAAAAGAAAGTTGACATTGACTGTGCGCACCCTCTACCTTTCTACCACATACTGTTTTAGCTATTTCCTTTCTTAGGGAAAACTTGCAGCATAAAAAGTTGTTCATTACTGATACTATTATTATGGCA
Source organism: Harpia harpyja (assembly GCF_026419915.1). Classification (NCBI taxonomy): domain Eukaryota; kingdom Metazoa; phylum Chordata; class Aves; order Accipitriformes; family Accipitridae; genus Harpia; species Harpia harpyja. The sequence continues at coordinate 12,250,614 of NC_068945.1, read as the reverse complement.
TGTCTTATTACTTCTACTTCTCCTGTTCTAAAAAAACATGGATAAAAAGATATAGCTGCAACTACCACTATGGCTATAGCACACCTCTAAATGATTCATTATTAAAATATGGCCTCACTTTTTAACTTCTGAACACATTTATTGACTTCCATGTGCTCGGAGTCACAACCTAGAGCATTGTTTCCAACACGTGTAATGTCAGTGTCATACAGAACTAACTGAATTTTGATAGAACTTCAAATTGCCATTTTCAGTATTGCAGAGAAAATATGTGGTGAGGGCTCCACTCCATACCTTTAGCTTTGAACAAATATGGCACACACTCTTGGCAGGAACTGCACTGCCATCGCTGTCCTGGAAGAGTGATTTGTCTTTAAGTTGGCCAGCAGTGATTGGCCTGTCCATGGTTTTCCTCCTCCAGATGTGATATGTAGGTTTTCCTGTTTGGAAAATATCACTATGATTAACTATTATTTGCGTAAGAATAAAGGTTCCAATGTTTTTCAGACATACTAGATGGTGAGACACTACTTGACATGTCTACACATTGACACCTTTTCTCAGGAAGGATGTTAAAGAGTGTTCAAAGTGTCATTGTAATGAGTTAAGGATTGGTGCACCTCCTTTGTGAAATCTGCTTTCCAAAAGACTTCAGGAACTTCTTGGATAGATGGAAAATTCAAAGGGAACTTGCTGACAGTTTTTAGAAATCTTTGCAGAGAAGGAAAGTCCCTAAGCAGCTGGAGGCTAGGAGAGTATGTCAGAGAAGCATCTTCACCATGCTTGAACCAATTCTTATAGTCTCTTTTAGATATCCGCATTTCTTCACTGTTCCAGGCTAAATGGACCTTTGGTATGATCCAGTAGGCTCCTGATAGTATTTTATATTCATTAGGATTTTCTCTAATTGTGTAATCTATGAATTTGCAGAAATACTGAACACTACTCTGTACCATTCTGTCAACATTCCTATGAGTAACGTTATTTATTGGATAAACGTTTGTAGAGTCAGACCTTAAATGATGACTGAGGAGAAAATAGGGTAAGACATATGGTAGGTAAAGATGTACTAGGGAAAAGAGGGCACTGATTAAAAGAAATTAATAATTACTATCTTTAAGTCCACAAGTCTCCACAAGTTCCTGCAAGACAGATGATAAATGTAGCTATTTTAATGAGACTTCCAAAGTTTTTCATTTAAAAATTGGCTCTGATATAAGGAGTCATCTTAGCTACGTTGGTTGATGTAGATTAAGCTAATCAGGGAGACCAGCTAATACAGAGAGATCCAGAATGATAACAAATCAAAAAGAGCTATTGCCAAGTTCTTCTGTTGGAAAACTGGTGCAGCAGTAGTGAAATCAATTAGTTAGCCCCGATATACATTGGCACATGTATTAGAGGAATATAGAGGAATATAGGTCAAGAAATTGGCCTGTAACATTCCCCCCCCCCCCCCCCCACCCCAAGACAGTGGGATCTTAGATATCCCACTCTGTTTAATTCCCCTGGAAATTTCTCAAAGTTCCCCTCCTGCAGGCCCCACAGGCCAGCTGACCCATGAGTGGAGGCCATTTAAGTGTTCTGAGATATTTTCGACACCAGGGGTGGTAGGTCTATGGCAGCATCCCGGGCTAACCCGCCAAGGTCGCTCTGAACCTCTGGAGAGCTCAGTTCTCCCAAGCAAATGCCCAGGAGCAACTTCAACTCCCTGAGAAATGTCCACCCATGCCCAGAAAGGACAAGACGGACAAGACTCTCTTAGCAATCCAACAGCCCCCCAAAAGTTATTCCTAATAATTGTGAAAAGGCACTAATGTCTAATAAAGAGATATAAAGCCTCATAAGCACTCTAACTTGAATTTTGTAGGTTTTAGTTCCAAATTCTACTCCAGCAGGATCCACGAAAAGTGGCTGTGAAAAGCAAACACATGTATATTTCAGTGATCCACATATGGAATTTCTAAAGGGACCTAACCATCCTTAGACCATCTTCAGCAGCTCACAAATCAAAAAAACATTGAAAAAAGAAGTTATAGGTAATTAAAGTATGGTGAATTCAGATTTACCCCACTCTTTAGAGGATGGGAGCTGAAAGACAGAGTTCTCTAAAGCAAATACATTCTTTATTGATTTGTATTTTGCTGATGATTAACTTCGTGAAACACCTGACTGTTACATAAACAGTATTTAAATCAGTGATGTGGGGTTTTTTTCACAATATTTGAAGTTATGCTGCCAGCCTAACAATCTACCTTAAACTTATAGAAAATGTTAAACTGTATAAACACTTCTCTTATGCCTAATGAAACAATAACATTTTCCATAACCGCACTATAAAAATCTGAACTTTGGCAAACCAGTGAATCATTGACACCAGTGGTATTTAAGATTAAATGAAGCAAGAAAAATAATGCAAGATTTAATTTAAGACAATTTTTAAAAATGAATTAATGGTAATGAATAATTTTTGTACGGAGGGATAAAACATCCCACTGTCCACAGTGCTTATTCTTTAAAAAAAAAAAAAAATTAATTTGCAGAATTGTACCTTTGCACTTTACATAATCTCTTTCAAGTTTAGTGCCACCGAGATGTACAAAAAGCTCAGTCTGTCCTGCACTAGCACCTAACAAACAAGGAAACAAACAAACAAATAAAGGGAAAGAAGCAGGAAGGGAGGGTGGGGAGAGACAGCAAGAGGCAGAGAGAGAGAACTTACTTTGTGTCACTGCGACATCAGGCTTTTTCTTTCCCGTGCCCTAGGGCTTTCAGGCTTGAAGCCAGAGTAACGTCACAGCAAAAGCGCTGCCTACTCCAAGTGGAGCGCTCCACCGCATTTTTTAAACCTTGGATTTCCTTCTTACCATGATTGCAAAACTTTCCCACAATCACTGATACAAAAGCTTTGCAAAAGAAAGCAGGTTTCTTGTGTTGTCATTACTTTGGCAGTCTACCTGCCAGCATGCTAGTGGTGCCAGCCTCTCCCAGGAGGAGCAACTTGTTTTCTTCACCCTTGTTTTTTCCCCTGAAGTCTAAACACTAAAGCTGCTTTTAGCAATCCTACAAAGGGGACTCCCTACCACCCGCCCACCAGCCACAGAGTGGCTCGGCTCACATACAAGAGCCCTGAGTGAGCAGACTCAGTTTTTCCAAGCTTCTTATCTGTAGCCTCAGTAATTTGCACTTCTTGGTGCCTTTGATGAGGGTCAGCAGAGATACTAAGGGATGACTTAGCTCCTTAAAGGGCATGAATTGTGTATTGACATCTGCCAGTTTTGGTATGGGCCCTCTGTGTCACAACCCCAATGCAGAGGTGCAAGAGGGCTACCCTCGTGGAGATCTAAAGACAAGCGGATGCCCTCGGGAAATCACAGCCTCCTGTCAGACCCCCTGCCTATTATAAATCAGAATTATTTAACACAACCACAAGCAGTTCCTGCAGGTGCCAATAGAAGATGTGGAATGACACAGCTATCCCTCCAAGCTGACTACAGCCAGGCCAAACAAAAAGAGTGAGCATATTACCCACAGCTAGCCCAGCTCTTGCATCTTAACCAGCCACAAGTAGAAAATCAGCTCACACATCTAACAGGGCACATACAGAGCACTAGCTCACCTAATTCATGTCTTCTCTAGAGCGGAACTCTCCAGCTCAAGGAAAGATCCTCACCCAGAAGTCATTCCAGGCGTTATCAACAGAGTCTCAAAAAACTGGTTTTGGTCATCTGGTTGCATGTAACAGCACGGTGCTCGCTTTTGCAGAAACTTGAATTACAAAATCACATCTAATTAAAGGACCTTTCTAGTGACTTCAAAATATAGAAAAAAGAGGTTTATGACTCAATAACTTCAGGAACCCAGGAAGGAAAAAGCATTGTCCCACCATCCCCTTTCTGTCCAGCAAAAGGTAAACTCCTGAAATACAAACTTTGACAAAGTTTGTATGAAAAGGCTCGATTAGCTTTTTCTGTGTAAAAATACATTAAGATATTTGCTAAAGATTAAATTAACTCAATGAAATACATGGAAATGTATTATTTAGTCATGACAGCTAAAAGAAATAATAAACTTGCTAAGTCCATAAATATGCAAGTTCTCACTTTCCCCTGAAGCTTGGTAGTTAACTGCAGACAATCATTTTATCTGCCATATTCACATTTGCTATTGGATTTTGTTTGATAGAATTTTACAAACTTTACTGTGATTATTATATATTTATTGATTTATTATGGGTCTTTATTTAAAGTTTCAATTTTTCTATTTTGCCAGCAGGATTGTATGCTATCACCAGATACTCAGTGACCAAATCAAAACACAGCTCATTTCTACCATTTAGTAAGAATATATGCAACACCGAAAAATGTTATTTTCTATAATGTTTTTAATTGCGACATTCCTGCATTAGTCTTTAAATGCTAACCTCTTGTTTAATTAATTTAGTTTTAACACAAGGGAATAATTTACTTATTGGAACTTTCTTTCTCTTAAAAGAATTCAGAATACAGGAAACGCAATCAGACCTATTCTTCAGATAAACTGATCCACTCTCATACTTTTACTTAAGTGAAGAAGAGTTATCTTTGCCTAGTTCTTAATGTCTTAATTGTTGTTTTGGGTTTTTTTTTTAAATCTTTAAAATGCTTAGATCCATTCACCAGAATATCACTAGAATAAATCAGAATTTGTTTCATCTGATAATTTC